>NC_142800.1:29599725-29974553 GCF_049724085.1 Artemia sp. Qi Xiang Cuo | reverse complement strand
GGGTTCAGTTAAAGGGGGTACAGTTACACGGGGGTTTAGTTAAATTGGGTTGAGTCGCACGAGGGTTCAGTAGCACGAGACTTCAGTAGCACGGGGGGGTTCAGTTGTACAGGGTTTCGGTTATACAGGGGTTCAGTTAAAGAGGTCACACTTGCACGAAGGTTCAGATGCATGGGGATTCAATTGCTTGGGGTTCAGTTACATGGGGATTCAGTTACAATGGAACCCACACAAAAAAACAATGGGGGCACACACAATAGCCAAATTAGCCCAGTGGCCTACGAGAAATCATGGGGTGCATGGGGGGTTGACTTGCACGAGGGATTCAGTTAAAGGGGGTACAGTTACACGGGAGTTTAGTTAAATTGGGTTGAGTACAAATATAAAAGATTTTTCAACTAAAGTAAGGAACAAGTTTAAAACTCATAACATATTTTCTTTAAAAATTTGGAAAAAAAAGCCAACTTCACAATAAAGAGAAACGAGTTAAGGATGAGACAGACTTTTGATCTTTTACATAATTAAATAAATAAAAACGGGGGTTCAGTTGTACAGGGTTTCGGTTATACAGGGGTTCAGTTAAAGAGGTCTCACTTGCACGAAGGTTCAGATGCATGGGGATTCACTTGCTTGAGGTTTAGTTACGCGGGGATTCAGTTACAATGGAACCCACACAAAAAACAATGGGGGCAGTTAAATTTTCTTGATTTTTCAAAGTTCATTTTGAATTTCTTTCGTTGAAATGCAAGAGTTGGAATATTTCAGTAGTGTTTGGTTGTGGTTTACCTTGTCACAGTTACATTTTCTTGATTTTTCAAAGTTCATTTTGAATTTCTTTCGTTGAAATGCAAGAGTTGGAATATTTCAGTAGTGTTTGGTTGTGGTTTACCTTGTCACAGTTACATTTTCTTGATTTTTCAAAGTTCATTTTGAATTTCTTTCGTTGAAATGCAAGAGTTGGAATATTTCAGTAGTGTTTGGTTGTGGTTTACCTTGTCACAGTTACATTTTCTTGATTTTTCAAAGTTCATTTTGAATTTCTTTCGTTGAAATGCAAGAGTTGGAATATTTCAGTAGTGTTTGGTTGTGGTTTACCTTGTCACAGTTACATTTTCTTGATTTTTCAAAGTTCATTTTGAATTTCTTTCGTTGAAATGCAAGAGTTGGAATATTTCAGTAGTGTTTGGTTGTGGTTTACCTTGTCACAGTTACATTTTCTTGATTTTTCAAAGTTCATTTTGAATTTCTTTCGTTGAAATGCAATAGTTGGAATATTTCAGTAGTGTTTGGTCGTGGTTTACCTTGTCACAGTTACATTTTCTTGATTTTTCAAAGTTCATTTTGAATTTCTTTCGTTGAAATGCAAGAGTTGGAATATTTCAGTAGTGTTTGGTTGTGGTTTAACTTGTCACAGTTACATTTTCTTGATTTTTCAAAGTTCATTTTGAATTTCTTTCGTTGAAATGCAAGAGTTGGAATATTTCAGTAGTGTTTGGTTGTGGTTTACCTTGTCACAGTTACATTTTCTTGATTTTTCAAAGTTCATTTTGAATTTCTTTCATTGAAATGCAAGAGATGGAATATTTCAATAGTGTTTGCTTGTGGTTTACATCGTCACAGTTACATTTTCTTGATTTTTCAAAGCTCATTTTGAATTTCTTTCATTGAAATTCACTAGTTGGAATATTTCAGTGGTGGTTGGTTATGTTTTACCTTGTCTCAGATCAATTTTCTTGATTTTTCAAAGTTCATTTGAATTTCTTTCGTTGAAATGCAAGATTTGGAATATTTAAGTAGTGTTTGGTTGTGGTTTACCTTGTCAAAGTTACATTTTCTTGATTTTTCAAAGTTCATTTTTAATATCTTTCATTGAAATTCAAGAGTTGGAATATTTCAGTAGTGTTTGGTTGTGGTTTACCTTGTCACAGTTACATTTTCTTGATTTTTCAAAGTTCATGTTGAATTTCTTTCGTTGAAATGCAAGAGTTGGAATATTTCAGTAGTGTATGGTCGTGGTTTACCTTGTCACACTTAAATTTTGTTGATTTTTCAAAGTTCATTTTGAATTTTTTTCTCTGAAATGCAAGAGTTGGAATATTTCAGTAGTGTTTAGTTGTGGTTTACCTTGTCACAGTTACATTTTCTTGATTTTTCAAAGTTCATTTTGAATTTCTTTCATTGAAATGCAAGAGTTGGAATATTTCAGTAGTGTTTGGTTGTGGTTTACCTTGTCACAGTTACATTTTCTTGATTTTTCAAAGTTCATTTTGAATTTCTTTCGCTGAAATGCTGGAGTTGGAATGTTTCAGTGTCACAGTTACATTTTCTTGATTTTTCAAAGTTCATTTTGAATTTCTTTCATTGAAATGCAAGAGTTGGAATATTTCAGTAGTGTTTGGTTGTGGTTTACCTTGTCACAGTTACATTTTCTTGATTTTTCAAAGTTCATTTTGAATTTCTTTCGTTGAAATGCAAGAGTTGGAATATTTCAGTAGTGTTTGGTTATGGTTTACATTGTCACAGTTACATTTTCTTGATTTTTCAAAGTTCATTTTGAATTTCTTTCGTTGAAATGCAAGAGTTGGAATATTTCAGTAGTGTTTGGTTGTGGTTTACCTTGTCACAGTTACATTTTCTTGATTTTTCAAAGTTCATTTTGAATTTCTTTCATTGAAATGCAAGAGTTGGAATATTTCAGTAGTGTTTGGTTGTGGTTTACCTTGTCACAGTTACATTTTCTTGATTTTTCAAAGTTCATTTTGAATTTCTTTCGTTGAAATGCAAGAGTTGGAATATTTCAGTAGTGTTTGGTTGTGGTTTACCTTGTCACAGTTACATTTTCTTGATTTTTCAAAGTTCATTTTGAATTTCTTTCGTTGAAATGCAAGAGTTGGAATATTTCAGTAGTGTTTGGTTGTGGTTTACCTTGTCACAGTTACATTTTCTTGATTTTTCAAAGTTCATTTTGAATTTCTTTCGATGAAATGCAAGAGTTGGACTAATTAAGTACCGTATGTTTGTGATTTACCTTGTCACAATTACATATTATTGATTTTTCTAAGTTCATTTTGAGTTTATTTCTTTGAAATGAAAGATTTGGAATATTTAAGTAGTGTTTGTTTGTGTTTTACCTTTTAATATTTACATTTTATTTATTTTTCAAATTTAATTTTGAATTTCTTTATTTGAAATTCAAGAGTTGGAATATTTCAGTAGTGTTTGGTTATGTTTTACCTTGTCACAGCTACATTTTATTGATTTTTCAAAGTTCATTTTGAATTTCTTTCGTTGAAATGCAAGAGTTGGAATATTTCAGTGGTGTTTGGTTGTGGTTTACCTTGTCAAAGTTACATTTTCTTGATTTTTCAAAGTTCATTTTTATTTATTTAGTTGTAATTCAAGAGTTGGTATATTTCAGTAGTGTTTGGTTGTGGTTTACCATGTCACAGATACATTTTCTTGATTTTTCAAAGTTCATTTTGAATTTCTTTCATTGAAATGCAAGAGTTGGAATATTTCAGTAGTGTTTGGTTGTGGTTTACCTTGTCACAGTTACATTTTCTTGATTTTTCACAGTTCATTTTGAATTTCTTTCGTTGAAATGCAAGAGTTGGAATATTTCAGTAGTGTATGGTTGTGGTTTACCTTGTCACAGTTACATTTTTTTGATTGTTCAAAGTTCATTTTGAATTTCTTTCGTTGAAATGCAAGAGTTGGAATATTTCAGTAGTGTTTAGTTGTGGTTTACCTTGTCACAGTTACATTTTCTTGATTTTTCAAAGTTCATTTTGAATTTCTTTCATTGAAATGCAAGAGTTGGAATATTTCAGTAGTGTTTGGTTGTGGTTTACCTTGTCACAGTTACATTTTCTTGATTTTTCAAAGTTCATTTTGAATTTCTTTCGCTGAAATGCAAGAGTCGTAATATTTCAGTAGTCACAGTTACATTTTCTTGATTTTTCAAAGTTCATTTTGAATTTCTTTCGTTGAAATGCAAGAGTTGGAACATTTCAGTAGTATTTCTTTGTTTTTTACCCTTTCACAGATACAGTTTCATGATAATTAAAGTTTAATATTGATTTTATGAATTATAAATTCATTAGAATTTCTATATAATACGTTTGTTTTTTATTATTTAATATAATCTGTTACATTTTAAATTGATTTATATTATAATACTGAATTTATTTAGTTGTAATGAAAGAGTTGGAATATTTCAGTAGTGTTTGGTTGTGGTTTACCTTGTCACAGTTACATTTTCTTGATTTTTCAAAGTTCATTTTGAATTTCTTTCGTTGAAATGCAAGAGTTGGAATATTTCAGTAGTGTTTGGTTGTGGTTTACCTTGTCACAGTTACATTTTCTTGATTTTTCAAAGTTCATTTTGAATTTCTTTCGTTGAAATGCAAGAGTTGGAATATTTCAGTAGTGTTTGGTTGTGGTTTACCTTGTCACAGTTACATTTTCTTGATTTTTCAAAGTTCATTTTGAATTTCTTTCGTTGAAATGCAAGAGCTGGAATATTTCAGTAGTGTTTGATTGTGGTTTACCTTGTCACATTTTCATTTTCTTGATTTTTTGAAAGTTCATTTTGAATTTCTTTCCTTGAAATGCAAGAGTTGGAATATTTCAGTAGTGTTTGGTTATGGTTTACCTTGTCACAGTTACATTTTCTTGATTTTTCAAAGTTCATTTTGAATTTCTTTCGTTGAAATGCAAGAGTTGGAATATTTCAGTAGTGTTTGCTTGTGGTTTACCTTGTCACAGTTCACATTTTCTTGATTTTTCAAAGTTCATTTTGAATCATTCAAGAAACGTGATTAAACACGTTTTTAAACTACATGCTATTTGCATGCCTTTCCTTGGCACCTTTCCAAACGAGTGGGCATTCCCCGCTGGTTCCTACACATTGCAAAAAGTGAGCAGTACGAAAACTCCATATTTTCAACCAGACGGGTTTTTTAGATAACACACCCACAAAGATGACACACACACACATAGAAACGAGACACACACAGACACGACACACAAACAGAGTCATAGTGAGAGAGAGATCCAAAAAGTTAGGTTAACCTAGGTTCACTTACAGTAGCGCACCACTCTAAGTGAATCTAGATCAACCCAACTTTTTGGATATCTCTCTCACTATGACTCTGTTTGTGTGTTGTGTCTGTGCGTGGCTCGTCTCTATGTGTGTGTGGGTCATCTCTGTGGGTGGGATATCTAAAAACCAGTCTGGTTGAAAACGTGGAGTTTTCGTACTGCTCACTTTTTTGCAATGTGTAGGAACCAGCGGGGAATCCCCACTCGTTTGGAAAGGTGCCAAGGAAAGGCATGCAAATAGCATGTAGTTTGAAAACGTGTTTAATCACGTTTCTTGAATGATTCAAAATGAACTTTGAAAAATCAAGAAAATTGAACTGTGACAAGGTAAACCACAATCAAACACTACTGAAATATTCCAACTCTTGCATTTCAGTGAAAGAAATTCAAAATGAACTTTGAACAATCAAGAAAATGTACCTGTGGCAAGGTAAATCACAACCAAACACTACTGAAATATTCCAACTCTTGCATTTCAACGAAAGAAAATCAAAATGAACTTTGAAAAATCAAGAAAATGTAACTGTGACAAGGTAAACCACAACCAAACACTACTGAAATATTCCAACTCTTGCATTTCAACGAAAGAAATTCAAAATGAACTTTGAAAAATCAAGAAAATGTAACTGTGACAAGGTAAACCACAACCAAACACTACTGAAATATTCCAACTCTTGCATTTCAACGAAAGAAATTCAAAATGAACTTTGAAAAATCAAGAAAATGTAACTGTGACAAGGTAAACCACAACCAAACACTACTGAAATATTCCAACTCTTGCATTTCAACGAAAGAAATTCAAAATGAACTTTGAAAAATCAAGAAAATGTAACTGTGACAAGGTAAACCACAAAAAATCACTACTCAAATATTACAACTCTTTCCTTTAAGCTATTTAAATACTAAAATATATTTTAAAAATAAAGAAAATTTATAATTTAAAAGGTAAACCAAACACAAAAAATACTTAAATATTCCAAATCTTTAATTTCAATTAATGAAATTCAAAATGAACTTTGAAAAATTAATAAAATGTAACTTTGACAAGGTAAACCATAACCATACACTAGTGAAATATTCCAACTCTTGCATTTCAATGAAAGAAATTCAAAATGAACTTTGAAAAATCAAGAAAATGTAACTGTGACAAGGTAAACCACAACCAAACACAACTGAAATATTCCAACTCTTGCATTTCAACGAAAGAAATTCAAAATGAACTTTGAAAAATCAAGAAAATGTAACTGTGACAAGGTAAACCATAACCAAACACTACTGAAATATTCCAACTCTTGCATTTCAACGAAAGAAATTCAAAATGAACTTTGAAAAATCAAGAAAATGTAACTGTGACAAGGTAAACCACAACCAAACACTACTGAAATATTCCAACTCTTTCATTTCAATGAAAGAAATTCAAAATGAACTTTTAAAAATCAAGAAAATGTAACTTTTAAACTGAAATATTCCGAATCTTGCATTTCAAAGAAAGAAATTCAAAATGAACTTTGAAAAATCAAGAAAATGTAACTGTGACAAGGTAAACCACAAACAAACACTACTGAAATATTCCAACTCTTGCATTTCAATGAAAGAAATTCAAAATGAACTTTGAAAAATCAAGAAAATGTAACTGTGACAAGGTAAACCACAACTAAACACTACTGAAATATTCCAACTCTTTCATTTCAACGAAAGAAATTCAAAATGAACTTTTAAAAATCAAAAAAATGTAACTGTGACAAGGTAAACCACAACCAAACACTACTGAAATATTCCAACTGTTGCATTTCAACGAAAGAAATTCAAAATGAACTTTGAAAAATCAAGAAAATGTAACTGTGACAAGGTAAACCACAACCAAACACTCCTGTTAATTTCCAACTCTTGCTTTTCAACGAAAGAAATTCAAAATGAACTTTGAAAAATCAAGAACTTGTTTCTTTTACTTGGTAAACCACACCCAAACTCTACTGAAATATTCCAACTCTTGCATTTCAACTAAAGAAATTCTAATGAACTTTGAAAAATCAAGAAAATGTAACTGTGACAAGGTAAACCACAACCAAACACCACTGAAATATTCCAACTCTTGCATTTCAACGAAAGAAATTCAGAATGAACTTTGAAAAATCAAGAAAATGTAACTGTGACAAGGTAAAACATAACCAAACACTACTGAAATATTTCAACTCTTGCATTTCAAAGAAAGAAATTCAAAATGAACTTTGAAAAATAAATAAAATGTAACTGTGACAAGGTAAACCACAACCAAACACTACTGAAATATTCCAACTCTTGCATTTCAACGAAAGAAATTCAAAATGAACTTTGAAAAATCAATAAAATTTAATTTTTAAATGGTAAACCACCACCAAACACTACTGAAGTATTCCAACTCTTTCATTTCATCGAGAGAAATTAAAAATTAAATTTGAATTATCAAGAAAATGTAACTGTTACAAGTTAAACCACGACCAAACACTACTGAAATATTCCAACTCTTGCATTTCAACGAAAGAAATTCAAAATGAACTTTGAAAAATCAAGAAAATGTAACTGTGACAAGGTAAACCACAACCAAACACTACTGAAATATTCCAACTCTTGCATTTCAACGAAAGAAATTCAAAATGAACTTTGAAAAATCAAGAAAATGTAACTGTGACAAGGTAAACCACAACCAAACACTACTGAAATATTCCAACTCTTGCATTTCAACGAAAGAAATTCAAAATGAACTTTGAAAAATCAAGACAATGCAACTGTGACAAGGTAAACCACAACCAAACACTACTGAAATATTCCAGCTCTTGCATTTCAACGAAAGAAATTCAAAATGAACTTTGAAAAATCAAGAAAATGTAACTGTGACAAGATAAACCACAACCAAACGCTACTGAAATACTCCAACTCTTGCATTTCAAAGAAGGAAATTCAAAATGAACTTTGAAAAAACATGAAAATGTAACTGTTACAAGGTAAACCGCAACCAAACGCTACTGAACTATACCAACTCTTTCATTTCAACGAAAGAAATTCAAATGAACTTTGAAAAATCAAGAAAATGTAACTGTGACAAGTTAAACCATAACCAAACACCACTGAAATATTCCAACTCTTGCATTTCAACGAAAGAAATTCATATTGAACTTTGAAAAATCAAGAAAATGTAACTGTGACAAGGTAAAACATAACCAAACACTAATTAAATAGAACAACTCTTGAATTTAATCTAAATAAATAAAAAATGAAATTTTAAAAATAAATAAAAAGAAAATTTTAAACGGAAAACAATACACACGAAAAAAACAAATATAACAAAAATATAATTTCAAGTAAAGAAATTCAGAATGAACTTTGAAAAATAAATAAAATGTAAATGTGACAAGGTAAACCACAACCAAACACTACTGAAATATTCCAACTCTTGCATTTTATCGAAAGAAATTCAAAATGAACTTTGAAAAATCAAGAAAATGTAACTGTGACAAGGTAAACCACGACCAAACACTACTGAAATATTCCAACTCTTGCATTTCAACGAAAGAAATTCAAAATGAACTTTGAAAAATCAAGAAAATTTAACTGTGACAAGGTAAACCACAACCAAACACTACTGAAATATTCCAACTCTTGCATTTCAACGAAAGAAATTCAAAATGAACTTTGAAAAATCAAGAAAATGTAACTGTGACAAGGTAAACCACAACCAAACACTACTGAAATATTCCAACTCTTGCATTTCAACGAAAGAAATTCAAAATGAACTTTGAAAAATCAAGAAAATGTAACTGTGACAAGGTAAACCACAACCAAACACTACTGAAATATTCCAACTCTTGCATTTCAACGAAAGAAATTCAAAATGAACTTTGAAAAATCAAGAAAATGTAACTGTGACAAGGTAAACCACAACCAAACACTACTGAAATATTCCAACTCTTGCATTTCAACGAAAGAAATTCAAAATGAACTTTGAAAAATCAAGAAAATGTAACTGCCCCCAATGTTTTTTGTGTGGGTTCCATTGTAACTGAATCCCCGTGTAACTAAACCCCAAGCAAGTGAATCCCCATGCATCTGAACCTTCGTGCAAGTGAGACCTCTTTAACTGAACCTCTGTATAACCGAAACCCTGTACAACTGAACCCCCCGTTTTTATTTATTTAATTATGTAAAAGATCAAAAGTCTGTCTCATCCTTAACTCCTTACTCTTTATTGTGAAGTTGGCTTTTTTTCCAAATTTTTAAAGAAAATCTGTTATGAGTTTTAAACTTGCTCCTTACTTTAGTTGAAAAATCTTTTATATTTGTACTCAACCCAATTTAACTAAACTCCCGTGTAACTGTACCCCCTTTAACTGAATCCCTCGTGCAAGTCAACCCCCCATGCAACCCATAATTTCTCGTAGGCCACTGGGCTAATTTGGCTTTTGTGTGTGCCCCCATTGTTTTTTTGTGTGGGTTCCATTGTCACTGAATCCCCATGTAACTGAATTCCAAGCAATTGAATCCCCATGTATCTGAACCTTCGTGCAAGTGTGACCTCTTTAACTGAACCCCTGTATAACCGAAACCCTGTACAACTGAACCCCCCCGTGCTACTGAAGTCTCGTGCTACTGAACCCTCGTGCAACTCAACCCAATTTAACTAAACCCCCGTGTAACTGTACCCCTTTTAGCTGACCCCTCGTGCAAGTCAACCCCCCATGCAACCTATGAGTTCTCCTAGGCCACTGGGCTAATTTGGCTTTTGTGTGTGCCCCCATTGTTTTTTTGTGTGAGTTCCATTGTAACTGAATCCCCGTGTAACTGAGCCCCAAGCAAGTGAATCCCCATGCATCTGAACCTTCGTGCAAGAGAGACCTCGTTAACTGAACCCCTGTATAACCGAAACCCTGTAAAACTGAACCCCCCCCCCCGTGCTACTGAAGTCTCGTGCTACTGAACCCTCGTGCAACTCAAACCAATTTAACTAAACCCCCGTGTAACTGTACCCCTTTAACTGAACCCTCGTGCAAGTCAACCCCTCATGCAACCCATGATTTCTCGTAGGCCATTGGGCTAATTTGGCTTTTGTGTGTGCCCTCATTGTTTTTTTTGTGTGGGTTTCATTGTAACTGAATCCTCGTGTAACTGAACCCCAAGCAAGTGAATCCCCATGCATCTGAACCTTCGTGCAAGTGAGACCTCTTTAAATGAACCCCTGTATAACAGAAACCCTGTACAACTGAACCCCCCGTTTTTATTTATTTAATTATGTAAAAGATCAAAAGTCTGTCTCATCCTTAAATCCTTACTCTTTATTGTGAAGTTGGCTTTTTTTTCCAAATTTTTTAATAAAATCTGTTATGATTTTTAAACTTGCTCCTTACTTTAGTTGAAAAATATTTTATATTTGTACTCAACACAATTTAACTAAACTCCCGTGTAACTGTACCCCCTTTAACTGAATCCCTCGTGCAAGTCAACCCCCCATGCACCTCATGATTTCTCGTAGGCCACTGGGCTAATTTGGCTTTTGTGTGTGCCTCCCATTGTTTTTGTGTGGGTTCCATTGTAACTGAATCCCCGTGTAACTGAGCCCCAAGCAAGTGAATCCCCATGCATCTGAACCTTCGTGCAAGTGAGACCTCTTTAAATGAACCCCTGTATAACCGAAACCCTGTACAACTGAACCCCCCCCCCCCGTTTTTATTTATTTAATTATGTAAAAGATCAAAAGTCTGTCTCATCCTTAACTCCTTACTCTTTATTGTGAAGTTGGCTTTTTTTCCAAATTTTTAAAGAAAATCTGTTATGAGTTTTAAACTTGCTCCTTACTTTAGTTGAAAAATCTTTTATATTTGTTTAATTACATTTCATGAGACTGTAAAGAATGTAGGAAATAATCGAATCAAAACCCAAAACGAGCAGAAATTAGCATAAGTTTGGTGCAAAAATCCTCTTTTCATTTGCAAATTTTCTTTAAAAATTTGGAACAAACCTATGTACGGATGATTTCCCGTGAAACTTGTAGCAATTCACCTCCTGAAAAATTCGCTCCCCATGGAAAATTCTCCTTGTGGAAAATCCCCTGCAGTGAACTCAAAATTTGGTACTTACGTGTTACCCCCAACAACACTCAATGAATGAAGTTAAGTTAATCCTAATCGAATATCCTAAAACACGATGAAAATATAATACTTTAGTAATCAAAAGATTCAAACGCTCCCAAAAAGACACACATAGCCCAAAGAGACACACACGACCCCTAACTCTCCAAACATCACTTGTGTATTATACAGTGCATAACCACCCCATCTCCTCCAATTCGCAAATCCCATTACTCCTTTTTTTTGCAAATGTTGGTCAAACGTTTCCGATTCGTCGTTAGGTATTTTCAAAATTATAACAAATTAGCTCAGTTAACAGCTCCTTTGGGGTTACCTTAACTGTTAATCAGTTTAATCCTTTTTTTCTCCACTGATACAATCAATCACTAATAAATATCCTTCATTGTCTAAGTAAATTAAGTTATCTCCTGCCCTACAGAAATGAGGGGACAAACCAATTTTTTTGTCTGCTTTTCAAAATGATCGTATTTGGAAATCTGACATTTAACACTAAGAAGTAAATTGAGTAACCCTTTTCGCAATAACAATAGACTTAGCAGCGATTAAATCTCATTGTCGGCAACAATTCAATCAGATCAGAGTTGTTTAAATGGAATATCTTTTCGCAAATTGAGTTATCTTCTATTTCATAGACAAAATATTTGAATTCCTTTTATTCAAATCACCTATCAATTCAGGTAGCTATGGCTAAGTTTGCTAAAAGACCAGTTATTATCTTGCGAAAACACACAAAATCAGAGAAAATAACTGAACCCTCCATGTAACTGAACCCTTGTATAACCAAAACCCCGTACAACTGAACCCCCCATGTAACTGAACCCCTGTATAACCGAAACCCTGTACAACTGAACCTCCGTGCTACTCAACCCCATTTAACTAATCCCCGTGTAACTGAATCCACATGTAACTGAACCCTCGTGCAACTCAACTCCCTCAAAACACTTTTCAGCCATTTCTTGTTATTTTTTATTTTTTTTATTTCTGAACTATTTAAAATTGACAACACTGTGCAAACCAAAACACTTTTCAGTCATTTCTTGTTAAAATTATCCAATCGCTAATTACCCCTTTTTTTTCTCCACCTTCAAATGTTCCTTTAGTCATTGCCCAGTTAACACTAAAAATAAATAAATAAACATGTATCCATGAGTTTGACTTCCAAAAAATCGATGTCACAATAGAAAACCCGTCTCTTTGAAAGGTGTAATGACCTGTAGAAATCTTTACCTACCAGAAAAACCTGTTCTCTTGGCAAAAGTGTAATGCCCCCTGTAGAATAGAATACCTATCAGAAAAACCTGTTTGGTACGGGGGTCCAAGCAAAATAGTACCTAGGACTATACTCATGTTAACCTATGGGCCATTTAATGACCAAAAACCATGTTGGTTGTAACTAGATCAGTACCCCTACAAAATTGTAATAGGCTATAGCCAGTACTGCTTTCTTTTCCTACACCAAATTTGCCTGGGCTATTATTCCATCTATCCCTGTTTCTACCGACCTGAGAGTTAAAATATCCTAGTAAAAACACCATATTTCTACCTGGGACCCTTCCTATTTGTTCTTGTAACGGTAAGTAATTTTATAATTTTTTGCCATAATATCCTTAGTTTTGATAACGGTATTTGTAGTAGCCTAAGCTTTAGTGGCAGTAGTGTTAATAGTATTAATAATAGTAATAGTAGTAGCAGTATGAGTAGAAGCAGTAGCATTAGGATGTAAATATTTTCTTTTGATTAATTCAACATCCCTCACAACAAGCCCAGTGTGTTTTCAACACCAAACTGTTCCTAAGATATCGCTGTTACACCCATTTGACAGTCTGCATACAGACGGCATGTTCTGATTTAGTTCAACTTCCTCCCTTAAAATTCCTTGAAAATTTCACCTTCATAGCCTTAGGCATAGTTGTAATAATAGTCAAAGATGTAGTATAGATATTACTAGTAATAGTACTTACTAGTACTAGAGGCAATAGTACTAGTAACTAGTAAAGCGGTAGTACTACCAGCATTTGTAATATCAACGTATCGCCTTTTGGTCAGTAGAGGATCCCTCTCATCAAGTCCTGGAAGTTTAAATTAATACAAATAGCCATTGTAATGAAATTGCTGAATGTCCTTTTGATAACCTCGACAATACTATTAGCAGTAGTGCGCACATATTTTCTTTTGATGAGACGATCTTCCACTTTAAGCATTCTCTGAAAGTACTAAATTAATACCCAAATCAATTCTTGAGATACGCTACTTTAACAGTGTGCATGCACAAAGCTTCTTTTGATTTAGTTCAAATTTCCCCTCAATATTGTAAATAAAGTATTGTGGTAGTAGTAGTGGTGGTAGTTGTAGTAATATTGGTAACATGCAAATATTGCCTTTTTGATCATATCCCTTATCATTTCTCGGATTTTTCAAATTAATATACTCAGTTCTGTGGTACACCCTTTTGACAATCCGTATGCAGATAAAGTGTATTAATTTAGTTCAATGCTGTCCTCAACATTCTCTGAAAGGCTCACCTGAGTGCCTTTTGCCTTCTTGGAAAGTAAAGTTCAAACACACATACCTTTCTCAATAACTTATCACAGGCCACGCAATAGCACTGCCTAAGTAAAGAACGAATTTGGCACAATGAATTATTTATTTCTTTGTTTTAGACCAGGACACTTCGTATCGAAGGAGTTGTCGTAGAAAATTTGAAAAGGGCTCATTTGATTGAAAATTGGAAGGGATTGTGCCCTTTTAAATAGCAGAAAGTGATTGGAAGGCAACTAACACCCATTCCAAGCCCACCATTTCCCCAAACACATCCAATCAAATGTTTTAGATAGCCATTTTGTTCAACGTAGTTGAAAGATCTGGAAATTATGTCTTTTAGGAGGACACTTTCCCCGGATCCCCTAGGCAAGGGTTGTAAGTTTTGCTCTGGGGGAATCTAAGGTTTTTATAGAAAGTGTTGTCCCAGAAACTTCAAAAAGGGCTAATTCAATAGGAAATTCAAAGGGTTAGTGCCCCTTTTAATAGTCGAAACTGATTAGAGGGCAACTAAACCCCCTCTCACACCCACCATTTCCCCAAAAATATCCAATCAAAATTTTAAGATAGATATTTTGTTGAACATAGTTGAAAGTTCTGGAAATTAGGTCTTTGAGGATGAGAACCCCCCACAGTGCTCAGGGCAAGGGTTGTAAGTTATGTCCTGGGGTTATATAAGGTTTTTATAGAAAGCGTTGTCTTAAAAACTTCAAAAGGGACTCATTCGATTGAAAATTGAAAGGGCGAGTACCCTTTGTAAGGGTTGAAAGTGATTTGAGGGCAGTTACCCCTCCTCTCGCGCCTACCATTTCCCCAAACACAAGCAATCAAAATTTTGAGATATCCATTTTGTTCAACGTAGATGAAAGTTATGGAAATTAGGTCTTTGAAGATGATAACCCCACAAAGCCCTCAGGGCAAGGGTTGTAAGTTATGCTTTGGGGGTATATAGGCTAAGGTTTTTTTTTATAGAAATCGTTGTCGTAGAAACTTCAAAAATGGCTCATTTGATTGGAAACTGAAAGGTCCTAGTGCCTTTTTTAATAGTCGAAAAAAAGTGGAGAGCTAATAACCCCCCTCTCATGCACACCATTTCCCCAAACACATCCCATCCAAATTTAGAGATAGTAATTTTTTTTACGTAGTTGAAAGTTGTGGAAGTTATGTCTTTGACGATGAAAACCCACCCATACCCCTCAGGGCAAAGGTTGTAGGTTATGCAATGGGGGCATATAAAGTTTTTATAGATAGTGTTTTCGTAGAAACTTCAAAAAGGGCTTACTCAATTGGAAACTTGAAAGGGTTAGTGCTCTTTTTAAAAGTCGAAAGTGATTGGCAACAAACCCAATTCTCACGCCCGTCATTTCCCCAAAGACATCCAATCAAAATTGTGAGATAGCCATTTTTTCAATGTAGTTGAAAGTTCTGGAAATTAGGTCTCTTAGGATGACCAACCCCCCCCCTCCTGCACAGTCCTCAGGGTAAGGGTTGTAAATAATCAAACAGTTCGTGGTAACGAACTGTAGGTAAGGAGTGACCCGGCTCAATAGTAACCGAAACTCTAGAAAACGGGTTTTTGATACCAATAGATACATCAAAAGAATCAGATTTCCATGCTGATTTCAAATATATAACTTTCATCAAGTTTAGTGCTACCCATCAAAAGTTACGCGCCTGAGAAAATTTGGCTGATTTTCAAAAAAGGGGGAAAGACCCCATAAAAGTTATAGAACCTTAATGAAAATCACACCATCATATTCAGCGTATCAGAGAACCCTGCTGTAGAGGTTTCAAGCTCCTATCTAAAAAAATGGTGAATTTTGCATTTTTTGCCATACCAAATTACACGGTTGGGTGTTTTTTTATGTTTTTTTTTTTTTTTTTTTTTTCCCAGGGGTGATTGTATTGACCCAGTTATCCTATAATATCGTGGGAGGACTCATTTGATTGGAAATTAAAAGTTCTAGTGCCCTTTTTAAGTGACCAAAAAAATGGAGGGCAACTAGGCCCCCTCCCACGCTCATTTTTTCCCAAAGTCACCCGATCAAAATTTTGAGATAGCCATTTTGTTCATCATGGTCGAAAATTTGATAAGTATGTCTTTTATGATGACTTAATCCCCCGAAGTCCCCGGGGGGAGGGCTAAAAGTTATGAACTTTACCCATTGTTAACATATAGTATTGGTTATTGGGAAGTATACAGAAGTTTTCAGGAGGTTTTTTTTCTGGTAGTGGGAGGGAAGGGTGGGTCGGGGGTTATGTTGGAGGATCAGTCCATGAAGGAAGTTTTCATGGGGGAAGGGAAATTGCCATGAAGCGGGCGCCGGACTTGCCAGCATTATTTATTGGTTATTGGGAAGTATACAGACATTTTCAGGAAGGATTTTTTCTGGACGGGGGGGGGCTAGAGGAGGGGCTTAGTCGGGAGAATCTGTCCGTGGAAGATGTTTCTTTGGGATAAGGGACATTTCTATGAAGGGGGTGCCGGATTTCCAAGCATTATTTAAAAAACGATCAGAAATTAAATAAAAAAAAACAAGTTTTTTCAACTAAAAGTAAGAAGCAACACTAGAACTTAAAACGAACAGAAATTATAACGTATGTGAGGGGGTTCTCCCCCAAGTCAATACCTCGCTCTTTACGCTACAGTTTTTTAAGTGCTTTCAAAAGAGCTATCTATTCTAATTAAACGGCCTTTGTGATTCAGGGGTTTAATCAATTTTTTTTAAATTTTAACTTAAAGTGGTTGTTTTTTACTACGGTGACAACCCCCTCATATATGTAATAACATACGTAATAAAAAAAAACAATAAAAAAACAAGCTATATGGCTGAATAGTAATCGAAACTTTTAAAAACTGAATTTTGATGTCAATAAATGTATCAAAAGAATTTTATTATAATGCTGATTCTAAATATATAAATTTTATTAAGTTTAGTATTACTCATCAAAGGCTACGAGCCCGAGAAAATTTACCCGATTTTTTTAAAGAGGGGGGAAACACCCCCTACAAGTGAAAGAATTTTAATGAAAATCACACCGTCAGATTCAGCGTATCAGAAAACCCTATTACATAGGTTTCAAGCTCATATCTGCAAAAATTTGCAACTTTGTATTTTTTGTCAGAAGAAAAATATAGCCTACGAATATAGAAGTTAGTTACGTAAGTTAATTTGTAAAGACATCCATTTAGCAAAAGAAAAGTAAAAATTTTATGCAAATTTTGTTTACTTATTCAATGACGGTGAGCCAAAATAAAAGCTGCATCAACTGAAAAACGATCAGAAATTAAAAAAAACAAACAAGTTTTTTAA
The DNA here is from genome assembly GCF_049724085.1 of Artemia sp. Qi Xiang Cuo. Taxonomy (NCBI): domain Eukaryota; kingdom Metazoa; phylum Arthropoda; class Branchiopoda; order Anostraca; family Artemiidae; genus Artemia; species Artemia sp. Qi Xiang Cuo. The sequence goes on along the minus strand of NC_142800.1, from coordinate 29,957,479 downwards.
ACTGAAAGTAAGGAGCGACATTAAAACTTAAAACAAACAGAAATTATTCCGTATATGAAAGGGGCTGTCACCTCCTCAACGCCTCGCTCTTTATGCTAAAGTTTGACTGTGTCTCACAACTTTATTTTTTAAAACAATAAAAAACTTTAGCGTAAAGAGCGAGGCGTTGAGGAGGGGACAGCCCCTTTCATATACGGAGTAATTTCTGTTCGTTTTAAGTTTTAATGTCGCTCCTTACTTTCAGTTTAAAAAAACTTTTTTTTTTTTATTTAATCAAAAGTTAGGCGCTTGAGAAAATTTGGCTGATTTTCGAAAAAAGGAGGAAAGACCCCTTAAAAGTTATAGAACCTTAATGAAAATCACACCATCATATTCAGCGTAGGAGAGAACCCTACTGTAGAGGTTTCAAGCTCCCATCTACAAAAAATGTGGAATTTTGCATTTTTTGCCAGAAGAAAGATCACGGGTGCGTGTTAATTTGTTGTTTTTTTTCCCAGGGGTGATCGTATTGACCCAGTTGTCCTAGAATATCGTAGGAGGGCTCATTGGAATGGAAATTAAAAGTTCTAGTGCCCTTTTTAAGTAACCAAAAAAAATGGAGGGCAACTAGGCCCCCTCCCACGCTCATTTTTTTCCCAAAGTCACCTGATCAAAATTTTGAGATAGCCATTTTGTTCAGGATGTTCGAAAATATAATAAGTATGTCTTTTAGGATGACTTAATCCCCCGAAGTTCCCGGGGGGAGGGCTGAAAGTTATGAACTTTACCCAATGTTAACATATAGTATTGGTTATTGGGAAGTATACAGACGTTTTCTGGGGAGATTTTTCCTGATAGTGGGGGTGGGTCGGGGGTTATGTGGGAGGGTCTTTCCATGAAGGAAGTTTTCATGGGGGAAGGGACATTGCTTTGAAGGGGACTCCGGACTTCCCAGCATTATTTAAAAAAAGATCAGAAATTTAATATAAAAAAACAAGTATTTCAACTGCAATAGCAGCAACATCGAAACTTTAAACGAACAGAAAATATTACATATATGATTGGGTTCACCCCTTAGTCAATACCTTGCTCTTTAAGCCAAAGATTTTTTAGTACTTTCATAAGAGCTATTTATTCTAATTAACGGCCTTTGTGATTAAGCTGTCATTTTTAAAGAATTGGGACAAAATTCAAACTTTCGCTTAAAGAGCAAGGTATAGACTAGGGGGCGAACCCCCCAATAAACGTATTAAAAATATATGAATATAGAAGTTCGTTACGTAAGTTAATTCGTAAGTTACGTATATTTATTACTAATAAAAACGTTCGTAAATAAAATTAAACAAGTTTCGAGAAAGCCATTTAACTAAATAAAAGTAAATATGAAAATTTTGTTTTAATTATTCATGTACGGTGAGCCAAAATCAAAACCTGCATTAATTTAAAAACGTTCAAAAATTAAATAAAAGAAACAAGTTTTTTAAACTGAAAGTAAGGAGCGACATTAAAACTTAAAACGAACAGAAATTATTCCGTATATGAAATGGACTGTCCCCTCCTCAACGTCTCGCTCTTTACGCTAAAGTTTGACTCTGTCGCACAACTTTATTCTTTAAATAAATAAAAAACTTTGGCGTAAAGAGCGAGGCGTTGAGGAGGGGACAGTCCCTTTCATGTACGGAATAATTTCTGTTCGTTTTAAGTTTTAATGTCGCTCCTTACTTTCAGTTTAAAAAACTTGTTTTTTTTTATTTAATAACCTACAATTAAGCAGGCGAACACATAGATTCATACATGCTAACCGATAAAGACATGCACTTGGACATGCAAACACCCGCCCAGGCACACAGGCTTAGAGAGTGAGAGAGACAAAAACTCTTACAAACACATAGATTCCGAATGTAAACCGACAGACAGGCACTGGGGGAAGCAAACACCTACCCAGACACACAGGCTTAGTTAGTGAGGGAGACAAAAACGCATACAAAGACATAACTCCAGACACACAAACAAAAAAAGACAGGCACTGGGAGAGGCAAACACCTGCCAAGACACACAGGCTTAGAGAGTGAGATAGACAAAAACACATGCAAATACATAGATTCAGACACACAAACCGACAAAGGCAGGCACTGGTAGAAGCAAACACCTACCCCGACACACCGGTCATATACAATTGCACCTAGTTCCTGGGGATGGGAGAAACTCTTGGGTGAAGGTGTCTGATTCTTAAGTGTTTTAGGAGCAAGTTTTCAAATTTTGGTAAGGTTCTTTAGATCAATGTGACCTTTATATAATATCTTCATTTGAAAGTGTATATTTTGACTAAGCACGCAGTATCATAGCTGCAGTGGTAGCTCCAACCTAGTAAAGAGCGAGCCAGAGCCCATAGTAACTAAAAGTTAGATAACGCATTTTGAAGAAAACTGCCCAGTGAAAAACAATTGCCACCTGACACTAATTCAGGGATGGTAACTTATTTCGGTTCGTCTTAAAAGTAAGTTTATTAGAAATCGAAATTTATGATGATTGCCAAAAAAGTCGGAAACCGTCGAAAATGGCGTCAGATCAAAATAAAAAGTATAAAATTGAAATCAGCATGGTCAAAAACCTCGCAGATGGGAATTACAGTCCCCCTCCTTGAGGGGGACTCTGTCTCCCGTATATTTTTTCATCAGGCCTAGCCGTTTACCAGAACATCATAGATGTTAAATGGCTCATTTGAAAAGAAATTAAATTTGCGAGTGCCTTTTTTAAGTGACCGAAAAGATTGGAGGGCAACTAGCCCCCCTCTCTGAAAGCCCCTCCCCCAAATTCGGCCTATAAAAATTTTGAGATAGCCATTTTGTTTAACATAGTTCAAAGGTCCAATAGATATGGTTTGATGAGGATATGACCCTCCATAGTTTCTGGAGGAGGGATGTACGCTGTATCGGTATCGAACGTATCAATACTTTTTTTTTATTTAATTTACGACTAATAGCTTTTTTTGATTCGTCTTAAAAGTAAGTTTATTGCAAAAAGAAATTGATGGTGAATTCAAAAAAAGCCTGAAACCCCTTGAAAATGGCGTCAAACCAAAACGAAAGTTATACCATTGCAATCAACATGGCCGAAAACCTAATAGGGGGAAATTACAGTCCCCCTCCTTGAACAACAAGAAAAATCACTTTTTTTGGCATAGGTAGCAATGATCTGTCTCCTGTTTTTTTTTTTTTTTTTTTTTTTTTTTTTTTTTAGCAGGGCTAGGGGCTGGTCACAGTATCAGAGAGATGTATAATAGCTTATTCGAACGTAAAAAAATTTTCTAGTGCCCTTTTTAAGTGACCAAAAAGATTGGAGGGCTACCAGCACCCAACCCCCCCCCCCACCCATTAACCCCCTCCCACCCCGAAATTCAACCAATCATAATTTTGAGATAGCAATTTCGTTCGAAATAGTTCAAAGGTCAAATATCTTTGGTTTTGATTATATGACCCTGCATAGTCCCTGGGGAAAGGGCAGCACACTGTATGGGTATCGGACGTATTTATATCACGCGCATTGGTATGAGCCTCTTGCAGGAGCGTCGTTTGGGGGTGGCAAGGGGTTGGCAATTGCCCCCCCCCCAATAATGTGGAGAAAAAAAATTATATATCCCATGCCCTTTGACTATCCAGATATGGACCCATTTTGCCCCCCTCCCCTCAATAAAAATGCTGGAGAATCGCCCCTGGCCTCTTGTTATTGGGCGTATTGGTATGGCAGATATCTAGATAGATTTTTAAATGCTCATATAAAAAATACTGCTCATATCTACGTCCAGTGGCGTAATTTCGTCAAAATCCTGGAGGGGGTAGGCAAAGTTGGAGCCAATTTTCCCAAATCAAAATAAAATAATAGTGAAATTTGAAAAATGAGCCATATATTACCATAGACGCAGATATACTAAATAAAACTGACCCGTTTCTATGAAAACTTGAATTGTTCAGGCTTATCTTAGTTTTGATGAGTTTTTTACACAAAACTAAATTTCAGCTGTGGGGGGGGGGAAATGAGGTCTGGGGCAAGATTGGGTCTGGAGGGGTAAGTTGCCCTGTCCCATAAAATTACGGCCCTTTTTATGTCCTTCCTATAAATTCCACCATCAGCAAGTTCCGAATGTCACTAAAAACGGCACTTTTGGTGCCATGTCTCAAGTTGAAAAGCTTGGGCTAGTAGGCTACCAGAACCTTTTAGAGTGACGCTTAATAGCTCATTTGAAAGGTCTTGCTCATATCTACGTGATTTTGATCAATTCTACCATCCGTAAGCGTGACATAGCACTAAAAATAGCACTTTTGATGTCACTTCTTAAGTAGAAAAGCTTGGAAGTATAAAACGATATCATCATTGTAATAATTATTGTTCCAAACCCTTAACCAGAGGTTTGCAAGAGCACCTCCCTTATGTTCCTCCCCCAAACCTCCTTAATAAGCCACGCAATTAAGGTAGACACTAATATATCAAATTGGACTATTCGAGATGTGGTTCTGCTGGTACCGTGTTTGACTTCGAAGTAGGATGGCTTGCCTTCTGGTACTGTGATTGACTTCGAAGTAGGATGGCTTTCCTTCAACTCCTGCTTGTTTTTTTTTTTTTTTTTTTTAATCATGGCTTTCTCCCTTCTATACCTTCATTTTCAGATCATTCCACCGTTTTTGTAAATTTGATGCACAGGAAGGTATTTGGTCAAGCATTTTGATTCAAAAAGGAATAGAGGTCATCTTTCGTCTTCAACACAAGAGAAACATAAGAAGAACAAGATAAAAACCAAGCTAAAACTAAAAACAAATAAAACTACCACCAAAAAAAAATAAAAAACAATTGAAGCAAACTGAAGACGCCTTGTTTTGATAATAAACAAAATAAAAGTTTTTTAAACTGAAAGTAAGGAGCGACATTAAAACTTAAAACGAACAGAAATTATTCCGTATATGAAAGGGGCTGTCCCCTCCTCAACGCCTTGCTCTTTACGCTAAAGTTTGACTCTGTCTCACAACTTTATTTTTTAAAACAATAAAAACCTTAGCGCAAAGAGCGAGGCGTTGAGCAGGGAACTGCCCCTTTCATGTACGGAATAATTTCTGTTCGTTTTAAGTTTTAATGTCGCTCCTTACTTTCAGTTTAAAGAAGTTGTTTTTTTTTTATTTAATTTCTTATCGTTTTTTATTTAATTCAGCTTTTATTTTGGATAACCGTCATTGAATAAGGAAACAAAATTTACATAAAAATTTTACTTTTCTTTTGCTAAATGGCTCTCTCTAAATTTGGTTCTGACGTAATTTACAAATTAACTTGCGTAACGAACTTCTATATTCGTATATTTTTCTTCTGGCAAAAAATACAAAGTTGCAGATATTTGCAGATATGAGCTTGAAACCTATGTAATAGGGTTTTGTGATACGCTGAATCTGACAGTGTGATTTTCATTAAAATTCTTTCACTTGTAGGGGATGTTTCCCCCCTCTTTAAAAAATCAGGTAAATTTTCTCAGGCTCGTAGCCTTTGATGAGTAATACTAAAACTTAATAAAATTTATATATTTAGAATCAGTATTATAAGCCCATTCTTTTGATACATTTATTGACATCAAATTTACGTTTTTAAAAGTTTCGATTACTATTGGGCTGTATCGCTTGTTTTTTTTTATTGTTTTTTTTTATTAAGTATATGTTATTACGCATATGAGGGGGTTCTCCCCTTAGTCAATACCACGCTCTTTACGTTAAAAGTTAAAAAAAAATCAATTCACAAACCCCTGAATCACTAAGACCGTTTAATTAGAAAGCTCTTTTGAAAGCCCTAAAAAAACTGCAGGGTAAAGAGCGAGGTATTGACTTGGGGGAGAACCCCCTCATATATGTAATAATTTCTGTTCGTTTTAAGTTCTAATGTTGCTTCTTACTTTCAGTTGAAAAAACTTGTTTTTTTTATTTAATTTCTGATCGTTTTTTAAATAATGCTTGGAAATCCGGAGCACCCTTCATAGAAATGTCCCTTACCCCAAAGAAACATCCTCCACGGAGATTTTCCCGAGTAACCCCCTCCTCCAGCCCCCCCCCCCGCCAGAAAAAAATCCTTCCTGAAAATGTCTGTATACTTCCCAATAACCAATGCAATGTGTATGCAATGGGCAAAGTTCATAACTTGCAGCCCTTCCCCTGGGAACTGTGGGGGATTAAGTCATCCTAAAAGACATAGTTATAATATTTTCGACCATGCTGAACAAAATGGCTATCTCAAAATTTTGATCGGGTGACTTTCGGAAAAAAATGAGCGTGGGAGGGGGCCTAGTTACCCTCCATTTTTATTGGTCACTTAAAATGGGCACTAGAACTTTTAATTTCCGTTCCAATAAGCCCTCCTACGATATTCTAGGACCACTGGGTCAATACGATCACCGCTGGGGAAAATAAAAAAAAAACAAAAAAACAAATAAACACGCATCCGTGATATTTCTTCTGGCAAAAAATGCAAAATTCCCCTTTTTTGTAGATAGGAGCTTGAAACCTCTACAGTAGGGCTCTCTGATACGCTAAATATGATGGTGTGATTTTCATTAAGGTTCTATAATTCATAGGGGGTCATTCCCCCTTCTTTCAAAAATCAGCCAAATTTTCTCAGGCGCGTAACGTTTGATGGGTAAGATTAAACTTGATGAAACTTATATATTTGAAATCAGAATTAAAATTTGATTTTTTTGATGTATCTATTGGTATCAAAATTCCGTTTTTTAGAGTTTCGGTAACCATTGAGCCGGGTTGCTCCTTACTTACAGTTCGTTATCACGAACTGTTTGACAGGCGGAATATCCGCGTTGTTTTACATTTTTCGTCTTATCTCCATTGGCCACAGTCACGTTTTTTTTTTTTTATTAATTAAAAAAAAATTTTCCACGAAATAAGTTTTTCAAAGAAAAGTAAAGAATTCCATTAAACCAAAAATGAGCAAAAATAAAAGCAAATAATCTACCAAGCGTGAAACTACCACAAATCACCTTCGATAAATAAATGAAACCCAAAACGAACAGAAATTACAAAAAATAACAGTCAAAACCCAAAACGAGCAGAAATTAACATGAGTTGGGCTCAAAACCCCAAAGCCTTCCCAAGGCCAGAACATAATTTGCACTTAACTAAAAAAAATAAATGTTTTTACTTTTATAACTTTAATAAATCAAATAATTTTAACATTTATATCACTAAATATCAGCATATGTATATTAATCTGACAATGCACATTCATTTGTATTTTGTTTTCAGTTGCCCTCCAATCTTTTTGGTCACTTATAAAGGGCACTAGCAAATTTATGTTACGTTCAAACAAGCTATTATACATCTCTTTGATGCTGTGGTCACCCCATAGCCCTGCCAAAAAAAAAAAAAAAAAAAAAAAAAAAAAAAAAAAAAAAACGGGAGACAGATCAGTGCTACACATGTAATTGCCACAATCGCATGGTATTTGATAAACCCCTCTTTGGCGAGTAACTGGGGTTTTATCTTTACCGGAGTTTAAGAAATTTGTGATTTTAAAATTATTGGTGAAAACTAAATACAGATTGTTTTTTGTGCAAATATTTTTTATTTATTTTTTTTTATATATAAAATAAAAAAATATAAAATAAAACATATAAAAAATATTTGCGTGGGAGGGGGCCTAGTTGCCCTCCATTTTTTTGGTCACTTAAAAAAGGCACTAGAACTTAATTTCCGTTCCAATGAGCCCTCCCACGATATTCTAGGACTACTGGGTCGATACGATTACCCCTGGAGGAAAAAACAAAAAAAAAAACAAATAAACACGTGATCTTTCTTCTGGCACAAAATGGAAAATTCCACATTTTTGTAGATAGGAGCTTGAAACCTCTACAGCAGGGTCCTCTGATAAGCTGAATATGATGGTGTGATTTTCATTAAGGTTCTATATTCTTTTGATATATCTATTGGTATCAAAATTCCGTTTTTTAGAGTTTCGGTTACCATTGAGCCGGGTCGCTCCTTACTTACAGTTCGTTACCACGAACTGTTTGATCAGTGTCAGAATTTCAGATGAGTATTAAAAATATTTCCAAGATACCTGCGATACCAATACACCCATGTCGATATGCGTGATATCGATACGGTATATATATATATATATATATATATATATATATATATATATATATATATATATATATATATATATATATATATATATATATATATATATATATATATATATATATATGATACCGATACAGCGTACAGCCCTCCTCCAGAGATAACGGAGGGTCATATCGTCATGAAAACCATATCTATTGGACCTTTGAAATCTGTTAATAAAAATGGCTATCTCGAAATTTTTATAGGCCGAATTAGGGGGAGGGGCTTTCAGAGATGGAGGCTAGTTGCCCTCCAATCTTTTTGGTCACTTAAAAAAGGCACTGGCAAATTTAATTTCTGTTCAAATGAGCCATTGAACATTATGATTGTTATGGTAAACGGCTAGGCCTGTTGAAAAAAAAACGGGAGACCGAGTCCCCCTCAAGGAGGGGGACTGTAATTCCCCTGTGCGAGGTTTTTGACCATGCTGATTTCATTTATGTACTTTTTATTTTGATCTGATGCCATTTTTGAGGGTTTCCGACTTTTTTTTTGCAATCATCATAAATTTCAATTTGCAATAAACTTTTACTTTTAAGACGAACCGAAATAAGTTATCATGCCTGAATTAGTGTCACTTGGCAATTGTTTTCCACTTGGCAGTTTTCTTCAAAACGCGTTTTCTAAATTTTAGTTACTATGGGCTCTGGCTCGCTCTTATACTAGGTTGGAGCTACCACTTCAGCTATGATACTGCATGCTTAGTTAAAATATATACTTTCAATAGTAGATATTAGATAGAGGTTACATTGATCTAAAGAACCTTACCAAAATTTGAAAACTTTCTCCTAAAACACTTAAGATTCAGACACCTTCACCCAAGAGTTTCTCCCACCCCCAGGAACTAGGTGCAATTGTATGACCGTTTTTTTTTTTTGCATATTGAAGAAAAAATTTTGGGCGAATGCGATACTCGGAGCAGCGTCTTGTTTGAAAGTGAGGCTGTACATACAGCTTTTCGTTTTGTTTTGAACCGAATGAGACTAACAAGATTTTCACTACAGAATTTGGCCCAATTCAAACCAAACTGTTTTACAGCACAAAATGGCAGAAACTGGTGATTTTTCGCCAAGTTTTCATTACTTAAGAGGGGCACTTGATATTGGAATTTTCCTTCGAGTGAGGTCTCCTAAAATCTACGGCCCTGGTTCAATACAATACCTCCTTAAGAAAAAAGACACACGGTTTTTGTAAATAACCTTGTTGTTTCCGCAGTAAGAGGGAAACTGTTGCACTTCAGCACCCATAATACGTCCAATTATATATTCCATAATAGTCCAAATATATTCTCCAAATAAGGCAAGCAATGGAGCACATTCTCCTCTTTATTGCTTTGAAAGACCTCTTAAGAGTTTCAAAATTGGGGCCAGAAAATGCAAGTCCTGATGCTTCAAGCTAAATAGGTGGGTCAAATTATTCAGAAGCTTATTATCTAGACTTTTACTTTTAAGACGAACCGAAATAAGTTACAATCCCTGAATTAGTGTCAGAACGCAATTGTTTTTCACTAGGTAGCTTTCTTCAAAACGCGTTTTCTAACTTTTAGTTATTATGGGCTCTGGTTTACTACTAGGTTGGAGCTACCTCTGCAACTATAATACTGCATGCTTGGTCAAAAGATATACTTTCAAATGAAGATATTAGATAGAGGTCACTTTGATCTAAATAGCCTTGCCAAAATTTGAAAATTTTCTCCTAAAACACTAGGATTCAGACACCTTCACCGAAGTTTCTCTCGCCCCCGGGAACTATATGCAATATGACCGCTAGTTTTTTTTCTTCAGTCACTATTTTCCAAAAGAAACATCACCACTTAGTTTCTCTGTTCTTGGTTGGATTTTCACACAAGTTTTTAACAGATTTGGGTCTATGGGGTGATTTTTTTTTTTTATTCGAATTAGGAAATTACTGGTTTGATTTAACTGCAAAACCTTAAGTGGATCGCTTTTTCGGATAAGAAAACAATTTTCTAAGGAAAGATAACTAAGAAAACTGCTGACACACTGTGATGTCTGACTAATCACATCTTGCTGATGCCTTGCTAATCTCAAGACTAATCTCAAACCGATAGGAATCAAATTAAGTTTTCCACTTTGTTAATAAACCACCAGACTTTTTTTCATATTGGTGTAACTGCTGTTCACGCTAAATTTGGACTTGCGCATTACTGAAAGCATAATAAAGTAAAAACTATAATCAGTTGGCAATTTCATGTACCATTTGCCTTCAGAAATTTTAAGTATAATTGACTCATGGTAGGAGGGATTGAGGAGTGCTTAAATTTACAGTTATTTCCGTTCAGTAATTTCACCTTCCACTTTCATGCAAAAAAAAAAAGAAGTTAACACCATTCGTATATCCTGCATAAAAAGATTATGTTAGCGAGAAATGGTTTTTATTGATGTAAAAAAAAAGAAAAAAAGTGCAGCCTAGAAATAAACTTGAACGGTAATCAATATTTCTTGCCTACATATTGCATTGTTTCATTTTCACTAACATGAGTTAGAGGTTTGTCCCCATAGAACTCAAAGTCTTTGTATTTCATTTCTCCTAGAACATTAAATCCAAGTTTATTCACGCAAATATGCTTTGTTTGGCCTGCAGTAGCATCAACAATGCAAAGGCGATGACCCAGGTTTTTTGCATGTTCTTCAGAAAGTTTAACCAGCGTTGTGGCTATGCCCATGTTACTGTACTCTGGATTCACGCACAGAAATCCAAAGTAGAAACAGCGGTCCACACCATAATGTCTGAAAATGTCTGGCACCACAGATCTATTCTGTTCGTATACAGAAAGAAATCGTTTGAATTCACAGGATCCCTTGCACTCATCAGTTTCTTTTTCCAGTACTTCGCTCAATGGATTAGTCCTAGAAAAAAAGTCGGTAAACATGTGCATTTTCTACATATTTATAAGGCAAGAATTTCGATAGACTAATCTTTTCTTTTGAAGTTTTGCATGTAGCCTACAGCTACAACTGACCTCGAGGGGGCTCAGCCGCGATTGCGATGGTAATAAACATTCAGAAACAATTGAAATACTGGTGATGGCCAAAAATATGCGTAATAATTTAGAACCTTAGCAAATTTTAGAGCATTGCAGCTAATATTTCTTTCCGGTGAAGTGCCTTATTTCGGTGAGTATTTGACTCGTAGGATAAAAAAATAATATAGGATGGATTCGGCTAAATTCTTGGTCAGTTTTTGCCTTTAACCTAGTCACGCTAATTTTAAGGATGTAAGAATGACAAGATAGTAAAAACTAGAGAGAATCTAGCCTCATTTGTTCTTATTATCCCTAAGGACTAACTTCAAAAAAGATTTAGCTGTTCATGTCCATGACGAACTCAATTTTATCTTCAATCACTTTTGCTCTTTTTTATCACAATTTGCTCTTATTTTGAGAGTCTTGTTTTTTTTTTCTGTGTTATCTAGGTATATATTTTTTGCTTATCTCGGCAAAATGATTTTTTCCCTGAACTTTACAGGCCAAGAATCCCATTTCTTCTTTCATTAATTGTACCTTCCGTGTTCAGTACTTTGATTTTCTAATAATGCAGTCAGGGTTGCCAACTTTTTGGTCCATGAATCCGTCCCATGAACGTCTAAAAATTTTTCATTTTTAGCTAAAACATGTCCATCTAGAAATCTCAAATACTAGGCTATATATATTTTTTTTTTACAAGTTGTATTATTGACCAAAAGACTCTTTGTAAACCCCTTTCAAACAAATATAATGAAAACGAAAAAATATCGAATAAAACATTAAACCAAATGATATGACTAGAATATTGGAAGGCAAAGTGATGACAATGGTCAAATATGGCTCTGAAGCATGGTCACTCTGAAAAGCAGATGAAGCTTTACTAGATGTTTTCCAGAGAAATTGCCTACGGATTGTTCTGTGTACCCGGCTGACTGACCGTATTTGAAACTGCAGGCTGTGCGAAAAATGTGGTTCAATCCCGCTTTCTAGGGCTGTAATGAAAGAAAGGTTGTGATGGCTAGGGGACATTCTTGGGATGAAGGATGACAAATTGCCAAAGATTGTCCTATTCGGCCAACCGTGTAGGGCTAAATGGAAAGCAGATCTTCCTCGTCTAGAGTGGGAGGATGTCAAAGAAAGATTTAAACGAAACGAGAACTTCCTGGGAGGGTGCAAAGAGGGAGGTTTTAAATATATTGAGAGAATAGAAGCGTCCCTAGCTGTGTTGGCCTCAGGTGGCTTGGTGGTCTTTAGGTCCCAAAATTTCTAAAATATGTCACTTTCTTGCCCTTTCACGTCATTGTTCCGGCACGTGGAAATTTGTCCTTTTGGCATAAAATGTGCCCAGGTGGCAACCCCTCTTTTAGTATATTCCTGGGTTCCTATTGATGCGATTTCACGCAAAAGGGGTTTTTGCATAATCCGTCAAGATTTCCTTCGTTCTTAGCTGCAAGTTTAAGCGTCACAGCGGTTCAACGGCTGCTTTGGATATTTCTACTGAGCCACGGAAAATCGCACCAGTTACCCTGAACTGAAAGCTTTGTAGAACCATAAATTACAAGTAACTGAGAAACTAAACATGTTTGTCTGAAGTTTTTCATTAATATTTGACAACATGAGGGCTGTGGTCTTTTAATACAGGATTTTACTATGAGGCCTGGGGGCATATTTCCAAAAGAATGAGCATACAAGAACCATACCTTTTATTAGGCGTAGCTAGCCTAGCTTAATAATGGTTAGCCCTTTATTTTTCCTTGCTTGAATTAGATTTAGCCTATTCATATACATACACTTTTTCAATCTCATAATTTTTTACGCTTCAACGGCTTCAGTGAACCGTTTCTGTGTGACCATTTTTGCGAATGTCCTGCATCCGTTATCCATGAACTGTTATCCGGTTCCGATATCCGAACTAAAGCTATGTGTTAAAATGGCGGAGCGTTACGTCGCCTAATAGGGCGTTTTCGGGTCCTAGCTGATTTATCTACTATGGGCTGCCTCCCCGTAGTGGCATAATATTTGTAAGTAATGAGTCGGAGGTAATAAGCTTGAGAATGTCTGTGCAGGATTTCGACTTGTTGATAGAAGAACATCGCCAAGTGTGGAAAACCATGTTGTGGCCAATATGAGCACAGGATTGCGCAAAGCCTCCATTCATACTGGAGGTTCCCGGGACTTTTTGTTGTCCGGTTCTAAGCCGGCTTAAGCGCTTCGGTGTAGATTTGAGAATATGTGACCCCTGTCCTACACTGGTATCCGGGATCATTGCTTTTCCCGAGGCCAAAATAATTTTAATGATTCAAGAACATGAAAATTGGAACTTGGAATGTTACGACGTTAAAAAATAAGAAAATAGACAGGGTTCCAGGCAAAAATAAGATCTTTGTACTAGAAGATTTTAACGCCCAGGTCGGTAGAAATAGGGAAATGGTATCCTAGCCTAGGTAAATTTGGTGCAGGAAAAGAAAACAGTAATGGCTACAGACTTGCAATTTTGTAGGTATAACGAACTAGTTATAACCAATACAGTGTTTGGTCAAAAAATGGCTCATAAGTTAACGTGGTATTCACGTCATGGTAAGATAGCAAACCTTATTGATTACAATAAACCGAAGACTGGCAAGATCAATACAAAGTACTAGCGTATATAGGAGTGCTGTTATTGATGTTAAAAGTAAACATCACCATCTAGTAGTGTCTAGGGTTAATTTAAAGCTGAAATTTCAGAAGGGTAGCTACCCCCCGAGAAGTTATTGTTGGTAGACTCCAGGATGAGAATTTGAGAGAAACTTCCCAGGAATAGTTGAATCCTATACTTGAGTTTAAAATTTGACAATGTAGGAGATAGTGGGAATAATTTTAGAAAAACAAATTTGTGAAATTACTGATGGTGTCTTAAAGACGAAGAAAGTTAGGACTGCAGCCAGAAAAATTGATGAAAAAGCTTTATGGTTAAAGGTCTAGGCACACGTAGCTGATTTCGGGAACTGATTTCAGCATCAGTGGACAAACGATAGCGGTAAGAAAAAATTGTTTAGAAGAAAATTTTATTGTGCAAAATTTTCAAAACAAAAAATCATGGACACAAATAGTCAACTAAAGTCTATTTATAGTTTCTTCATTAATCCTAGCTTAGTTCTCAGTTTAATTCTCAAGATCAGTTGTCGGGTCTTTCACCACAGATACCTCTGGCTGACTATTTATTTGTATCCCTATTTTTTGGTGATGATCATGATGAAAATCAGCGCTGATTTTGTAAATCTGTTGAAATTTTTTCAACTTCAAATCGACGCCGATTTCCTTTAAAATCGGCGCTGATTTGGAAATCAGTCCCTGAAATCAGCTACGTGTGCCCAGCCCTTAAGAGAGGAGAAGGGGTTTGTACAAAAATTATCTGAGGGATAGAACATATGGAAACAAAAGGAATGCAAAGAAAGTGGAGAAAGCATCAAAATATGAACTAAGGAGGTGTGAAGTGGAGGCCAGGGATAAAATTGCAGAGGATCTGGAAGATGCCGCTAGACGGCATAATATTAAAAATATTGTACTGGCATGTTAATAAATTCAGGAACTAGTCAATCTAGACTTATCCCAGTTAAAGATAGGAACAGGGTTATAATTTGTGATAAGGAAAGAGTTAGAGAGATGGGGAGAACATGAGAATGTGCTAAGCCGAGATAGAGCTGGAGGAAAGATATAGAGGAAAATGTAAAGTGTAATACCTTGGATGTTAAGGAAGATTTCGTTTTACGAGAAAGAATTAGCGACAGTACTGAAAGAATTAAAAATAACAAGGCTCCAGGTGCTGATAATGTGGTAAATTAGTTTCTTAAATATGGCGGCTCTGATGTTAAAATTAAGTTACTGAAGATAGTGAATATGATTTTTGGAAAGGGAAGCATCTAACAGTTTTAGGAAAACCTTAATTAAACCACTGTATGAGAAAGGTGATAATAGTGAGTGTGGTAATTACCGAGGCAGTAGTCTGGTCTCTGTAGGAAGCAGATTACTTAGTAATAAGATACTTTTTAGACTGAGAGGTGCATTAGACAAAGTTTTAAGGGAAGAACAGTGTGGTTTTTGAAAAGACAGAGTATATTTCTACCAAATTTCACTCTTAGATTAATAATGAGAAGCGCCCGAGTTGTGAAACACACTTGGTCCTCACTTTTATAGATTATGAGCAAGCGTTCAATTCCGTTGATAGGAGCTTTAGCAAAGGTCTTATCCTTGTATGGTATACCAGACAAATACATTAAAATGATTAGAGCTATGTACGAGAATAGCACTGCTGCGGTTAAGGTGGGAAATGAAGGTAGCAGCTGGTTTTGTATTGAATCAGGATAAAACAACATTTTACCTTAATTTTCAGTTATTAATTTCTTTTTTTCTGGCTTTAGTTCTGAAAATGCAATTCATGTTATTTGAATATATCAATTCTTTGTTTTCAAAATTTAGGAAATTACGTTTTTGCATATCTTTTAAACCTAATAAATTGAAATTGAGCAAAGTTGTGAAGCTGAAAACAATTTTTTTGTACTTCATTTAAGCAGAAGATCTATTTAAAAAAGTTTCATAAAAGTTTCATCTGTGTTATAAAAGTTTCACTTTTATAACACACAGATAGAGGTCATCAAAGGTCAGGACCCTCTAGAGGGAGAAGGAGTGGATGTAGGTACTTCAAAATACCTTCCCAGGACATACTTTAGGCTGTAGACCCATCCCTGAAAGTTTCACATTTCCGAACCTAACCCCTTTCAAAAATAGCTAAAAGTAGCTAAAGTAGAATTTTACCGAGACAACTTTCGTTATTAAGATGTTTTTCTTAAAATTGAAGGCTAGAAACGTCCCTTAGTTAAGGATTCTAATTAAGCAAAAGAATAGAAAAATGTTAGTGATAAATGGGAAGGCCAAAAAGGCCTTTGTCCTGAGTTTGGTACCAGTTTCCCTTGTTTATTTTCATGAAATCTGTAAATTAACTTACCTATCAGGATAATATTCTGTATTGAAAAGCACTCCGACGACTTGGTTCGTTTCCCTATCCACAGCTACGAAAGAAAAGCCTTGATTTGCCATTTCGTTGAAATACATTTCTGCATGAATATCATGTTCTGGAAAATATTTCATCCGCAAATGTTTACAGGCTGGTTCATTCTTCAAAAAGTTTTGCAGCACCAATTTGACAGCTCCTTCTCTGTGTTCTGGCTGTAGAGCGGAAAAATAGACTTTCTCTTTCAATACCATGTTGTCAGGTCAATTGCTTTTCTGGGACTGAGCGTAAAATCGGTATATATCCCTCTTTAGAAAATTTCACAATGTTGAGAATCTGGCAATCATAAAACCGGTTAAATATTTACTTGCAGAAGTGAAGCAATGAACTGGCTCGCAACAACAAAAGGGTTGATGACACAGAAGCAAGGGAGAAACCACAAGGTTAAATTATCGATGACACAATTTCAGTTCGTCAACAAACCAAATTTCATGGAATTAGTATTATTTCTTCAGCTAGTATGTTTACCTTACGCAAATAAATTGATTTTCACCAAAGATTGCACAGCGTTTATACGCAGCACTATGTTGGGAGGGAGCAGATCGCAAGGTGTAGAAACTACTAAGAAAAATTATTAAAAAATATAGAAAATTTCGGAAGGGGGTTGGACGCAGCCTCCATTTTTGCTTCCCTGCCAAAATGATTGCAATAAATGTCCTCCTTTGGGGTAAAGGGTGATAATAACCTGCTAAGTAAATTGTCCTTTCCAATGATGTTTTTTAAGAAGACAATAACATTAGAATGCCAAATCGAATAGGCCTAATCCAGTGAAACTTACCAAAATTTAACTGTAAGATTTCTTTTCGTCGGTTACATTCTTTATTGAAGTTTCGTTGAAACGTTGATTATAGCATGCTTTTTAGTTTTGTTTTATACAGGAAATAATTGAGTGATTCTGGGAAAACAGCGTTTAATTTCAGTACTTATAGGAATTTTTGAAAATATTGCAGACTTCCAAAAATTCCTCTTGGATTTCACCCTAAAATTCTCATCTTTGATTAAACCTAATTACTCTGTTGCAGAAGGATCTTGCAAATTATGTATCGCGAAAGCATGAATGTTTAACAGCAAAAACCCTAATGAAGAGGTACAAAAACATTAGTTGTCTTGAGATTAAAATGCCTTTTTTGGAATCAGTTACGAATTATTCGTCATGAACTCCCTTGAATTAAATTAATCTAAACCAACCAAGTTTTTACTAGGGAAGTAAAGAGCGAAGTTGAAACTTAAAACGGACAAAAATTATTGCTTCACAGCCTATCTAATATATATCAATAAAACCAGTACAAATAAAGCAACTAAATATGTTTCCCTATGCTTTTAGAATTATAAAAAAACTAGCGCTTTACTGAAAACACATAAATAAAGTATAAAAAACAGGAATATTGATTTGGGAGTCAAAAGTGAGCATGTAGTTTGACAACAATAAACAAATCTATAATGCTTTTCATAGTCTTACACCAATTGTGACATCAGCGACTTTCAGTATACAATTAAAATTATCTTAAGAACATAAGCGTAAAAATTACGAACTGCGAAGTAATTGAACAGCATACCGTAATATTGGATTGATTTATCAGGTAGCATTTTGGTCTCGCCAGTTATAATACCAATAGCAAGTCTTAATTTGTGAGGAATATGCTTTAGTATTACTTGAAATGAAGATCAAATAAGACATAATATGAACTCTGGAAACCCGATTATTTCTCTCTATCAGGGGCGTCGTTTGGGGGTGGCAAGGGGGGGCAGTTGCCCCCCCCCCCTAATGTGGAGAAAAAAATATTATACATCCAATGCATTTTGACTTTCCAGATATTGACCCCTCTTGCCCCCCGCCAATAAAAATGCTGGAGATTCGCCCCTGCTCTCTATACAAACAATGAATTTTAAGCTATGATACAAATTCTAAAGCTAGTTTATAGTCCTAATACTATCAAGATGGCTTTACTTAGAACTTGTGTATAAACTAATCATGACATGTCCCTTTCTGAAACAACACGAGAACCAGTCATTTGAACTGAGCCATTGTGCAGAAGTAATACCAAATTAAACGTAAAAAAAGTAACAATCTTAAAATGGATTCTTTGCTTTATCTTAAAAGGGATTGATCAACAAAAGAGATTGATAATGTTTTTATTCTGTTTGCTTGCTGTACCACTTTGTAATTGGTTTGCTTTTACTGTACCACACTCCTATATTATTTGTGTTTTCAATAAAGTGCCAGTTTAGTATAATCCTAAAAGCATAGGGAAACATAATTAGTTGGTTTATTTGTACTAGTTTTGTTGATATAGGCAATATTAGATAGGATGTGAAGTAATAATTTTTGTCCGTTTTAAGTTTCAATTTCGCTCTTTTTTTTGAAAAATTTTGTATTTTTTTAAATTAATATTTGTTCGTTTTTGATTACAATTCAATGTAGAAAACAACGCTGCCATGGTCTTTTTTTTATCAAACAGTGCGTGGTCAAACAGTTCGTGGTAACGAACTGTAAGTAAGGAGCGACCCGGCTCAATGGTAACCGAAACTCTAGAAAACGGAAAATGCACATGTTTACCGACTTTTTTTCTAGGACTAATCCATTGAGCGAAGTACTGGAAAAAGAAACTGATGAGTGCAAGGGATCCTGTGAATTCAAACGATTTCTTTCTGTATATGAACAGAATAGATCTGTGGTGCAAAACATTTTCAGACATTATGGTGTGGACCGCTGTTTCTACTTTGGATTTCTGTGCGTGAATCCAGAGTACAGTAAACATGGGCATAGCCACAACGCTGGTTAAACTTTCTGAAGAACATGCAAAAAACCTGGGTCATCGCCTTTGCATTGTTGATGCTACTGCAGGCCAAACAAAGCATATTTGCGTGAATAAACTTGGATTTAATGTTCTAGGAGAAATGAAATACAAAGACTTTGAGTTCTATGGGGACAAACCTCTAACTCATGTTAGTGAAAATGAAACAATGCAATATGTAGGCAAGAAATATTGATTACCGTTCAAGTTTATTTCTAGGCTGCACTTCGTGTTTTTTTTTTTTTTTTTTTTTTTTTTTTTTTTTTTTTTTTTACATCAATAAAAACCTTTTCTCGCTAACATAATCTTTTTATGCAGGATATAAGAATGGTGTTAACTTCTTTTTATTTTTTTGCATGAAAGTGGAAGGTGAAATTACTGAACGGAAATTACTGTAAATTTAAGCACTCCTCAATCCCTCCTACCATGAGTCAATTATAGTTAAAATTTTTGAAGGCAAATGGTACATGAAATTGCCAAGGGGGAAAGACCCTCTGAAAGTTATAGAATCTTAATGGAAATCACACCATCATATTCGGCATATAAGAGAGCCCTACTGTAGAGGTTTCAAGCTCCTATCTACAAGAATGTGGAATTTTGCATTTTTTGCCAGAAGAAAGATCACGGATGCGTGTTTATTTGTTTTTTGTTTTGTTTTTTTTTCCCAGTGGTGATCGTATCGACCCAGTGGTCCTAGAATATTGTGGGAGGACTAATTGAAACGGAAATTAGAAGTTCTTGTGCCCTTTTTAAGTGACCCAAAAAAATGGAGGACAACTAGGCCCCCTCCCACGCTCATTTTTTCCCAAAGGCACCAGATCAAAATTTTGAGATAGCCATTTTGTTCAGCATGGTTCAAAATATGATAAGTATGTCCTTTAGGATGACTTAATCCCCCAAAGTCCCCGGGGGGGGGGCTGAAAGTTATGAACTTTACCCAATGTTTGACTTTCTCACAACTCTATTTTTTTAAACAATAAAAAACTTTAGCGTAAAGAACGGGGCGTTGAGAAGGGGACAGCCCCTTTCATATACGGAATAATTTCTGTTCGTTTTAAGTTTTAACGTCGTTCCTTACTTTCTGTTCAAAAAACTTGTTTTTTTATTTAATAACGAACTATAAGTAAGGAGCGACCCGGCTCAATAGTAACCGAAAATCTAAAAACGGAATTTTAATACCAATAGATACATCAATACAATTAGATTCGTATGCTGATTTCAAATATATAAGTTTCATCAAGATTAGTCTTACCCATCAAAAGTTACGTGCCTGAGAAAATTTGCTTTATTTTCAAAAAAGGGGAAAACACCCCCTAAAAGTCATAGGAGAGTTGAGAAAAATTCTAGGGTTTAAGGGTTTAAGGTTTTACATTTGTATGATTTTTGTTTTTTCATTTTGTGGTAAGGATCTAGGTAGAAGATTAGATTAGAAAGGAGTTTTAATCTTGGTATAAAAAATAAAGGAAAGATGGGTTATATATTTATGGAATAAGATTAAATTTTAAGTTAAATATTTCGAACTTTCAATGAAGTGTTTGATTTTAGACTTTAATTAGAATTTTTAGATTATACTAGTTAGCTTCAGGATTTGTTCAGTATTTTTAAGTTTATATATTAGGTAAGATTTAAATTTAATTGAATAATTAGAATGTAAAAAATAGTCATAGAACCTAAATGAATATCACACCATCAGATTTGGCGTATCATTAAACCCTACTGTAGAGGTTTTAAGCTTCTATCTGCAAAAACGTAGAATTTGTATTTTTAGCCAGAAGAAATATCACGGATGCGGGTTTATTTGTTGTTGTTGTTTTTTTCCAGGGATGATCGTATCGACCCAGTGGTCCTAGAATATCGCAGGAGGGCTGATTCGAACTGAAATTAAAAGTTATAGTGCCCTTTTTTAGTGACAAAAAATAGAGGGCAACTAGGCCCCCTCCCACGCTTATTTTTTCCCAAAGTTAGCCGATCAAAATTTCGAGATAGCCATATTGTTCAGCATGGTCGACAAATATAATAACTATGTCTTTGAGGATTACATAATCCCCCACATTCCCGGGGGGAAGGGCTGCAAGTTTTGTGCTTTGCCCAATGTTTACATATAGTATTGATTATTGGGAAGTATACAGACGTTTTCAAGGGGATTTTTTTCTTGTAGTTGAGGGGGGGGGGGTCGGGGGTTACGTGGGAGGATTTTTCATGTAGGAAGTTTTCATGGGGGGCGGGACATTGCTATGAAGGGGGCGCCGGATTTCCCAGCATTATCTAAAAAAAAGATCAGAAATTAAATAAAAAACAATTTTTTTTGCTGAAAGTAAGGAGCAACATTAAAACTTAAGACCAACATAAATTATTACGTGTATGATTGGGTTTACCCCGTAGTCATTACCTCGCTCTTTACGCTAAAGTTTTTTTTTGTACTTTCATCAAAGCTATTTATTCTAATTAAAGGCCTCTGTGATTAAGAGGTCATTCTTAATGAATTGGAACAAAATTGTAACTTTAGCGTAAAGAGGGAGGTATTGACTAGGGGGCGAATCCCCTAATATCCGTAATAGAAATCTACGAATATAGAAGTTTGTTGCGTAAGTTAATTCGTAAGTTACGTCAGATCAAAATTTCGAGAAAGCCATTTAGCCAAAAAAAAGTAAAATTAATATGCAAATTTCGTTTTAATTATTCATGTACGGTGAGCCAAAATCAAAGCTGAATTAATTCAAAAATGTTCAAAAATTAAATTAGAAAAACAAGTTTTTTTAACTGAAAGTAAGGAGCGACATTAAAACTTGAAACGAACAGAAATAAATCCGTATACGGAAAGGGCTGTCCCCTCCTCAACGCCTCGCTCTTTGCGCTAAAGTTTTTTATTGTTTTAAAAAATAAAGTTGTGAGACAGAGTCATACTAAAATTTTTAATTAGTAAATTTTTATTAAGTGTATTAGGGTTTCGCCTCCCTAGTCAATACCTCGCTCTTTACGCTATGCTTCAAATTTTGTTTCAATTCTGTAAGAATGACCCCATAATCACAAAGACCGTTAATTAGAACAAATAGCTCTGATGAAAGTACAAAAAAACTTGGGATCTCTGAGTCTCTAGTACAGTGAAGGACACGGAGGGAAGAATTTAATTTTAAGTCGGGTTTGAAAGGGGAAGACTTAAAAAGGATTAGGAAATTTAAGGGGAGGGTCGATTAATATTGTGGGAAGGGAAAAGAAATTTAGGGGTCATAGTGTTAACCCAGTCCCTTGTCCGATGTGTTGAACTTTGAGCTTTGTCAATGAACTCTCTGAAAATAATCTAGTGAATAATCCGGAAGTTCATTATTTTGTGAATGACCTGAAAAGTTATTTATTTTGTTGGATATAAATATGGTAGTTTCAATTTTATTATTTTAGTTTTTCTACTGAAGACGGTCGCTGTATATGTGACCGAAATATCTAGACTTTTGTACCTGTTTTTTCACTCTCTAAATAAATGGATTTATCCCAATTTGAAATTTTATTTGTTCAGTTATTTCTTGTTAAAAATTATGCATTAAATCCCGTTATTCACGTTTTCGCAAGCCAAGCCCATGTTTATTACCGTACAACTGAGGCCGTTTAACTGAGCCCTCATTCAAAAGAACCCCCGATTTTTGCAAAACCTCCTTTTTTCTCAGCCCTTATGCAACCCAGGGGCATCTTCTCAGCAAAAATATCAAAACGCGCAAAGGGAAAATTCTATTTCGGGAAACTATTGTTCCCAAGGCAAATATGCAATTAGGGAAATTCTGAAAATACGGCGTTTTGGAGACAAGACTATGCAATGGAAAAAAAAACAACAACAAAAACACGCCTGAATAGAAGAAAGGTATGAGACCTAACAGACAATTCTAGGGAGGGAGGAGTGGTATTAAAGATAGATTTAAAGCGTTCTAAGAGGTATCTTAGAAGGACTTTTAATGAAAATTAATTAAAAAAACTTTTTCCACAAAAAAAATTTTCAAAGAAAAGTAAAGAACTCCATTAAACAAAAATGAGCAAAAATAAAATCAAATAATCAACCAAGCGTGAAACTACCACAAATCAGCATCGATAAATAAATGAAACCCAAAACGAACAGAAATTACAATAAATAATAGAGTCAAACTCAAAACGAGCAGAAATTAACATAAGTTGGGTTCGAAACCCCTATGCCTTCCCAAGGCCAGAACAAAATTTGTACTTTACTGAAAAAAATATAAATGTTCTTACTTTTATAACTTCACTTGATCAACTAATATTAAAATTTTAATGACTAAATTTCAGTATATGTATATTAAACTGACATTGCACACTTATTTGTATTTTTCAGTAAAGTGCAAATATTGTTCTGGCCTTGGGAAAAATTTGTTAGTGTTAAGAAAAACTTGCTACTTCTGACAGAAGACTTGTTATCATAAGCAAAGAAAATGTTACTTCTAAAATAAATTTGTTATCTTCGACAGAGGAGTTGCTGCTATTAGAGAACATTTGTTACTATTAAGAATAAAAACTGTTACTTCCAAGAGAAATTTGATGATATTAAGTAAGACTTTTTTAGTATTAAGGAAAAGGTTGTTGCTTTTAAGAGAAAATTTGTTAGTGCTAAGAAAAACTTGCTACTTCAGACAGAAAACTTGTTATCATAAACAATAAATTGTTACTTCTAAGAGAAATTTATTATATTTGACGGAAAACTTGCTACTTCTAAAAGAAAAATTTTTATTACTGACGAAAAAATTGTTACTTCTAAGAGAAATCTTTGACGTAAAACTTATTAATTGTATATTTTCCTTGGGAACAATTTCTCGAAATAGAATTTCCCCTTTGTCTGTTTTGCTATTTTTGGTCAAAAAATACCCCCGGGGTTGCATGAGGGCTGAGACAAAAAGAGGCTATGCAAAAATCGGGGTTCTGTTGAATGACGGCTCAGTTAAACGATCTCAGTTGCACGGTTATACACATGGGCTTGGCTTGCAAAAACTTGAATCATGGGATTTAAAGGCATAATTTTCAACAAGATTAAATAAAAAAAACAAGGTTTTTAAACTGAAAGTAAGGAGCGACATTAAAACTTAAAACGAACAGAAATTATTCCGTATATGAAAGGGGCTGTCCCCTCCTCAACGCCTTGCTCTACGCTAAAGTTTTGTATTGTTTTAAAAAGTAAAGTTGTGAGACAGAGTCAAACTTTAGCGTAAAGAGCAAGGCGTTGAGGAGGGGACATCCCCTTTCATATGCGGAATAATTTCTGTTCGTTTTAAGTTTTAATGTCGCTCCTTACTTTCAGTTTAAAAAACTTGTTTTTTTTTTTATTTAATTTCTGATCGTTTTTTAGTTAATGCAGCTTTTATTTTGGTTCACTGTCATTGAATAAGTAAACAAAATTTTGTTCCAATTCTTTAAAAATGACCCCTTAATCACAAAGGCCGTTAATTAGAATAAATAGCTCTTATGAAAGTACTAAAAAATCTTTGGCTTAAAGAGCAAGGCATTGACTAGAAGGTGAACCCGATCATATAGCTAATATTTTTTTTGTTCGTTTTAAGTTTTGATGTTGCTCCTTACTTTCAGTTGAAAAACTTTTTTTTTATATTTAATTCTGATTTTTTTTTAAATAATGATGTGAAATCCGGCGAACCCTTCATAGCAATGTCCCTTCCCCCATGAAAACTTCCTTCATGAAAAGATCCTCCCATATAACCCCCGACCCACCCCCACCCCCCCACTACCCGAAAAAATTCCCCCTGAAAACTTCTGTATACTTCCCAAAAACCAATACTATATGTTAACAATGGGTAAAGATCATAACTTTCAGCCCTTCCCCCGGAGGCTTCGAGGGATTAAGTCATCCTAAAAGACATAGTTACAATATTTTCGACCATGCTGAACAAAATGGCTATCTCAAAATTTTGATCGGGTGACTTTGTGGAAAAAAATGAGAGTGGGAGGAGGCCTAGTTGCCCTCCATTTTTTTTTTGGTCACTTAAAAGGGGTACTAGAACTTTTAATTTCCTTTCGAATGAGCCCTCCCATGATATTCTAGGTCCACTGGGTTGATACGATCACCCTTGGGGAAAAGAAAAAAAACAAAACAAAAAAACAAATAAACACGCATCTGTGATCTTTCTTCTGGCAAAGAATGGAAAATTCCCCGTTTTTGTAGATAGGAGCTTGAAACCTCTAGAGTAGGGTTCTCTGATACGCTGAATATGATGGTGTGATTCTTATTAAGGTTCTATAACTTAGGGGGTTTTTCTCCCTTTTTCCGAAAATAAGCCAAATTTTCTCAGGCGTGTAACTTTTAATAGGTAAGATTAAACTTGATGAAACTTATATCTTTGAAATCAGAATTAAAATCTGATTCTTTTGATGTATCTATTGGTATAAAAATTCCGTTTTTTAGAGTTTCGGTTACCATTGAAAAGGGTCACTCCTTACTTACAGTTCGTTACCACGAACTGTTTGAAAATGCCTGAAAGATTACGTGGGTGGGGGGGGGGGGAGAGGTGATGTCATAAAGGAGCATAGTGTTCCGTTGTGGGGTGAAATACTTGGAGTATCAAACTTTAGCAAAGAAATGGGCGACTTCTCTGTTATCAAGTAAACAACCCTGTTTAATGAGATTCACTAGCTTTTTCGGTGAGAAAGGATTGAAAATGCTCTAGAGATGATGAGGACTTGTGCCAGTGTGGATGATGGAGCGGGGGGGGGGGGTGATGCCATGGTGGTTTGGAGTGTTTTATGCGTTGCAAAAACTTGAATCAGAGGGTTGAAGCAAGAGGGTTTTGAATCAGAGGGTTTTTAACAAGAAATGACTGAAAGTTGTCTTGGGGGGATTTTTCCATAGTGATAGGTTTTTTTTTCCCGTTTTAGTTTTTGTTTGTCGTGTTTTAACTGCTTTTTTCTGTGTTTTTAATAACACAGATTTTTCTGTGTTTTCTGTGTTATTGGGGTTTTTTCCCCGTTTTATTTTTTGTTTGTCGTGTTTTAACTGCTTTTTTCTCTGTTTTTAATAACACAGATTTTTCTGTGTTTTTGTGTTATTGTGGGTTTTTTTCCCGTTTTTTTTGTTTGTCGTGTTTTAACTGCTTTTTTCTGTGTTTTTAACAACACAGATTTTTCTGTGTTTTCTGTGTTATTGTGGGGTTTTTTCCCGTTTTATTTTTTGTTTGTCGTGTTTTAACTGCTCTTTTCTGTGTTTTTGATAACACAGTTTTTTCTGTGTTTGTAAACTTGCTTGAAATAATAAAACTTTTATTTACACAGTCTGTGTTTTTGTGATTTATTGTTCAGCACGACTAAAGCATGCATTTTCCGTTTATCGTTATAAATACCTTAGTAATAATTGACAATATTATTTGGCATCACTACCTAAAAGCGTTGCTTAATGAAGAGATGAAATTTCCCTAGGTAGATGTTTCCCCGAGTGCATACCAATTATCCGTGTCAATTATACAGGCGCACAAAACATGCCAATCTAGAAAACGAAACAGGAGAATTTACCCCACATGCAAAAGGTTAATTTTAGAATGTAATGAATAGGACAAAATACTGGAAATGGCTTGTTTGTCATGTTGCTTAGAGCACGTTCCCCATGGAAGAAAATTGACCGGGCGAAAAATAAAATGCTAAAAAGGGGTATTATCTGGTAGTGATGATTGCGCAATCCAAACCTGACCTTACATAAAGTGTGCATTGTCATTAAGTTAAAGAAAGACAAATGTGGTGAGCATTTCGGGCGTAAAATGCCAAAAAGTACTACGTGACAGTGATGGGCAATCATTACGTAAGGTGTGTGCTGTCGTTATTTTACAAGCGGGGATTCCCCATGGGTTCCTATCGCATGGTCACATACAATTGAATCAAACATAATACACGTCACCGTTTGAAACAAAGTAATTCGTGTGACGTCATTGGAGTCCAGAGGAGTGTGTCGTGACCAAATTGCGTAGTTGTGATGGCTTGAGGGGTTGGTAATTCCATTTAACTGACCCTTTAAAGGCGAGTGTGTGTCGCGTGATGTAACAGGGCGCTGCTTGAAATCATGTCTAGAAACAGGGCGATCATGGGAATACACAGAGATGTGTCGCGTGATGTAACATGCGTTTGAAATGGGTGTGTGGCTCGTTGTGTAACAGGGCATGTCACAGAAATACTATGTACCTATTTAAAGCGTGAGGGTGTATCCCGTGATGTAACAGGGCTGTCATAGAAATACACAGGGGTGTGTCACGTTACGTAACAGGGCTCCGCTTGAAATGCAATACTATTTTCCCTATTTCTGTCGTGAAGTCAGAGGACTCCGCTAGAAATCCTGCCAGATGACTGCATTGTACGCTGCGAGGGACTAGGACCTCCCCTTATTAATTTTCCTTATTTAATACTACTTTTCTATTATCCCGACCCCATTCCAAGTAATCATACTGAAACACCTGGGAATCTTTTCAGGGATGTGAATTTTGCCTAGAAACAGGGCTCTCGCGGGAATTTTGCTAGGGCTTTCATCGGAATTTTTCACAGGGATGTCGTGACGTCAGAGGGCTGTCATCGGAAAAGGGATAGAGCTTTCATCAGATCTGAAGTGCGCCTGATACTTTTATAAACCTCCAGTTAAGGGCTTTGGATCATAATTATTGCAATGGTACTGTTTTATGCTTCTAAAATCGTCCACTTAAGAAGTGGTATCAAAAGCACCGTTTTTAGTGCTATATGGCACTTTTGGATGATAAAAATGATAAAAAGCACGTAGATATGGGTAACAGGTTTAGAATAAGCCTTCCCGGGATATGCTTTAAAAAAATGAACGCATCACATTTGCAAAAATAGTGGATTATTTGAAAAGTAGTCGTAAGAAGGGACAAACCATGATTGAAGAAAAACAAAATCCAAGCTGGAATCCAGCGAATGATAATGTAATTTGAAGTCCAGCGCTGTAATAACAGAACCACGCCTCTAATAAAGTAGTTTCATATATTGGTGTTTGTAGGACTTTAATTGCGTTGCTTATTAAGGGGCCTGCAGGATGAATTTGGGGGAGGTGTTCTTGCAAACCTCTAGTAAAGTGTTTTGGACCATAATTATTACAATGATACCGATTTATGCTTCCAAGATTTTCCACTTAAGAAGTGGCACCAAAAATATTGTTTTTAGTGCTCTATCCCACTCACGAATGATAGAATTGATAAAAGTTGATTAATTTGAATAGAATGATAGAATTGATAATTGATGAATTCTGGTAGCCCACTAGCCCCAGATTTTCTTCTTGAGACATGGCACCAAAAGTGCCATTTTAAGTGCCATTGAAACTTGCAGATGGTGGAATTTATAGGAAGCACGTAGATATAAGCAATACATTTTATATAAGCTATCAAGGTTCTATCTATGACGTTCTGGTAGCCCGATAGCCCCACCCCTAGAGAAATGGCATATAAAGTGCCTTTTTTCGTGCCATATGGCACTTGCAGACAGCAGAATTTATATAAACCCCATACATATTAGAAATAGCTTTTGAATGATCTCTTATAATAACCATCTCTTTATGATGCTCTAGTAACCCGCACGGCCTGGAAAAGAGAAGAAGAAAAAAAAAAGATCGTTTTACCATTTTTTAGCTTTTAGTTATTATAGGCTGTGGTTCCTTTTAAGATAAAGCAACAATCAATTTTAGGATTTTCTTTATTTTTTTACGTTTAATTTGGTATTACTTCTGCACAATGGTTCAGTTTAATGACTGGCTCTAGTTTTGATTCTGAAAAGGACATGTCATGATTAGCTTGTACACAAGTAAGGCCATCTTGATGGTATTAGGACTATAGACTAGCTTTAGAATTTGTATCATAGCTTGAAATTCACTCTTGTATAGAGAGAAATAATCGGATTTCCAGAGTTTATATTATGCCTTATTTGATCTTCATTTCAAGTAATACTAAAGCCTATTTCTTACAATTTAAGACTGTATATTATCCACTATTGGTATTATACTGCTGGTGAGACCAAAATTCTGCTTGATAAATCAATCCAATATTTCTGTAGGCTGTTCAATTACATCGCGGAGATTAAAAAAATTTAGTTTTACGCTTATGTTTTTAAGACAATTTTAATTGTATACTGAAAGTTACCAATGTCACAACAGGTGGAAGACTTTGAAAAGCTTTATAGACTCATTTAGTGTTGTCAGGCTACATACTCACTTTGGACTCTTAAATCAACAATCCTGTTTTTTATACTTGACTTTTGTGTTTCCAGTAAAGCGCTTCTTTTGTAAAATCGTAAAAGCATAGGGAAACATATTTAGTTATGTTTAAACAAAATGGACTATTTTAAACTAAATTGTCATAGCACAATTTCAACCAGATGCATTTGGTGAAAAGAGGGGTAGTTAGCGGGGGGGGGGGTCCTACCTGACCTCCATCACTATTAACTCTTAAAAGGGAGCCAGAACTTCCAGTTTGAACCAAATGATCCACCTCTAAAGCTTATACAGCCATCTCTTCCATAAGAACCTTAAATACTCCAGGGGCATAAATTACAACCCTCGCCCTTAGGCTCTAGTGGTTTGTATCAACCTCGAAAGCCTTGTTATAGGATATTCGGGCTATTTTGAATAAGAATACTGTCTCAAAATATCTGTTGCATACATCTCAGGGAAACACGACGTGTTTGTGTGTGTGGGGGTGGGGTGGTAGCTTCGCTTTGATCACTTTTACTCTTAAAAAGGGCACTAAAACTTATGATTGTCAATCCAATGGGTCCCCTTCAAAGCATATAAGAGAAACCTTTTTTAAGAACCTTATATGCCCCAAGGGCATGACTTGCAATGCTGTCCCTGAGATCTGTCGGGGGTTTGTTATCCACAGACATAATTTCCGAACCTTTCAACTACGTTCAACAAAATGGCTATATCAAAATGTTGATCGGAAGTGTTTGGGGAAATAGTGGGCATGAGAGGGGGGTTAGTTGCCCTCCAACCATTATTGACTATTAAAAAATTGCACTAGCCCTTTCAATTTCCAATCGAATGACCCTTTTTGAAATTTCTACAAGACAAATTCCTATGAAACCTTATATGCCCCCAGGGCATAACTTACAACCCTTGCCCTGAGGGCTGTGGAGGGAGTCTCACCCTTAATGACATAATTTCCAGACCTTTCTACTACATTGAACAAAATAACTATCTCAAAATGTTGATTGAACGTGTTTGGGGAAATGGTGGGCGTGAGAGAGGGGTTAGTTGCCCTCCGATCACTTTCGACTATTAAAAATGGCACTAGTCCTTTGAATTTCTAATCGAATGATCCCTTTTTTAAGTTTCTACGACAACACATTCTATAAAAAACCTTATATGCCCCCAGGGCATAACTTACATCCCTTGCCCGGATGGTTGTGAGGGGAATGTCATCCTCAATGACACAATTTCCAGACCTTTCAACTACGTTGAACAAAAATTGCTATATCAAGATTTTCATTAAATATTTTTGGGGAAATGGTGGGCGCGAGAGGGGGGTTAGTTGCTCTACAATCACTTTCTACTATTCAAAAGGGTACTAACTCATTCAATTTCCAATAGAATGAGCCCTTTTTTAAGTTTTCTACGACAACACATTCTATAAAAACCTTATATGCCCCCAGGGCGTAACTTACAACCCTTGCCCCTGAGGGCTTGGGGGGTGGCATCCTCTAAGATATAATTTCCGTATCCTTTAACTACGATGAACAAAATGGGTATCTTCAAATTTTGATTGGATGTGTTTGGGGAAGTCGTGGGCATAGAAGGAGTGTTAGTTGCCCTGCAATCACATTCAGCCATTAAAAAGGGCACAAGCTCCTCCAATTTTCAATAAAGTGAGCTCTTTTCAAAGTTTTTACTCGTTCGATACGAAGTGCCCTGGTCTAAAAGAAACCAAAGAAAAAATAATACATTGTGCCCACATTGTTCTTTACTTAGGCAGAGCTATTGCGCTGCCAATGATGTGTTGTTTGGCTATTGTTCTCTTTTTTGGTTGTTGCTTATATTGTATTTTTTTTATCCCCCTTTTATCCCTGGCCATAGAGCTTTTCGAGGGGGAGTATGAGTATTATATTTGAAATCTGTATTTATTGGTTAACAAAAAACTTTGAATTCTGCAACAAAGATCCTAGTTCTAACTGAGTAATTAAATAAAAAAAAGTTTTTTTTTAACTGAAAGTAAGGAGCCACATTAAAACTTAAAACAAACATAAATTATTTCGTGAACGAAAGGGGCTGTCCCCTCCTCATTCCCTCGCTCTTTAGGAAAAGTTTTTTTATTCTTTTAAAAAACAAAGTTGTGATACAGAGTCAAACTTTAGCGTAAAGAGCGAAGCGCTGAGGAGGGGACACCCCCGTTCGTATAAGGAATAATTTCTGTTCGTTTAAGCTCTAATGTCGCTCCCTACTTTCAGTTAAAAAAGTTGTTTTTTTTATTTAATTTCTGAACGTTTTTGAATTAGCGCAAGTAGTATGCGTCGTCTGGATTCTGAGCCTTTATGTTCCTTCCTATGTCATTTGGGGCCTTTACGTTCCTTCCTATGCTATTTGGGGCCTTTACGTTCCTTCCTATGCTATTTGGGGCCTTTACGTTCCTTCCTATGTCATTTGGGGCCTTTACGTTCCTTCCTATGCTATTTGGGGCCTTTACGTTTCTTCCTATGTCATTTGGGGCCTTCCTATGCTATTTTCAAAGAGAGTGAGTATCCTCTCACATGGTCTAATGCTTCTATGGAAGCTATAGCAATTGCAACGTTATTCTATAGAAGCTCTACACCTTTTCAAAGAGATTCAGAGCTCCCTCACTTGGCATATGGAATTCTATGGAAGCTATAGCAAGGACTGGTTTGGTGGGTATAGTATGGTTTGGTGGATATAGTCTGGTTTAGTTTTTCAAAGAGAGTTAGCATTTGACATTTTTGCAAAAAGGGATTCGCAAATTGGACACTATGAACGATATGAATTAATGTTTTGAATAATAGGAGTGTGAATGATTCTAATTAGTGATTGGATTGTATGAAGGGGGAAAAAAAGGATTAAACTGATTATCATTTAAGGTAACCCCGAAGGAGTTGTTAACTGTACTGTGGTACGAATTGCTTGAGAAAAACCCAAGTGAATTAGTTGAAAATAAAGTTTTAACAAGAAATGTCTGAAAAGTTTTTTTTTGGGGGGGATGGAGCGAGGACAGATTGTTTTAGTTAAATGGAGTCGAGTTGCACGAGGATTCAGTAGCACGAGGGTTCAGTTGTATGGGGTTTCGGTTATACAGGGGTTCAGTTACATGGGGGGTTCAGTTGCACGGGGGTTTAGTTAAATGAGGCTTGAGTTGCGCGGGAGTTGAGTTGCACGAGGGTTCAGTTGCATGGGGGTTCAGTTACATGCGGATTCAGTTACATGGGGATTAGTTAAATGCACTTGAGTTGCATAAGCTCGTTGGAAAAAAATTGGAGGTCATACTTAAACAGTTCTATTAAGAGCTATTGCTATGGAAGATCTTTCCATGGAGAGGGCTCTGGATTTCCCGGCATTATTTAAAAAGCTTCCTATGCCAATTAAACAAAAGTTTTGGATATTTTTTGTCAGTTTGTAGTTTACGCACTAATATCAATATTTGTAACGATTCTATTTGAACTTTCTCCAAGTTGATCAAATTGATCTCAAAAGGGTTCATGATAAAAAAAAATGTTTGTAGTTTACACACTAATATCAATATTTGTAGCGATTCTATTTGAACTTTCTCCAAGTTGATCAAATTTATCTCGAAAGGGTTCATGATAAAAAAATAATAATCATCATCTATAAATAAATGAAACCCAAACCGAAAAGAAATTACAATAAATAATTGAGTCAAACTCAAAACGAGCAGAAATTAACATAAGTTGGGGGCAAAATTCCTATGCCTTCCCAAGACCAGTGTGGGGGGTTGGGGTTAGGTGAGAGGATCTTTCCATGGAGGGGGCTCTGGATTTCCCAACATTATTTAAAAAGCTTCCTATGCTAATTAAACAAAAGTTTTGGATATTTTTTGTCAGTTTGTAGTTGAGTTTACTTCGCGCGCGTACATAGGCTAGCCTAACCTATGATTTTGGTATTTCTGTGCAATAATGTGGAATTTGGTAACATGTGTGTATGTTTGTGTGTGTGTTTGTGTGTTTGTTCCGACTGTTGTATAAGAAAACCTTAAAATTTTGTAAATTGTCAGACGATGTCAAAATGTAACCCCTTAGTTTAACTGAGGAATTAGACCTTTCATCTATACCGAACAAAAAAAATAACTAGTTGAAGATGTGTTTAAATTCTTCATCAACATAAAATCAAAAACATGAAAATTAAAAATGTAAATGCGTATTTCAAATGAAATAATAGCCTTCTTAACAACTTAATGTCGATAAACAGTGGAAATCGGTTTTCTTCAGTATTGTTTGTGAATAATTAAAGATGGTGACTGACAAAAACATTTTGTAACTAAAGAAAACCTTAAAATTTAGTAAATTGTCAAACAATATCAAAATGTAACCTCTTAGTTTAAGTGGGGTATTGGACCTTTCATCTATGCCGAACAAAAAAATAACTAGTTGAAGTTGTGTCTAAATTCTTCATCAATATAAAATCAAAAACATGAAAATTTAAAAATGAAATAATAGCCTTCTTAACAATTTAATGTCAATAAACAGTGGAAATTGGTTTTCTTCAGTATTATTTGTGAATGATTAAAGATGGTGACTGACAAAAAAATTTTGAAACTAAGGAAAACCTTAAAATTTA
This sequence comes from Artemia sp. Qi Xiang Cuo, assembly GCF_049724085.1. Lineage (NCBI taxonomy): Eukaryota > Metazoa > Arthropoda > Branchiopoda > Anostraca > Artemiidae > Artemia > Artemia sp. Qi Xiang Cuo. Next base: position 29,923,728 of record NC_142800.1, on the reverse strand, counting down.
GTAAATTGTCAAACAATATCAAACTGTAACCTCTTAGTTTAAGTGAGTTATTAAACCTTTCATCTATGCCTAACAAAAAAAATCCCTCAAACCCCTTAAAGTTGTTTTAAAATGATACAAAAACTACTTATTTAACTCAAAAATTTCGTTTTTAATGGGCACCAAGTAGTTGATCAAATTGATCTCAAAAGGGTTCATGATAAAAAAAAAATAGTTTGGGGCAAGAAAAAAAACTAAAATAATGTCGTGAAATCATGGTATTGGACCTTTCATCTATGCCGAACAAAAAAAAATTAACTAGTTGAAGATGTGTTTAAATTCTTCATCAACATAAAATCAAAAACATGAAAATTAAAAATGTAAATGCGTATTTCAATGAAATAATAGCCTTCTTAACAACTTAATGTCGATAAACAGCGGAAATCAGTTTTATTCAGCATTGTTTGTGAATGATTAAAGATGGTGACTGACAAAAACATTTTGAAACTAAAGAAAACATTAAAATTTAGTAAATTGTCAAACAATATCAAAATGTAACCTATTAGTTTAACTGAGGTATTGGACCTTTCATCTATGCCGAACAAAAAAATAACTAGTTGAAGTTGTGTTTAAATTCTTCATCAATATAAAATCAAAAACATGAAAATTAAAAATGAAATAATAGCCTTCTTAACAATTTAATGTCGATAAACAGTGGAAATTGGTTTTCTTCAGTATTGTTTGTGAATGATTAAAAATGGCGACTGACAAAAACATTTTGAAACTAAAGAAAACCTTAAAATTTAGTAAATTGTCAAACAATATCAAAATGTAACCTCTTAGTTTAAGTGAGGTATTGGACCTTTCATCTATGCCGAACAAAAAAAATCTCTCAAACCCCTTAAGCTCTTTTAAAAAAATACAAAAACTACTTATTTAACTCAAAAATTTCGTTTTTAATGGGCACCAAGTAGTTGATCAAATTGATCTCAAAAGGGTTCATGATAAAAAAAAATAGTTTGGGGCAAGAAAAAAAACTAAAATAATGTCGTGAAATCATGGTATTGGACCTTTCATCTATGCCGAACAAAAAAAAATTAATTAGTTGAAGATGTGTTTAAATTCTTCATCAACATAAAATCAAAAACATGAAAATTAAAAATGTAAATGCGTATTTCAATGAAATAATAGCCTTCTTAATAATTTAATGTCGATAAACAGTGGAAATTGGTTTTCTTCAGTATTGTTTGTGAATAATTAAAGATGGTGACTGACAAAAACATTTTGAAACTAAAGAAAACCTTAAAATTTAGTAAATTGTCAAAAAATATCAAAATGTAACCTCTTAGTTTAAGTGAGGTATTGGACCTTTCATCTATGTCAAACAAAAAAAAATCTCTCAAACCCCTTAAAGCTCTTTTAAAAGATACAAAAACTACTTATTTAACTCAAAATATTTCGTTTTTAATGGGCACCAAGTAGTTGATCAAATTGATTTCAAAAGGGTTCATGATAAAAAAAATATTTTGGGGCAAGAAAAAAAAAACTAAAATAATTTCTTGAAATAATTTTAAACACTCAGAGCCGAAGAACGTTGGTACTGAATCATAGAGATATATCGAGTTTACTTTAAAAAAAAACTACCAATAATATCATACGACATAAATTATTTCATCAGATACGCCAGCACTCATAAAAAATTCTTTTGAAATTCTTCTAACAACATCGATTCTCAAGGTAAAAGTTTGAATCAAACACTTTTAGGTTATCGAGTGTCCTTACTGAAAAACTACTGCATTAAAAAAAAAATTGATCATAACGACCTAAATTATTTCATCAGATATGCAAGCACTCACAAACGATCCTTTTGAAATTCTGCTAACAATATCGATGCTCAAGGTAAATGTTTGAATCAAACATTTTTAGGTTATCGAGTGTCCTTACTGAAAAGCTACTACATTAAAAAAAAATTAAATTGATCATACGACCTAAATTATTTCATCAGATTACGCCAGCACTCATAAACGATCCTTTAGAAATTCTGCTAACAATATCGATGCTCAAGGTAAAAGTTTGAATCAAACACTTTTAGGATATCGAGTGTCCTTACTGAAAAACTACTGTATTAAAAAAAAAAATAAAGAATTTCCTTAGGTTTAATAGTTTGAATCAGACATTTTAAGGATATCGAGTGTCCTTACTAAAATGATCATACGACTTAAATTATTTCATCAGATACGCCAGCACTTTAAAGTGAAATTTGACTCGCATGTGCTTGGGGGGTTAAGCGTTTGAATTACAGAATAATGATAAGAAGAGGCTTAATTTCCAAGGTATAATGTATACTGATAAGAAGAGGCTTAATTTCCAAGATATAATCTATAAAATGCCTTAAAAATGGGATGATGTATGTTCAGTTCCTTCTTACAATTTGGAGTATGAAGTGGAACGCAAATAAACGATTTTTTTTCGCTAAACTTGGTCAGTAGCTTTATAAATAATGGTGTTAAATCCAGAGCCCCCTCCGTGTACAGATCCTCCTATCTAACCGCCAACCCCCCACACTGGCTTTGGGACGGCATATGGGTTTTGCAGCCAACTTATGTTAATTTCTGCTCGTTTTGAGTTTGACTCGATTATTTATTGTAATTTTTTTTCGGTTTGGGTTTCATTTATTTATAGATGCTGTTTAGTATTTTTTTTATCATGAACCCTTTTGACATCAATTTAATCAACTTGGATAAAGTTCAAATAGAATCGTTACAAATATTGATATTTGTATGTAAACTAAGAACTGAAAAAAATATCAAAAACTTTTGTTTAATTAGCATAGGAAGCTTTTTAAATAATGCTGGGAAATCCATAGCCCCCTCCATGGAAAGATCCTCCCACCTAACCCCCAACCCCCCACACGGGTCTTGGGAAGGCATAGGGGTTTTGCCCCCAACTTATGCTAATTTCTGCTCGTTTTGAGTTTGACTCGATTATTTATTGTAATTTCTTTTCGGTTTGGGTTTCATTTATTTATAGATGCTGATTAGCGGTAGTTTTTTTTTTTTAATTAAACTCAGCTACAAACTGACAAAAAATATCCAAAACTTTTGTTTAATTAGCATAGGAAGCTTTTTAAATAATGCTGGGAAATCCAGAGCCCCCTCCATGGAAAGATACTCTCACCTAGCCCCCAGCCCCCCACACTGGTCTTGGGAAGGCATAGGGGTTTTGCCCCCAACTTATGTTAATTTCTGCTCGTTTTGAGTTTGACTCAATTATTTATTGTAATTTCTTTTCGGTTTGGGTTTCATTTATTTATAGATGCTTATTAGTATTTTTTTTATCATGAACCCTTTTGAGATCAATTTGATCAACTTGGAGAAAGTTCAAATAGAATCGCTACAAATATTGATATTAGTGTGTAAACTACAAACATTTTTTTTTATCATGAACCCTTTTGAGATCAATTTGATCAACTTGGAGAAAGTTCAAATAGAATCGTTAAAAATATTGATATTAGTGCGTAAACTACAAACTGACAAAAAATATCCAAAACTTTTGTTTAATTAGCATAGGAAGCTTTTTAAATAATGCCGGGAAATCCAGAGCCCTCTCCATGGAAAGATCTTCCATAGCAATAGCTCTTAATAGAACTGTTTAAGTATGACCTCCAATTTTTTCCAACGAGACTATGCAACTCAAGTGCATTTAACTAATCCCCATGTAACTGAATCCGCATGTAACTGAACCCCCATGCAACTGAACCCTCGTGCACCTCAACTCCCGCGCAACTCAAGCCTCATTTAACTAAACCCCCGTGCAACTGAACCCCCCATGTAACTGAACCCCTGTATAACCGAAACCCCATACAACTGAACCCTCGTGCTACTGAACCCTCGTGCTACTGAACCCTCGTGCAATTCGACTCCATTTAACTAAAACAATCTGTCATCGCTCCATCCCCCCCCCCCCAAAAAAATGCTTTTTAGACATTTCTTGTTAAAACTTTATTTTCAACTAATTCATTTGGGTTTTTCTCAAGCAATTCGTACCACAGTACAGTTAACAACTCCTTCGGGGTTACCTTAACTGCTAATCAGTTTAATCCTTTTTTTTCTCCCCCTTCATACAATCCAATCACTAATTAGATCATTCACACTCCTATTATTCAAAACATTAATTAATATCGTTCATAGTGTCCAATTTGCGAATCCCTTTTTGCAAAAATGTCAAATACTCACTCTCTTTGAAAAACTAAACCAGACTATATCCACCAAACCATACTATACCCACCAAACCAGTCCTTGCTATAGCTTCCATAGAATTCCAAATGCCATGTGAGGAAGCTCTGAATCTCTTTGAAAAGGTGTAGAGCTTCTATAGAATAACGTTGAAATTGCTATAGCTTCCATAGAAGTATTAGACCATGTGAGAGGATACTCACTCTCTTTGAAAATAGCATAGGAAGGCCCCAAATGACATAGGAAGAAACGTAAAGGCCCCAAATAGCATAGGAAGGAACGTAAAGGCCCCAAATGACATAGGAAGGAACGTAAAGGCCCCAAATAGCATAGGAAGGAACGTAAAGGCCCCAAATGACATAGGAAGGAACATAAAGGCTAAGAATCCAGACGACGCATACTACTAGCGCAGCTTTGATTTTGACTCACCCTTCTTAAATAATTAAAACATAATTTGCATATTAATTTTACTTTTTTTTTGGCTAAATGGATTTCTCGAAATTTTGATCTGACGTAACATACGAACATAAGGAACTTCTATATCCGTAAATTTCTATTATGTATATTAGGGGATTTGCCCCCTAGTCAATACTTCGCTCTTTACGCTAAAGTTCAAATTTTGTTCCAATTCCTTAAAAATGGCCCCTTAATCACAAAGACCGTTAATTAGAATAAATAGCTCTGATGAAAGTACAAAAACAAACTTTAACGTAAAGAGCGAGGGAATGACTAGGGGGCTAACCCTATCATATACGTAATAATTTCTGTTGGTTTTAAGTTTTAATGTTGCTCCTAACTTTCAGTTAAAAAAAATTGTTTTTTTTATTTAATTTCTGATCGTTTTTTTTTTAAATAATGCTGTGAAATCCGGCGAACTCTTCATAGCAATGTCCTTTCCCCATGAAAACTTCCTCCGAGTAAAGTTCCTCCCACGTAACCCTCGACCCATCCCCCTCTACTATCCGAAAAAACCCCCCCTGAATACTTCTATATACTTCCCAATAACCAAAACTATATGTAAACATTGGGTAAAGTTCATAACTTGCAGACCTTCCCCCGGGGACTGTGGGGGATTAAGTCATCCTAGAAGACATAGCTATTGTATTTTTCGACCATTTTGAACAGAATGGCTATCTCAAAATTTTAATCAGGTGACTTTGGGAAAAAAATCAAGCGTAGGAGGGGGCCCAGTTACCCTCCGTTTTTTTGTCACTTAAAAAGGGCACTAAAACTTTTAATTTCCGTTCTAATGAGCCCTCCCGTGATTTTCTAGGACCACTGGGCCGATACGATCACCACTGGAAAAAAAAACGCCCACATCCGTCATCTTTCTCCTGGCAAAAGATACAAAATTCCACATTTTTGCAGATAGGAGCTTGCAACTTCTATAGTAGGATTCTCTGATACGCTGAATCTGATAGTGTGATTTTTATTAAGGTTTTATGACTTTTAAGAAGTGTTTCCCTCTTTTTCAAAAACAAGGCAAATTTTCTCAGGCGCGTAACTTTCGATGGGTAAGACTAAACTTGATGAAACTTATATATTTCAGATCAGCATAAAAATCCGATTCTTTTATGCATCTATTGGTTTCATAATTCCGTTTTTTGAGAGTTTCGGTTACTATTGAGTCGGGTTGCTCCTTACAGTTCGTTACCACGAACTGTTTGATTTCGACAACCGTCTTGTAAAATGTAGTTTTGGCACTGAAAATAATAACAAATAAGCAAAATTTATTGTCCGAAAATTTTTATTATTGAATAAAATTTGATTACTCGAAGACAAACTAATACCAATAATGAAGTTTAACAGCACCGCTGTTTGGATCAAATGGAACTTCCATAACACTCATTTGACGTACTAAAATATTCTTAAAGCTTGATCGGGTACGTGCAGGTCGTTCAGTTTGTAACGGGGTCATTTCATCTGGTAGATGTTGAGTCAAATCAGGCTTGCCTATTGTAGCGAGCTGTATCCCATCAATTTCTTCTTCTCTAAATAGAATATGGAAAAAATATTATTAGTGTCATACCAAGATTGAAATAATTCAATAATGAATTGTTCACCTCAAGGGCCCTAAATTCCTATTGCTCAAAACTCGTAAAAAAATCTCCAAATTATTTCCGTACCCCTTTCCCATGACTCTGATTTAATCTCTATAATTTGTACGTTCCGGTGACACATTAAATAGATCTAAACTAATACTATTACACCCAAATGATTCGTATATCGCGCTGTTGGGTTGTGTCCTCCTACGCCGAATGGGTATTAGTATTTCCGGTTAAGAACTTAGTTTATCTTTTGAAATGCAAATTGAAATTGAGTGAAAATTCCAGTAAAATTGCTCTTCAAGGATAACTGTTTGCTTGTCAAACACAGTTTGCTTCTAAAACGTAGTTTTATTTCTTAAACTAAATACAAAAATAAGTTTTTGCAACTAAAATAAAAGAGCAACATTAAAACTTAAAACGAAGAGAAATCATTACATATATGAGGGGGATTTCCCCCTCTTCAACACCTCACTCTTCACGATAAGTTTGTTAACACTTTTAAAAAAATGTTCTTATTCTAATTAAACGAACCTTGTGTTTCAGGAGTTGTTCTTAAAAAATTGGGAAAAATTAAAAATTTAGCGTAAAGATCAAGATGTTGAGGAGAGGGCAACCCCTCCCTCATATACGTAATAATTTCTGTTTGTTCTAAGTTTTAATGTTGCTCTCTAATTTTAGTTGAAAAAAACTTGCTTATTTATTTAATTGGTTAAAAAAACTTTTTCAATAAAATAAGTTTTTTTTTTAAATAAAGAACTCCATTAAACCAAAATGAACAAAATAGATTCAAATTGTCTACCAATAACACAACTACCACAAATCAGTATCATTAAATCAATGAAACCCAAAACAAACATAAATTAAAATAAATAAGAGTCAAACTCAAAACGAGCAGAAATTAATATGGGTAGGGTTCTAAACATCAAGCTTTCTAAAAGCCAGAATATAATTTGTACTTTACTGAAAAAATTCAAATAAAATTACTGAAAAACATATGCATTTTTAGTTTAATATACATATGCAAATATTTATTCCTTAAAATCTCAATTGAATTTTGATTTCTTATAGTTAGAAAAGTGAAAAAATTTAAAAGAATTTTCCCCCAAAAAAATACCATACGACGCAGCTACCGGGCTGACCTTGCAAACCTTAATGCCTCAATCCAACCTGACTGGGAAGATGTCTGGAAGGCCGCAGCAATGAAAGATGACTGGCGACTCTTCTTGGATGCCCTAAGCACCTCTGGAGGCACAGGAGGATCTAAGGTCTAAGGTAAGCCTTTTTCAGGGAGAAAGACTGAGCCTCTTCTAAATTTAAACAACCATCCCTTCCATAAGAAACATAAATACCAGGAGCGGATCCAGGATTTTTTTTCGGGGGGGGGGGGGGTTACTAATTTTTGACTCAGTTTTCGATTAATTTTACTGATTTTTACCTAGGTTTTACTAATTTTCGACTTATTTTCGACTCGGTCAAAATTTCGGGGGGGTTTAAACCGGGTAACTCCCCCCCTGGATGCGGCCTTGATAAATACCCCCTGGGCATAGCTTACAACCCTTGTCCCTAATCTCTGGGGATCGTTTCAACTCCAAAGGGCTTGTTATATGATATTTAGACCATTTTTAATAGAATAACTCTCTCAAAATTTCTATTAGATGCATTTTGGGACAATACGATGTGTATGTGCATTGGGGGGATAGCTTCCCTCCGATCACTGTGAATTTTAAAAATAACACTAGAGCGTCTGATTACCAATTCAATGAGCCCCCTCCGAAGTTTATATGACAATCCTTTCTATAAAAACCTCATATATCCCCAGGGTATAACTTACAGCCCTTACCCTGAGGGCTGAGGGTTTTATTACCCTCAAAGACATAAATTCCAGGCCGTTTAGGTACGTTGAACAAAATGTCTATCTCAAAATTTTGATTGGAAGTGTTCGTGGAAGTTATGGGCGTTGGGGGAGCATATGCCCTATGATCATTTTCCACTAATAAACAAGGCACTAGTTTTCTCAATTTCAAATCAAATGAGCCCTTTTTGAAGTTTCTACGACAAAAATTTCTAAAAAAAACCTAATATGCCCCAGGGGCATAACTTACGACCCTTGTCCTGAGGGCTATGGGAAGGATTGTCATCCTCAAAGACATGATTTCCAGACATTTCAACTACGTTGAAAACATGGCCATATCAAAATGTTGATCGGAAATGTTTGGGGAAAGGATGGGCGGGGGGGGGGGGAGTCTCCCTCCGATTACTTTTGACTATTAACAAGGGAGACAGCCCTTTGAATTTCCAATCAAATGAGCCCTTTTTGAAATATTTACGATGACACTTTCTATAAAACATTATATGCCCCCACGGCATAAATTACGACCTTAGCCCTGAGGGCTGTGGAGGCGTTGTCATCCTTAAAGACCTAATTTCCAGAACTTTTAGCTACTTTCAACAAAATGGCTATCTGAAAATTTTGATTGGATTTGTTTGGGGAAATAGTGGTTGTGAGAGGTTATTTACCCTCCAATCACTTTCGACTATTAAAAAGGGCCCTAGCCCTCTCAATTCCAAATTTAATGAGCTCCTTTTGAAGTTTCTACGACACCGCTATTTGCACAAGCCTTATATGCCCCCAGGGCACAACTTACAACCTTCGCCTTGGGGGCTGGGGGGGGGGGTGTCATCCTCAAATACATCATTTCCAGAACTTTCAACTACGTTGAACAAAATAGCTATCTCATAACTTTGATTGGGTGTGTTGTGGGAAATGGTGGACGGGAGAAGGGGATTAGTTGCCCTTATTTCACTACAACATCGCTTTCTATAAAAGCCTTATATGCCCCCAGGGCATAACTTACAATCCTTGCCCGGGGTTGTCATCCTCAAAGACATAATTTCCAGAACTTTCAACTACGTTTAAAAAATGGCTATCACGAAATTTTGATTGTGTTTGTTTGGGGAAATGGTGATTGTGAGAAGGGGTTATTTGCCTTCCAATCATTTTCAACTGTTAATTAAAAAAAAATCCGAAAAAATAAGTTTTTCAAAGAAAAGTAAAGGCAATTTTAAAATTAATCTCATCAGATACAAATACCTTTTAAAATTCAAACTCAAAACGACCAGAAATTATTATTAAAGAATAAATGAAACCCAAAAGTACAGAAATTAAATAGACAATCATAGCAAAAACATACAACAAGTAACGATATAAATGAATAACTAGATCTTAAAGCGAGTAATGCTTAGATTTAATATGAAAATCAAGCTTAAGACGAAAAAAATATTTTCCTATTGAAGTACAATTGAAACTTAAAACGAACAGAAATGAAATCAACAATCAATGCAAACAAACATACAATAGATATTAATGTAATTTAATAAATAAATCTTAAAACGAGTGAAACTTGAATTGAAAATTCAAATTAAGCTTGAAACAAACAAAAATAACCACAAACAAGAGTTTGGGTATGACCTCCTTCACTCACTGTAATAGTCTAAAACTACGACGTCATTGGCGCTTTACTGAAAGCCAATTTTATGACAAATATTTTCTTTTGTACTTATCTCTGAAAATAAACATTAAAATTATAGTAACATTTTGAACTGATGAGCTTTCAGCACTTAATATCATTATACATCACATATTCAGTTTAATTTATTAGCTCTTTTTAAAGTTGCTAAAGACGAACATAGTTTCCCTACAAACAAGTGATTGGATACTGCCTCCTTTCCTAACTGTAAATAAAAACCAAAAGCCTTCTACGTCATTGGCGCTTAACTGAAAACGGATTATATTACAAATACTTTCTTTTCCAGTTTTTACAGCATTGAAAATAAAGATACAATTACAGCGAAATAAATTCTTGAACTGATGGACCTTTCAACAATTAATATCATTTAACATCACATATTCGATTTGATGTTGTTAATACTTTCCAAAACTGTTCAAGACGCATATAGTTTTCAGTAAAGCGCCAATGACGCAGTAGGTTTTAGACTTTACAGTGAGAGGAGGTCATACCCAAACTCTTGTTTGTGGTGATTTTGTTTGTTTCAAGCTTAATTTGCATATTCAATTTAAGTTTCACTCGTTTTAATATGTATTTATTAATTTACATTAATATCTATTGTATGTTTATTTGCATTGATTGTTTATTTAATTTCTGTTCGTTTTAAGTTTCATTTGTACTTCAATAGGAAAATATTTTTTTCGTCTTAAGCTTGATTTTCATATTCAATCTAAGAATTACTCACTTTAAGATCTATTTATTCATTTATATCATTACTTGTATGTTTTTGCTATGATTGTTTATTTAATTTCTGTTCGTTTTGGGTTTCATAAACTCTTTAATAGTAATTTCTGGTCGTTTTGCGTTTGAATTTTAACAGGTATTTGTATCTTCTGAGCTTAAGTTTAAAATAGCCTTTACTTTTCTTTGAAAACCTTATTTTTTTGGAAAGTTTCTTTTCATTAATTTCTGTTCGTTTAGATTGCAAAAAACTTCAAGTTTTTAAAAATTCCTTATTTCATATCAAAGTAACAATATCAAAGTGAAAAAATGGGTTTGTGTCAACCTCGGAGTTTTTATTATCTGATGTTTGAACTATTCTTGACAAAATTGCTATCTCAAAATTTTTATCAGATGGGTTTGGGGAAAAAGGCGTGGGGGGGGACTAGATTAAGCTTTGGTCTCTTTTGACTCTTTAAAAGTGAACTGGAACCTTCTATTTTCAATAAAATGAGCCGTCTCTGTAGTTTATATGAATATCCCTCCTATATAAACGGCGAAAATCCTCAGAGTAGGCCTATAACTAATAACGCCTGTCCCTTGACTCTGGGAGATTTTGTCCACTCATGAGCTTTGATATCTCATAGGGGAACTTTTTTGTACGAAATGGTCGCCTCGTATTAGTCTTTTGAAGGGTTTTGATAATCGTTTTTCACTCCCAACATTACTTTACGACCTTTTTCATACCCCAACACCAAGAAATACTTTTCAAAAGACTTTATTATATTATTTCAGAACAATACATTTAAAATATATCTGGTTCTATTAATAATTTTTGATTTTCTAGTAAAGTTGGGTTTTTGTTTTCAGAAATAAGAATAACTATGTTTAAAATACATCAGATTTTATTAATAATATTTGATTCTTTTTAATAAAGTTAGATTTTAATTTCCGGAAATACGAACATCCCCGTTTAAAATGCATCTGATTTTATTAATAATATTTGAGTTTTTTTAATTAAGTTGGGTTTTAGTTTTCAGAAATATAAACAACCCCGTTTAAAATACATGTGATTTTATTAATCTCATCTGAATTTTCTCAATGAAGAGAAATAAGTTACAGATCAATTTTTAATTTTCTCAAAGACAAGAAAAATTTAAAGCTCTGTTCTAAATTTTTTGATACAAGATAGAAAAAAGTTATATTTTGATTGTGAATATTCGCCATGAAGATAAAAAGTTCCACTTTATTTCTAATTTTTCTCAACGAAGTGAAGAAAAGCTCAAGTTCTCTTCTGAATTTTCACAATGAAAAGAAATAAGTTACAGATCGATTCTATTTTTTTCCAGAGAACTAAAAAGTTCCACTTTAATTCTAAGTTTTCACAAAGAAGTGAAGAAAAGTTCAAGTTCTCTTCTGAATTTTCTCAATGAAAAGAAACAAGTTACAGATCAATTCTATTTTTTTCCAGAGAAAATAAAAAGATTCCACTTCAATTATGATTTTTCCAATAGGATAATTTTTTTTTTTAAATTCTGTTCTAAATTTCTTATTACAGATAGAGAAAAGTTATACTATGATTGAGAATATTCACCATGAAGATAAAGAGGTCCACTTTAATTCTGAGTTTCCTCAATGAAGTGAAGAAAAGTTCAAGTTCTGTTCCGAAGATATAAAGTTCCACTTTAATTCTGATTTTTCTCAATAAAGTGAAGAAAAGTTCAAGTTCTCATCTGAATTTTCTCGAAGAAAAAAGAGAATAAAGTTATACTTTGATTGTGAATATTCACCAGGAAGATGACGAGTTCCACTTTATTCTGATTTTTCTCAAAGAGGTTAAAAAATCAATTTTCTCTAGAGAAAATAAAAAGGTCCCACTTCAGTTCTGGATTTTCTCAAAGAGGTTAAAAATTTTAAGTTCTGTTCTAAATTTCTCGTAAAAGATAGAAAAAAGTTATACTTTGATTGCAAATATTAACTATGAAGATAAAGAGTTTCACTTCAATTCAGAGATTTCTCAAAGAAGGGAAGAAAAGTTAAAGTTCTCTTCTGAAAATTTCTCAATGAAAAGAAAAACGTTACAGTTCAATTCTAACTTTCTCTAGAGAATAAAAAAAAAAACTTGCATATCATTTCTAATTTTTCCGAGAGGTGAAAAGAATTTAAAGATTTATTCTAAATTTTTCTATTAAAGATAGAAAAAAGTCATACTATGATTGTGATTATTATCCATCAAGATTAAATGTTCCATTATGGACCATATATTTCCTAATGAAGGAAAGAATAGTTCGACTTCTCTTTTGAAAAATTTTCCAATGAAATAAGCTAAGGATCAATTCTAATTATTTCAAAAATAAAAGGGTTCCTATTTACATTTCGGATTTTTCTCAAAAAAAAGTTACTGATTAATTCTAATTTTCTCCAATGAAAATGAAAATGTTCCACTTATGTTCTGTTTTTTCTCAAAGAGGTAAAACAAATTAGAGTTCAGTTCTAAATTTCTTGTAACAGATAGAAAAAAGTTATACTTTGATTACGAACATTCATCATGAAGATAAAGAGTTCCACTTTAATTCTAAGATTTCTAAAAGTAAATAAAAAAGTTAGAGTTCAATTCTATTTGTTCCCAAAGACGATAAAAAAGTTCTACTTCAATTCTCAATTTTCTAAAGGACATTAAGATTTTAAAGTTCTGTTCTACATTTTTGCATAGAAGATAGAAAAAAGTTGTACATCGATTGTGAAAATTCTTCATTAAGATAAAAAGTTTCATTCTAATTCTTAGTTTTCTCAACGAAGTGAAGGAAAGTTCATGCTCTTTTATGAATTTTCTCAATGAAAAGAAATAAGTTACAGATCAATTCTATTTTTTCCAAAGAAAATAAAAAGATTCAACTTCAGTTCTGATTTTTCTCAAAGAAGTGAAAAAAATTTTAAAGTTCTGTTCTAAATTTCTTATTAAAGATAGAAAAATTTATACTATGATTGTGAATATTCACCATGAAGATAAAGAGTTCCACTTTATTTCTGAATTTTCTCAAAAAAGTGATGAAAAGTTCAAGTTCTCTTCTGAAGATAAAAAGTTCCGCTTTGAATCTGAGTTTTCTCAATAAAGTGAAGAAAAGTTCAAGTTCTCTTCTGAATTTTGTCAAAGAAAAAAAAACTTACAGATCAATTGTAATTTTTATAGAAAAAAAAGGTTCCCATTCAGTTCTGATTTTTCTCAAAGAGGTGAAAAATATTTAAAGTTCTCTTCTGAATTTCTCGTAAAAGATCAAAAAATTTATACTATGATTGTGAATATTCACCAATAAAGATATAGAGTTCCACTTTAATTCTGAGTTTTCTCAAAGAAGTGCAAAAATGATCAAGTTCTCATCTGAATTTTCTTAAAGAGGAGAAAAAAGTTAGCTCAATTCCGAATTTTACCAAAAAAGAGAAAAAAGTTCCACTTCAGTTCTGAATTTTCTCAGATATGAGAAAAAAAATTAATTTCTGTTCTAAATTTTTCCATAGAAGATAGAAAAGAAGTTACAGTTGGATTCTGTATATTCTCCGTAAAGGTAGAAGAAATTCTACTTTAATTCTGAGTTTTGTCAGAGAGGTGAAGGAAAGTACAATTTCTTTCTTCTGAAGATAAATAGTTCCACTTTTTAACTTTGAGTTTTCTCGAAGAAGTGAAGAAAAGTTCAAGTTCTCCTCTGAATTTTGTCAAATAAAAAAAAATTACAGTTCAATTCTAAATTTTTCCATAGAAGTTAGAAAAAAGTTATAGTTCGATTCTGAATTTTTCCTCGAAGAAGAGAAAAAGTTCTACTTTAATTCTATGTTTTCTCAAAGAAATGAAGAAAAGTTCAAGTTCTCTTTTGAATGTTTTCCCATAGAAGAGAAAAGGTTCTACTGTAATTCTGAGTTTTCACAACGAAGTGAAGAAAGTCTCAAGTTCTCTTCTGAATTTTCTCAAAGAAAAGAAAAAAGCTATAGTCCAATTCTAATTTTTTCCAAAGAAAATAAAAAATCTCCGACTTTTTAATAAACATTCTAAGCGTTTGACATGCCAGTGTATCCTAAAATAATAGAAATATTGCAAAGTAATGCATAAAATATTTTTATTGAAATAACAACATGTGGAATATTAACATAAAAATATGTTACATACATTATTATACATTATTAATATTATTTAGCAACTTTGGACATTTTGAATCTGTTCCATAAAATAAATCATCATGTTCTCTCTTGATACTAGAGTTACTCACTTCTCTTAGTTCATAACCACTAGAATAATCATTATTCCATTTTGAGTCATATACAATTTTTACTGAGATGTCATATACAGGTTCAATACACGTTTCATCCTTGGTATTATTTGATTCACTGACTATTTGATCATTGGTAGTAGTAATGTTCAATTGTGCTGTATTCTCCATTAATTTATCTTTATATTCATTAGTGATATTGTCTGCCAATGCCTTTTTTATTTTGACAGCGATTTCATTGTTTATTGTCACATTATTTTCACAGAGGTAACAGTTCTGGCACGTAGACAAGATATGATTTATGATGTTGGTGCAGCAGTATGCATGTCTTCTATTTCCCTTTGCTTTCATATGAATGCTAACCCCGGAAAGAAGACGATAAGATCTATCAACGGGGAACATGTTACCAGAACCATTAGCTGGAAATTGCCCCTCTTCATCAACTTTTATTTTTATGTTGGCATTCTCTTTTGAGTACTAACTTCTCTGGAAATGATACGGTCACATATCCACCATTTGAATGATGGAAATTCTTGGGTATTCCAAAGAAATTTAACTCCTCACTGTCATGACAACTTAGGCATACATTCCCAATAAGATCTCCACTACTACTTGTTTCATAGTTCAAATATATCTCTTTGTCAGCATTCATGGCAACGATGACTCTATCATGTGTACACACTTTAATCAAATAGTTCATTTTCACTTCTTTTTTTAAAATATGATGCCCGTGTTTATCCATTATCTTGATGGTGAATATTCAGAATCATAGTATAACTTCTTCTATCTTCAGTAATAAATTTAGAACAAAACTTTAAATTTTTTTCACCTCTTTGACAAAATTAAAAACTGAAGTGGAAGCTTTTTTATTTTCTTTGGGAAAAATTAGAATTGATCTCTAACTTATTTTTTCATTGAGAAAATTCAGAAGAGAACTTGAACTCTTCTGCACTTCGTGGAGAAACCATAGAATTAAAGTGGAACTTTTTATCTTCAAGGAGAATATTCACAATCAAAGTATAACTTTTTTCTATCTTCTATGGAAAAATTTAGAACAGAACTTTAAATTTTTTATGTCTTTGAGAAAATTAAGAACTGAAGTGGAACCTTTTTTATTTTATTTTAAAAAAAATTAGAATTGAACTGCAACTATTTTCTTTTCTTTGAGAAATCTTAGAATTAAAGTGGAACTTTTTATCTTCATGGTGAATATTCACAGTCAGAGTATAACTTTTTTCTATCTTTTACGAGAAATTAACAACAGAACTTTGAATTTTTTCCACCTCTTTGAGAAACATCCGAACTGAAGTAGAACATTTTTATTTTCGTCGAAAAAAATTAGAATTGATCTGTAACTTATTTTTTTGAGAAAATTCAGAAATTAAAAGAGGAACCCTTTTATTTTTGAAAAAATTAGAATTGATCCGTAACTTTTTTCATTGAGAAATTTTTAGAAGAGAGCTTGAACTTTTCTTCCCTTCTTGGATAAAACTCTGAATTAAAGTGAATCTCTATCTTCCTGGCGAATATTCGCAATCAAATTATAACTTTTTTCTATCTTTTACGAGAAATTTAGAACAGAACTTTAAATTTTGTTAACCTCTTTGAGAAAAATCAGAACTGAAGCGGAATCTTTTTATTTTCTCTAGAAAAAATTAATTTTTTTAACCTCTTTGAGAAAAACCAGAACTGAAATGGAACCATTTCATTTTCTCTAGAAAAAATTAGAATTGATCTTTAACTTGTTTTTTCTTCGTGAAAGTTCAGAAGAGAACTTGAACTTTTCTTCACTTGTTGAGAAAACTCAGAATTAAAGTGGAACTTTTTATCTTCAGAAGAGAACTTGAACTTTTCTTCACTTCTTTGAGAAAAGTCAGAGTTAAAACGAAACTCGTTATCATCATGTCAATTATTCACAATCCTAGCACAACTTTTTTCTCTTTTTTCTTCGAGAAAATTCAGATGAGAACTTGAACTTTTCTTCACTTTATTGAGAAAACTCAGAATTAAAGTGGAACTTTATATCTTCGGAACAAAGCTTGAACTTTTCTTCACTTCATTGAGAAAACTCAGAATTAAAGTGGAACTCTTTAACTTCATTGCGAATATTCTGAATCATAGTATAGCTTTTCTCTATCTTTAATAAGAAATTTAAAACAGAACTTTAAATTTTTTTTCATTTCTTTGAGAAAAATTAGAACTTAAATGGAACCTTTTTATTTTCTCTGGTAAAAAATAGAATTGATCTGTAACTTGATTTTTTTATCGATAAAATTCAGAAGAGAACTTGAACTTCTCTTCACTTCGTTGAGAAAACTTAGAATTAAAGTGGAACTTTTTAGTTCTCTGAAAAAAATAGAATTGATCAGTTACTTATTTCTTTTCATTGTGAAAATTCAGAAGAGGATTTGAACTTTTCTTCACTTCGTTGAGAAAACTTAGAATTAAAATTGAACTTTTTATCTTCATGGCAAATATTCACAATGAAGGTATAACTTTTTTCTATCTTCTATTGAAAAATTTAGAACATAACTTTAAATTTTTTATGTCTTTGAGAAAATTAAGAATTGATCTGTAACTTATTTCTCTTCAGTGAGAATGTTCAGAAGAGAATAATAAAATAACATGTATTTTAAACGTGGTTGTTCATATTTCTGAAAACTAAAACCCAACTTTATTAAAAAAATCAAATATTATTAATGGAATCAGATGTATTTTAAACGGAGATGTTCGTATTTCTGAAAATTAAAACCCAACATAATTAAAAAGAATCAAATATTATTGATAAAATCAGATGTATTTTAAACATTGATTCTTCTTATTTCTGAAAGCTAAAACCCACCTTCATTAGAAAATCAAATATTATTAATAAAATCAGACGTATTTTAAACGTACTGTTCTGAAATAATATAATAAAGTCTTTTGAAAAGTATTTTCTGGTGTTGGGGTATAAAAAAAGTCGTAAAGTAATGTTGGGAGTGAAAAATGATTATCAAAACCCTTGAAAATACTAATAATATAGGGTAAAATGTTGTTATTGTAGCTAGTTTAGAAGGAAAATGCTCCATCAAGGTTACCAAGACCTTTAAAAATACTAATAATATAGGGTAAAATGTTGCTACTGTAGCTAGTTTAGAAGGAGAATGCTCCATCAAGGCTACCAAAACCCTTGAAAATACTAATAGTATAGGGTAAAATGTTGCTATTGTAGCTAGTTTAGAAGGAAAATGCTCCATCAAGACTACTAAAAAACCCTTGAAAACACTAATAATATAGGGTAAAATGTTGCTATTGTAGTTAGTTTAGAAGAAGGACGAGATTTAATATCCCTGGTAAAAGCCTGGACGAGATTTAATGTCCTTGGTAAAAGTCCGGACGAGATTTAATGCTTGGTAAAAGCCTGGACGAGATTTAATATCCTTGGTAAAAGCCTGGACGAGATTTCATGTCCTTGGTAAAAGCCTGGAAGAGATTTAATATCCTCGGTAAAAAGCCTGGACGCGATTTAATGTCCATGTTAAAAGCCTGGACGAGATTTAATGTCCTTGATAAATGCCTGGACGAGATTTAATATCCTTGGTAAAAGCCTGGACGAGAATTAATGTCCTTGGTAAAAGCCTGGATGAGATTTAATGTCCTTGGTAAAAGCCTGGACGAGATTTAATATCCTTGGTAAAAGCCTGGGAAGGAGATTTATTGTCCTTGGTATAAGCCTGGAAGAGATTTAATGTCCTTGGTAAAAGCCTGGGAAGGAGAATGCTCCATCAAGGCTACCAAAGTTTCAGAAATTTAAAATAATTATTCTCAATACATACCTCCAAATTATTTACATGTTTTATATGCAATTAATCAGGATTTTAAGGGGCCGGCAACCTACCTCTAGGTAGGGTCGGCAACCTACAGCGAGACTGAGATTAGATTAGCTTGGTATAGAAAAAGAATCGTATACTAAGCCCGATATCTTTCCTTGAGGGGGAATTGGGGAGTTCGATGTTTATGGTACCTGAGGCCAAATAGTGTGGCACACTGAAGCCAAGGGGAAAGTATACTTGCCAGAGAACCCTGACGGTTGTTTAAACCGCCAGAGACAGGAAAAGCAGAAATCCGTGGCACGTAGGAGTTACACTGGCTTTTGGGGTACCGCCCGATTACTCTGGTAGCATTAGAAGTTTTTTTGACTATCCATTCCCTTTTGATTAATAAATTAGGAACTAGCCCTTTCAATTTCCAATCAAATAAGCACTTTTTGAAGTTTCTGGGAGAGGGAGAGAGAGAGAGAGAGAGAGAGAGAGAGAGATAGAGAGAGAGAGAGAGAGAGAGGGGGGAGAGAGAGAGAGAGAGAGAGCGAGAGAGAGAGAGAGGGAGAGGGGGAGAGAGAGAGAGGGAGGAGAGGTAGAGAGGGAGGAGAGGGAGAGAGAGAGAGAGAGATGAAAACCTTATATGCCCCCAGGGTATAACTTACAACACTTGCCCTGAAGTTCCTGAGAAGGTTATCATCCTTAAAGACCTAATTTCCAGAACTTTCAACGAGAGAGAGAGAGAGAGAGAGAGAGAGAGAGAGAGAGAGAGAGAGAGAGAGAGAGAGAGAGAGAGAGAGAGAGAGAGAGAGAGAGAGAGAGAGAGAGAGAGAGAGAGAGGAACAGAGAGACAGAGATAAAAACCTTATATGCCCCCAGGGCATAACTTACAACACTTGCCCTGAGGGCTCTGAGGGGGTTATCATCCTCAAAGATCCAATTTCCAGAACTGTCAACTACGTTGAACAAAATGGATATCTCAAAATTTGGATTGGATGTGTTTGGGAGAAACGGTGGGTGTGAAAGCCGGGTTAGCTACCCTTCAATCCCTTTCAACTATAAAAAAGGGCACTAGTCCTTTCAATTTCCATTCAAATGAGCCCTTTTTCAAGTTTCTACAACATCATTTACTATAAAACCTTATATGCCCCCAGGGCATAACTGCCAACCCTTGCCCTGAGGGCGGTGGAGGGGGGGGGGGGTCAACCTTAAAGACATAATTTTAAGAACTTTCAACTTCGTTGAAAAAAATGGCTATCTCAAAATTTACATTGTATGTGTTTGGGAAAGTGGTTGGCGTGAGAGGGGGTTAGTTCCACTCCAATCATTTTCAACTATTAAAAAAGGCACTAGCCATTTTAATTTCCAGTCGAATGAGCTCTTTTTGAAGTTTCTATGACATCACTTTCTATAAGAACCTTATATGCCTCCAGAGCATAACTTACAACCCTTGCCCTGAGGGCTCTGAGCGGGGGGGGGGGTGTCATCCTCAAAGACCTAATTTCCCAAACTTTTAACTACGTTGAACAATATGGCTGTCTAAAAATTTTGGTCAGATGTGTCTGGGGAAAAGGTGGGCGAGAGAGAGGGGTTAGTTGCCGTCTAATAACTTTCGACTATTGAAAAGGGCACTGGCCCTTGAATTTTCAATTGAATGCGCCCTTTTTAAAGTTTCTACGACAACGCTTTCAATAAAAACCAAATATGCCCCCAGACCCTTGCCCTGAAGACTCTGGGGGGGGGGAGCGAACTGTTCAAAGATATAATTTTCAGAACTTTCAACTGCGTTGAACAAAATTGCTATCTCAAAATTTTTAATTGGATGTGTTTTGGGAAATGGTGGGCGTTATAGGAGTGTTAGCTGCCTTCCAATCACTTTCGACTATTAAAAAGGCCACTAGCCATTTCAATTTCCAATCGAATGAGCCCTTTTTGAAGTTTCTATGACAATGCTCTCTTTAAAAACCTTTATGCCCCCAGGGAATAACTTACAACCCTTGCCCTGAGGGCTGTGGGGGATTGTCATCCTCAAAGCCCTAATTTTCAGAACTTTCAACTACGTTTAACTAAATGGTAATATTAAATTTTGAATGGATGTGTTTGGGGAAATGGTGGACGTGAGAGGGGGTTAGTTGCCCTCAAATCATTTTCGACTATTAAAAAGAGCACTAGTCAATTCAACTTCCAATCAAATGAGTCCTTTTTGAAGTTTCTATGGCATCGCTTTCTATAAGAACCTTATATGCCCCCAGGGCATAACTTACAACCCTTGTCTTGAGGGCGGGGGGGGGGTGTCATTGTTGGGGTTCCACCCCTGTTTCTTTTATTTTCAGATAAATTACCTGTTTTCGTTCTAATTACATTTGCTTAGATTTGCTTATAGTATAATTTGCAATGACAAATTTAAAAGTCTCATTGTTAAGCTATAGTTGCGTTGCAATAAATAAGCTTTGAAGTCAATTCTATTTTTGTACTTCCTGGTTTGAGTCATTGAATAATAGGGCTGGAAAGGCAGAATTGGTTTTGAATGGGGATTGAGATGATTGGCTGGGCCAAGCGAAGGTCCACCCCTATGAACAGTGCTGTAAAGATTATTACTTTTTAATTAGTCTGCGTTTAGACCCCGATCGGGGAAACATATTTTTGTGTGATTATTGTGACCCTTTGGAAGAATACAAGTAAGATATTTTATACAAGATATTTACTAGGTTCTGTAACCCAGGTAGTATAGGAACATAGCTACGTGGCACTGTCATTACTATATTGACAAGGAGGTTTGTCATCTACAAGGAGAGAGTTAGAGATTTTCTAGCCGTAACCCAAGGCGGGTACACTTGGCCTTAGAAAGTGGCCTTTTGACCACTTAATCGCGTTATCATACCCTGGGACAGGGTATACTGTAAATAGGGTAGTACCAAGCCTGATATTTGCAGAACCGGTGTGGTGGACGCGGGCATCACATTATAATTTCGGGCCGTGGCTTTCCCCTCCAATAAGGGGTTACACCCGTATATTACCACGCCAGTGGCGTTGTGGCCTACCGGTATAAAACTGGTGGCAGCAACAAAAGGTCCTATCAGTAAACCTGATAGTAAAAGAATTCCGTGTTTTCGAAGAGACAAGTAATTTAGCCAACAAGAGTAGCCTATTGGAGTTACATATAAAGAGAAAAAAAATACGGATTCAATTAATAGAATTATGAACATCTATTATGGGCTGTGCCTTGTTAGATCATAATTGGAAAATTTACGAATCAATATATCGCGCAACTAATTAGTGTGCAAAAATATAAGGCTAATTGACACGCTGCAATTGTTCGTGAGAGACCGGAAGTTGCATGGGTGAGAGAATTTTCATTTAGAGTGAAGAAGTATTTAGAAACTAACTGAATTTTGAAATAATATCGGATAGAGATAAGATTAACTGAAGACCGAGAGGGGTCTCTGAAGCCCATAGAGAAAGTGGGAAAATAGAAAGAAAGGCTAGTATGGAGGCCTTTGAGAGAGACCACCGAGAATATGAGGGGAAAATGCAGGCTGAGAAAGATAAAATTAGAAAGAATAGAAAAGAGGACGGAAAGGCTAGAGTAGCCTATAAAGAAAGAGACAATACGGATATAGAACGAACAGATTTAGAAAATAAATTAAGAAGAAATAATGACAGACGAAATCACAGCAGTCCAAGTAAAAGAAGCAGTGTTGAATCGAGATCCAGCAGGGGCTCGCGAAAAAGTACTCAAATAGATATGACACAACGCATATTAAATGTCATGGAGAAAGAGAGGATAGCTAGAGAGCAGAGAGAAGAGGCTGATAGAATAGCCTGAGAAAGAAAAGAGGGGAACAATAAAATATCAAGAGAGAATGAAGACATCTATCACAAAGAACTTAAAAAAACTCTGATAGGCCTAACAGAATCCCGCTAGGGAAGTTCGAAAAGTGAGATTTTATCACATCTAACCTCTAGGCTGTCAGATAGCCCTAATAATTAGTCTAAAAATGAATCATGAGAAAATGAAAATTACCAAACATTATACACTTTTTTACGGGTAAATATACAACTTCGTTGACTACGGGGGGGGGTGGACCGGCCCATAAAACAAATTGGGAGGCTGCGCCACCCTGTCGGAAAAAAGAAATGCTTGATACTCAAAATGATGATAATCTGGTAAAAATTGATTTCTCGGAGCCTTTTTCTAAAAATTGCCATAATAAAGATGAGAAAGTAACCTATAAAAGAACAAATTGGGCTATAGCACACAATAAAGGAAATACTGACGTGTTTGTGAAATCACATAAAATAGAAGGAAAATTAAACGGAAAATTGACCGAAATGGTAATTGACTCAGGGAGTGAGCAAACTTTTGTACGAATGGACCTAATTTAAAAAACAGAAATAGACCATAAAAATAATATTACAACAGTGTGTTATTATGGAGATAAGCACCAATGCCCGTCTGCTTTGGTTAGAATAGAAATTGCAAGGAACCACGGTGCAATTCAAAGAAAAACAATAAAAGTAGGCTTAGTACCTACGCTAGCAGTGGATGTTTTAGTATGAGGAGACTTTGGAGACATCGGAAATCGGAAATCCAAATTTCCTGAAAATGGAAAACTTGAGAACACTTTGACGAGTGTGAGACGCCGAAAATGTTTGCCAAAATGAAGTGCTGATTGTACCAGAGAAAAAGGAGACGAAATTCATTGTACGCGCTTTTCCTCGCAAAGTTCGGCAAATTTTAGTACAATATGAAAAACCAAATGTTGGAATTCAGTTCCCATTTGATAACGAAATATTTGTTTTTGCGGTGAAATTAAGAGAAGTAAAAGAGAGAAAAGAGATATTAAACGGAGTTACAATGAAGTAATGCAGTCAAAGATGGTGGACCCTGGAGTCCAAATCAGATTTAACGATGATTTATTATTTTGCGTGAATGACGAAAGTGAGAAAAGTAGGGATGAAAAGAGGAGTGTAAAAAAGACACAAAATTTGTAGATTCAGCCTGCAGTGGCGGAAAATAAAAAGATGTTGGATTGGTTGTGCCTTGATAACATAAATAATAAGGGGGAAAAAGAGGTCCAAGACCCATAGGGATTAAAACAAGATAGTTACAAGATAGAAATGAATGATCTACAACGGGCTGGGGGACAGTTGGGAGATAATGAATGTCGAGTCAGATTGGAAAAACTGGGAAAGGAATCTGAGATTTGTATTATCAACTCAAAAGATATGTCGATCCTTTATGAGGGGGAGGAATCCCTTGGGGAAGATCCCCTGTGGGAAGTCGCGAAAGATAGCCCTTTTCCTTAATGCACAACTGGCGGACAAGATGTAATCCCTTTACTAAGATTTTGCCTCTCTAATCTGGAGTCTTTGGGGGATACTCTCTCCTAGTCACTTCACATTTCACCCAATACTTTTTCCAGTAACCCTATTCATAGTTTTTATTCTTCATGGGAATTGACAATTATTTGCGGAAAACCATAATCAGTATCGAAGTATCATCTTCAATTAGCATCAACACATATTCTTCATTTGATTATCCCAGGGAAGGGAACCCAGAAAAAAGCCGATTCATGGTTCGCTCAAAATTTAACTTCATTCCCAGTTCCCTTATCGTTTCCACAGGGCTTTGCATTTTCTGCCTTAGATTATTTGAAATTATGCCAAGGGGCAATTTACTTTTTTATTGAGATGTGGGGTTGTTCCCATAAATGGAAATCAAAAGGCTAGTGCAGCCAATTTTTTATGATGGCTGGCCTCATCAAATGTGCCAGAAACTGACTCTTTGCTCCTCTCACATGTAAATTTGTGAGAGGGAGAAAATTTTTTGTTTTTGATTGGGCTGCGCACAATCATTGTCTGCGAATCTTGCGGACTTCAACTTTCAAAACCTAATGCGGAAGCTATACGATTTAGACCATGGTGGTCCTACAGTAGAGACGTGTCGATGACGACCGATCCAAAACCAAGCGGTGGAAGTAGTAGCACATACACTGGTGGAAGAGAGAAGGCAAATGGATTTTGTAAAGTTAAAGTTATGTGTTTATGTTTGTAAGGGTGGACCAACGTAGCGCGTGGGCGGTCATTTATCTTACGGAGGGAGGTGTTGGGGTTCCACCCCTGTTTCTTTTGTTTTCAGATAAATGACCTGTTTTCGTTCTAATTACATTTGCTTAGATTTGCTTATAGTATAATTTGCAATGACAAATTTTAAAGTTTCGTCGTTAAGCTATAGTTGTGCTGCAATAAGTAAGCTTTGGAGTCAATTCTATTTTTGTGCTTACTGGTTTGAGTCATTGAATAATACGTCTGGAAAGGCAGAATTGATTTTGAATGGGGATCGAGATGATTGGCTGGGCCAAGTGAAGGTCCACCCCTATGAACAGTGCTGTAAAGATTATTACTTTTGTATTAGTCTGCGTTTAGACCCCGATCGGGGAAACATATTTTTGTGTGATTATTGTGACCCTTTGGAAGAATACAAGTAAGGTATTTTCTACAAACTGTGTACTAGTTTCCGTAACCCAGGCAGGATAGGAATAGAGCTACGATGTACCGTCATTATTATATTGACAGGGAGGTTTGTTACCTCAAAGGAGAGAGTTAGAGATTTTCTAGCCGTAACCCAAGGCGAGTACACTTGGCTTTAGAAAGTGGCCATTTCACCACTTGATCGCGTTATGATACCCTGGGACAGGGTATACTGTAAATAGGGTAGTACCAAACCCGATATTTGCAGAACCGGTGTGGTAGACGCGGCATCACAATATATTTTGGGGCCGGGGCTTTCCTCTCCAATAAGTGGTGACACCCGTATATTACCACGCCAATGGCGTTGTGGCCTACCGGTATAACACTGGTGGCTAAATACCACGAACAGTCATCATTAAAGACCTAATTTCCAAAACTTTCTACTACGTTGAACAAAATGGCTATCTAAAAATTTTATTGGATGTGTTTCGGGAAAATTTGGGTGTGAGAAGAGGGTTTTTTGCCCTCCAATCAATTTCGACTATTGGAAAGGTCACTAGCTCTTTGAATTTCCAATCGAATGAGCCCTTTTTCAAGTTTCTATGACAACACTTTCAATAAAAACCTTATATGCCCCCAGGGCATAACTTATAACCCTGGCCCTGAAGACTGTGGGTAGAGTGTACTGCTCAAATGTATAATTTCCAGGCTTTTCAACTGCGTTGAACAAAATGATTATCTCAAAATTTTGATTGGATGTGTTTGGGGAAATGGTGGGCGTGATAGGAGTGTTAGTCGCGTTCCAAACCATGTCGACTATTAAAAAGGGCACTAGCCATTTCCATTTCCAATCGAATGAGCCCTTTTTCAAGTTTCTACGACATTGCTTTCTATAAGAACCTTATATGCCCCCAGGGCTTAACTTACAGCCCTTGCCCTGAGGGCTGGGGGGTGTCATCATTAAAGACCTAATTTCCAAAACTTTCAACTACGTTGAACAAAATGGCTATCTAAAAATTTTGATTGGATGTGTTTGGGGAAAATTTGAGTGTGAGAAGAGTGTTAGTTACCCACCACTTTCAATAAAAACCTTATAGGCCCCCAGGGCATAACTTATAACCCTTGCTCTGAAGACTGTCGGTGGAGTGTACTGCTCAACTATATAATTTCCAGGCTTTTCAACTGCGTTGAACAAAATGGCTACACTTTCAATAAAAACCTTATATGCCACCCAGGGCATAACTTATAACGCTTACCCTGAGCGCTGTGGGGTGTTTTCATCCTCAAAGCCCTAATTTTCAGAACTTTTAACTATGTCGAACAAAATGGCTATCTCAAAATATTAATTGTATGTGTTCGTGGAAATGGTGGGCGTGAGAGGGGGTTCGTTGTCCTCTGATCACTTTCAAGTATAAGAAAGGGCACTAGCCCTTTTAGTTTCCAATCGAATGAGCCCTTTTTGAAGTTTCTACAACGTCTCTATCTCTGAAAAACTTATATATCCCAGAGGCAAAACTTACAACCATTGTCCTGATGGCTGTGGGGTGTCATCATTAAAGACCTAATTTTCAAAACTTTCAACTACGTTGAACAAAATGGCTATCTAAAAATTTGATTGGATGTATTTGGGGAACATTTGGGTGTGAGAAGAGTGTTAGTTACCCACGACTTTCAATAAAAACCTTATATGCCCCCAGGGCATAACTTATAACCCTTACCCTGAAGACTGTCAGTGGAGTGTACTGCTCAAGTATATAATTTCCAAGTATATAATATACTGTCAGTGGGCTTTTCAACTGCGTAGAAAAAAATGGCCATCTCAAAATTTTGATTCGATGTGTTTGGGGAAATGGTGGGCGTGATAGGAGCGTTAGTTGCCTTCCAATCACTTTCGACTATTAAAAAGCGCACTCGCCATTTCAATTACCAATCGAATGAGTGCTTTTTGAAGTTTCTATGACACTGCTTTCTGAAAAACCTTATATGCCCCCAGGGCATAACCTACAAGGCTTGCCTTGAGGGCTGTGGGGGGAGTTTCTTACTCAAAAATATAATTTCCATCTGGAAATCAACTACGTTGAACAAAATGGCCATCTAAAAACTTTGATTGGATGTATTTGGGGAAATGGTGGGGGTGAGAGGGGGGTTAAAAAGGGCCCTAGTCCTCTCAAGTTTCAATTGAATTAGCCCCTTTAGAAGTTTCTACGACAACGCTATATACGAAAACCTTATATGCATCTAGTTCATAACTTACAACCTTTGCCCTGGGCGCTCTGAGGGGTGTGCTATCCACAAATACCTAATTTTCAGAACTTTCAACTACGTTGGACAAAATTGCTATCTATAAACTTTGATTGAATGTGTTCTGGGAAATGGTGGACGTGAGAGGGGGGTTAGTTGCTCTCCATTCACTTTTGACTATTAAAAAGAGCACTAGCCTTTTTAATTTCCAATCAAATAAGCCCTTTTTGAAGTTTCTGAGAGAAAGAGAGATAGTGGGAGAGAGAGAGAGAGAGAGAGAGAGAGAGAGAGAGAGAGAGAGAGAGAGAGAGAGAGAGAGAGAGAGAGAGAGAGAGAGAGAGAGAGAGAGAGAGAGAGAGAGAGACAGAGAGAGAGAGAGAGAGATAAGAACCTTATATACCCCCAGGGCATAACTTATAACCCTTACCCTGAGGGCTCTGAGGGGTTATCTCCTTAAAGACCTAATTTCCAGAACTTTCAATGGTGAATTTCCCTGGTGAATGAAAAGGGGGGCGCGGAAGGGGTGTCAGTTGCCTTCCGATCACTTTCGACTATTAAAAAGGGCACTAGCCATTCACATTTCCAATTGAATAAGCCCTTTTCGAAGTTTCTACGAAAATGCTTTCTAAAAAAAACCTTATATGCCCCCAGGGCATAACTTACAACCCTTGCTCTGAGGGTTGTGGGGGGAATGTCTTCCCCAATGACCCAATTTCAAGAACTTTCAAATTTCCCCTGGTGTAAAGGAACCAAAATAATACATTGTGCCAACATCGTTCTTTACTTAGGCATCGCTATTGCGCTGCCTATGATTTTTGGTAATGTTTTTAAATAATGCCAGGGTATCTGGCTCCACATTCACGGAACAAAAGTTATATCTTCTAGCCAATTCAATCCTGGTGAAAATTTTCCCAAAAAAATCGCCCTATCTCCACGCGTAAAGTTGAGTCGGCAAAGATAAAGCAAGACATAAGACGAATTTCGTATAGGAATTCCGGCAGAACCCCACAGAGTAAAATTTCTTCTGAAAAATTAAACCCCTGGAAACTTCCCCCCCCATCAAAAATCCTTCCCGTGGAGCCCCCCACCCCCCCTGCAGGAAATTCGTCCCCCGCCCGAAAAATGTATGCATACTTCCGAACAACAAATACTATACATAAAACAATGGGCAAAATTAATAACTTCAAGACCTTTTCCTAGGAGTTCTGGGGGGGTATGCTGTCTTCAAAGACATAGTTATTGGGCCTTTCAACTACGCTGAACGAAGCGGTTATCTCAAAGTTCGGATTTTGAGGAAAAACGGGCATGGAAAGGGGCCTACTTGCCCGCCAATCTTTTTGGTTACTTTAAAGGGGTATTAGAACTTTTAATTTCTGTTCAAATGAGCCCTCACCTGATATTCTAACACTACTGGGTCGATACGATCACCCCGAAGAAAAAAAAAACAAATAAACACGAATCCGTGATTTTTCTTCTGGCAAAAATGCAAAATTCCATATTTTTTCATGTAGGACCTCTACAATAAGGTTCTCTGATACGTTGATCTGATGATGTTATTTTTAGTAAGGTTCTTCAACTTTTTAGGGGTATTTTCCCCTTTTTTCAAAAATTTGGCGAAGTTTCTCAGGTCCATAGCCTTTGACGGGTAAGATTAAACTTAATTAAAGTTATATATTTGGAATCGGCGTAATAATTCAATTCTTTTTATATATCTTCTGGTATCAAAATTGTGTGTTTTTTGGAGTTTCGGTTCCGGGTCGCTCCTTACTTACAATTCGTTATACGATCTGTTTGATATTACCTTAACAGTTAATTGAAAACAGACAGTGTTCAAAGTTTTGCTTTCTTTACAAAATAGTAAATAAAAATTATTGAAAATTCCTCATGTGCATTTTACAAACCGATTTGTTGATTTATTTCTTGGGCAAGCCACAGAAGGATCGGGAAGGATGACCTATGGTCTATTGGCTCTGTACAGAGATTCAATAAAAAAAAAACAATTTCAGCTGAAATTAAGGAGCAATATTAAACCTTAAAACAAACAGAAATAGTTTCGTATATGAGGGGGGTTTCCCCTCCTCAGTACCTCACTATCTAAGCTAAAGTTTGACTTTGTGTTCTAATTATTTAAGAATTACTCCTGAAAACAAGGGCCGTTTAGGTAGAATAACAAGCTTTTTTCAAAGTTCAAAAAAATATTTAGCGTAAAGAGCAAGTTATTGAGGAGGGGGTGACCCTTCCACATCATATACTTAATAATTTCTGTTTTTTTTAAGTTTTAATGTTGCTCCTTACTTTCAGTTGAAAAAAACTTTTTTTAAATATTTAATTCCTGGTCGTTTTTAAATAATGCCGGGAAATATGGCTCCCTCACCATGAAAAATTCCCCCCCGAACAAATCCTCCATTGAAAGGTCATTCCAGATAACCCCACCCCACCCCACCAGAAAAAAACACCCCCCCCCCCCCTGGAAAATGTCCGTATACCTCACAGTAACCAATACTATTCGTAAACAATGGCCAAAGCTTATAGGTTGCCACCCTTCTCCTGGATACTGTGGGGGTCAAGTCATTCTTTCAATTCTTTCAGCATTGAAAATAAAAATAAAATTACATTGAAACAAATTCTTGAACTGATGGATCTTTCAACAATTAATATAATTATATATCAAATATTCAATTTGTTTTCCTTTATACTATCCAAGATTGTTCAAGACGCATATAGTTTTCAGTAAAGCGCCAATGACGTAGTAGGTTTTAGACTTTTACAGTGAGAGAAGGGGATTTCTCATTTGAATTTCCAATCAAATGAGCCCTCTATGAAGTTTACACGTGCATCCCTTTCATAAGAACCATACATGCATTTAGGGCATAATATAGAACGGCTTTCCCCCGGGACCTGGGGAGTTGTATTGACACCAGAAGTTTTCTTATCCGACCATTGAACTACTTTTAACAAAATGTCTATCTCAAAATTTTCATCAGATGGGTTTGGAAAAAGAAGGCATGGGGGAGGGGGCTTGTTGCCCTCGGATCTATTTTGACTATTAAAAAGTGATCTCGAACTTTCAATTCCAAATCCAATGAGCCCTCTCTGAAGTTTATACGAGCATCCTTTCATAAAAACCGTATATGCCCCAGAGCATAACTTACAACGGCTGCCTCGGGGCTCTAGGGGGTTGTATCGACACCTTAGTTTTTGTTATCTGACTTATGAACAATTTTAACTTAGTGGCTATATCAAAACTTTTACCAGATGCATTTGGGGAAAAAGGGGCGTTGGTCAAGGCTAGTTGTCCTCCATTCTCTTTTTACCCTCAAAAACTGAACTAAAACTATTAATTTCCAAGCAAATGAGCCCTCTGAAGTCTTTACGAGCATCCCTTCCATGAGAACCATATATTCCCCCAGGGCATCACTTAAAACGCCTGCCCTCCGGCCGTGGGGGGCTGTTTCGACCCTGGAGTTTTTGTTAATGGTCTTTGAACTATTTTAAAAAAAATAGCCTATCGGATGGGTTTGAGAAGAAATTGCGTGGAGGGGGGGCTAGTTGCTCTCCAATTTCTCTTGACTCTTTAAAAGTGAACTAGAACTTTGAATTTCCAATCAAATGAGCTCTCTTTGAAGTTTATACGAGCATCCCTTCCACAAAAACCATATATGCCCCCATGGAATAACTTACCACGACTGCCTCAGGGCCCTGGGGGGTTGTGTCGACACCGGAGTTTTTTTTATATGATCTTTGAACTATTTTTAACAAAATAGCTGTCTCAAATTTTTATCGGATGTTTTTGGGAAAAACGGGCGTGGGGGAAAGGTTACTCTCCAGTATCTTTTGACGCTTAAAAAGTGAACTAGAACTTTCAATTTCCAATCAAATGAGCCCTCCCTGAAGTTTATTCGAGTATTCCTTCCATAAGAACCATATATGCCCCCAACGCATAACTTATAACCCTTGCCCTGTAGACTTTGGGAGGAGTGTCCTGCTCAAAGATATAATTTTCAGAAGTTCCAACTACGCTGAACAAAATGGCTATATAAAAATTTTGATTGGATGTGTTTGGGGAAATGGTGGGCGTGGAAGGAGTGTTAGTTGCCTTCCAATCACCTTTTACCCTTAAAAAGGGCATTAGATCTCTCGATTTCCAATCAAATGAGCCCCCTTTGAAGCTTATACGATAACCCCTTCCATGTGAAGTGCCTCTGGAAAAAAAAACAATGATAATAAAACATTGGATCTGTATGGCCTTTACTATAGGCAACGCTATAGCGTTGCCTCTTAATAGGATGGGATGGGATGGGCTGGGATGGGAAGAGATGGGATGGGTGGGATGGAATGGGATTGGATGAGATGGGCTGGAATAGGATAGGACAAGACAAACAAGACAGGATAGGATGGGATGGAATGGGAAGGGATGGGATGGGAAGGAATGGGATTTGATGCGATGAGATGGGATGGGATGGGGTAGGATAGGATAGGACAAGACAAGACAAGACAGGACAGAACAGGATGAGTTGGTAAGGGAGGGGATGGGATGGGAGGGGATTGGATTCAACTATTTTTAAGGAAATGGCGATACGTAAAGGAGTTTTTGTAATTTGATCTTTGGAACAATTTTCAACAAAATGGCTACTTCAAATTTTTTTATCAGATGTATTTTGGGAAAAAGGGCTTGGGGGGGCTAGTAGCCCTCCGATCACTTTTGACTCTTAAAAAGGGCATTCGAACTCTTGATTTCCAATCGAATGAGCCCCCTTTGAAGTTTATACGACGACCCCTTCTATATAAAGTGCTTCTGGGAAAAATATAAATGGAGTGTGGTGGGAGGTTAGCTGCCCTCCGATCACTTTTGACTCTTAAAAAGTGAATTGCAACTTTCAATTTCGAATCAAACGATCCCTCTATGAAGTTTATACGAGCATCCCTTCCATAAAAACCACATATGCCCCCAAGGCATAAATTAAAACGCCTACCCCCGCGCCCTGGGGGGCTGTGTCGACACCGGAGTTCTTGTTATCTGAGCTTTGAACTATTTTTAACAAAATGTCTATCTCAAAATTTCTATCTGATGCATTTAGGGCATGGAGGGGGGGGGGCTAGTTCCCTCTGATCTCTTTTAACTCTCAGAACATGAACAAGAACTTTCAATTTTCAATCAAATGAACCCTCTCTGCAGTTTATACGAGCATCCCTTCCATAAGAAATATATATACCCCAGAGCATTACTTACAACGCCTGCCTCCGGACCCTAGCGGGGGGGGGGGGGGCGGTTGTGTCGACACAGGAGTTTTCTTATCTGACCTTTGAACTATTTTTAATGAAATGTCTATTTCAAAAATTTTATCGGATGGGCTTGGGGAAAAATTGTGTGTTGGGGGGAGGGCTAGTTGCCCTTGGATATCTTTTGACCCTTAAAAAGTAAACTAGAGCTTCAATTTCCAATCAAATGAGCCCTCTCTGAAGTTATATGAGCATCCCTTTCACAAGAACCATATACGCCCCCAGGAAAAAACTTATAACGTCTACCCCTTCCCCCCCCTCCGCCCTGGGGGATTGTGTTGACCCTGGAGTTTTTGTTATCCAATCTTGGAACAATTTTTTAAAAACTGGCTATCTCCAAATTTGTAGCAGATGCGTTTGGGGAAAAAAGGATGTGGGGGGATAGTTGTCCTTCAATCTCTTGACTCTTAAAAAGTGAACTAGAACTTTCAATTTCCAATCAAATGAACCCTCTATGAAGTTTATACGAGCATCCCTTTCATAAGAACCATACATGCCTTTAGGCTATAACTTTGAAGACCTTCCCCCGGGCCCTGGGGGTTGTATTGGCACCGGAGTTTTTCTTATCCGACCTTTGAACTATTTTTAACAAAATATCTGTCTCAAAATTTTCATCAGATGGGTTTGGAAAAAGATGGCGTGGGGGGCTAGTTGCCCTCAGATCTCTTTTGACTATTAGCTGTGTCGACAGCTGAGTTTTTGTTACCTGACTTTTGAACAATTTTTAACTTAATTGATATTTCAAAATTTTTATAGGATTCATTTGGGGAAAATGGGGCGTGGGGGAGCTAGTTGCCCTCTACTCTCAAAAAATGAACTAGAATTTTCAATTTCCGATCAAATGAGCCCTCTCTGAAGTTTTTACGAGCATCCCTTCAATAAGAACCATATATTCCATCAGGGCATATCTTACAACGCCTGCCCCTGGACCCTGGCGGGGGGGGGGGGGGTTGTGTCGACACTGGAGTTTTTGGTAAATGATGTTTGAACTATTTTTAACAAAATAGATCTCAAAATTTTTATCGGATGCATTTGGGAAAAAAGGGCGGGGAGCTGGTTACCCTCCAATTTCTTAATGTGAAGTCGAAATTTAAATTTCCAATCAAATAAGTCCTCTCTCAAGTTTATACGAGTATTCCTTCCATAAGAACCATATACGCCCCCAGGGCATAACTTATTACCCTTGCCCTGAAGACTTTAAGGGGTGTGTGCTGCTCCAAGACCTAATTTCCAGAATTTTCAACTACGTTGAACAAAATGGCTTTCTCAAAGTTTTGATTGGATGTGTTTGGGGAAATGGTGGGCGTGGAAGGGGTGTTAGCTGCCTTGAAATGACTTTTGACTATTAAAAAGCCATTTAAATTTCCAATCGAATGAGCCCTTTTTGAAGTTTCTACGACAATGATTTGTACAATAACCTTATATGTCCCCAGCAAGGCCGTATCCAGGGGGGGGGGTACCCGGTTTCAACCCCCCCCCCTCCGAAATTTTTGACCGAATCGAAAATAAGTCGAAAATTAGTAAAACCTAGGTAAAAATCAGTAAAATTAGTCGAAAACTGAGTCAAAAATTAGTAACCCCCCCCCCCAAAAAAAAGTCAAAAATTAGTAACCCCCCCCCTGAAAAAAAATCCTGGATACGGCCGTGGTCCCCAGGACATTACTTACAATTCTTGCCCTGAGGGCTGTTGGGGGTTGTCATCCTCAAAGACCAAATTTCCAGAACTTCCGACTACGTTGAACAAAACGGTTATCAATTTTATTTGGATTAAATTTTATTTGTATGTGTTTGAGGAAAAGGTGGGCGGAGAGGGGGGTCAGTTGCCCTCCAATCACTTTCGACCATAATAAAGGTCACTAGCTCTTTGAATTTCCAATCGAATGAGCCCTTTTTGAAGCTTCTACGACAAAGCTTTATATAAAAACCTTATATGCCCCCAGGGCATAAGTTACAACCCTTGCCCTGAGGGCTGTGGGGGAGTGGCCTACTCAAAAACATAATTTCTATCTGGAAGTCAACTATGTAGAATAAAATGGCTATCTCAAAATTTTGATTGGATGTGTTTGGGGAAATGATGGGCGTGGAAGGGGTAATAGCTGCCTTGAAATGACTTTTGACTATTAAAAAGCCATTTAAATTTCCAATCGAATGAGCCCTTTTTGAAGTTTCTACGACAATGATTTGTACAATAACCTTATATGTCCCCAGCAAGGCCGTATCCAGGGGGGGGGGTTACCCGGTTTGAAGCTCCCCCCCCCCGAAATTTTTGACCGACTCGAAAATAAGTCGAAAATTAGTAAAACCTAGGTAGAAATCAGTAAAATTAGTTGAAAACTGAGTCAAAAATTAGTAACCCCCCCCCAAAAAAAAAAGTCAAAAATTAGTAAACCCCCCCCTGAAAAAAAATCCTGGATACGGCCCTGGTCCCCAGGGCATAACTTACAACCGTTGCCCTGAGGGCTGTTGGGGGTTGTGATCCTCAAAGACCTAATTTCCAGAATTTCCGACTACGTTGAACAAAACGGCTATCAATTTTATTTGGATTAAATTTTATTTGTATGTGTTTGAGGAAAAGGTGGGCGGAGAGGGGGGTCAGTTGCCCTCCAATCACTTTCGACCATAATAAAGGTCACTAGCTCCTTGAATTTGCAATCGAATGAGCCCTTTTTAAAGTTTCTACGACAAAGCTTTCTATAAAAACCTTAAATACCCCCAGGGCATAACTTACAACCCTTGCCCTGAAGGCTGTGGGGGAGTGTCCTCCTAAAAAACATAATTTATATGCGGAAATCAACTACGTAGAACAAAATGGCTATCTCAAAATTTTGATTGGATGTGTTTGGGGAAATGGTGGGCGTTGAAGGGGTGTTAGTTGCCTTCCAATCACCTTTGACCCTTAAAAAGGAAACTAGAACTCTCGATTTTTAATCGAATGAGCCCCCTGTGAGGTTTATATAAAGTGCCTCTGGTAAAAAATGATAATAATATAACATTGGAGCCGTATGGCCTTTACTGTTGGTAACGCTGTAGCGTTGCCTCTGATTAGGCAATGAGTAAATAAGTTCAATAAAAAAAAAAAGTAAAAACCTGTACATATTGCCAAAGAAATTAATTCCAACTAACTTTAAGTTCAACACGAATTTATAATTCGGTTTTTTGCTTCAAGTTTTATTACCAATATTTTTTATTTTTTTTTTTTGTTCAAAAACACTGATTATAAAGATAATTTATTTTCGTTTTAATACCATGTCCAGGGCTATCCTAAATACGAGTGAATTATTTACGAGATGTTATTTACACTTATATCTATTGACTTTAAGCTTGTTCTGCTTTGTATTCAAAATACAATAGATTATTGCATTTATGAGCAACATTCATGTAGAATTCAGAAGGAGGAAAAACACAAACAGTATTTAGAAAATATTAACAATTCAGTATTCTTACAGCAGCTACGTGATCATTTTTGTTGATTGCGACCTAGTCCTACTTACTTGAGTTTTTCGATCGTTAATATCTAAAATGTAATTCCGAGCAAATTAATAAAAAGAAAAGGAGAAGAGCAATCTAGAAAGTGCTTACAGTGGAGGAGGCAAGCTACAACAATCCGCAAATGAGAAGTTTTTTCCAAATTCTTCTCCTTCTTCTAAAGTTTGAGGCAGCTTCTGGTTCAAGGTTTCTGGAAGACGCAGTCCCAATATTCCGCCAACAACTGATAAAGCTCCCATAATTACAAGAGGGAGTGTCAGCATTTCTTGGCCCTAAAAAGGTCATGCATGAGAATATAAGATATCAAAATTTAGGCCTAATTTAGATTAATATAGTAAAACTCAACATTTGTTCCAGGGTAAATTTAAGAAAAAAATTCCCAGTCAAACGCGTCAGAGCTATGAAAAAATCAAATAGTTCATGGTAACAAATTGTAAGTAAAGAGGGACTCGGTTCAATAGTAACCGACACTTTAAAAAACAAAATTTTGATGTCAATAGATGCGTCAAAAGAGTTGGCTTTTTATGTTGACTCCAAACAAATTGGATTTATTAAGTTTAGTTTTAACCTCCAAAAGCTACGAGCCTGAGAATTATTTTCGTATTTAGAAAAAAAGTGAGAAATTCCCTGAAAAGTCATTTCAAGCTCCCATCAGCAAAAACATGGAATTTTGCACTTTTCACCAGAAAAAAGATTGTGGTTAATTTGTTATTTTTTTTTTTTTTTCCCTAGGTGTAACGATCTTATCGAATAAATCGCCCTAGAAGATCGAGAAAGGCGGATTCAAACGAAAATTAAAAGGTCTAGGGCCCTTTTTCAGTGACCAAAATGATTGGAGGGCACCTAATCCCCCACGCCTCTTTTTCCCCCAAAGTCGTCCGATCAAAATTTGAGATAGCCGTTTTGTTCAGCAGAACTGAAAGATCCAATAACTATGTCTTTGTGGTAAGATTGATCCCCCGTAGCCAATCGGGCAAGGTCTGTGAATTGTGAAATTTGCCCATTGCTTATGTGCAGTTTTTTTTTTTTTTTTTTTTTCTATTGGCAAGTATACAGTCATTTTTTAGAGGAGGAATTTTCTGCTGGGGGTAGGTTCCCATGGGGAGCATTTTCCGTGGAGAGGGATGTTTCCGTGGCTGAACTTTGCAGGGGCAATTTTAGCATGGGGGGATTTGACAGAATTCTTCTTTTTATTTGTTTTGCGTTCTTTTTGCCCATTCAATTTTACATGTAGAGATTTCCTGGGGGAGTTGTCCGAGGGAAATTTACCATTGGGTTTGGAATTGTCTTAAGAATTTTTTAGTGGGGGAGGGGGAGGGAATTCTCCACGGATACAACTTATCACTGTCGGAGGGGGGTTTCTGGGGAAAAAATTCAACAGAAAGGGGATTTCCGAAGTTATTGGAAAAAATGAAAGTATGCCAAGGAGGATTTTTCAGGTGGAGTCCACAAGAAATTTTCCTGGGGGAGGGGGTGGGGAATTTCAGCGAGAATGAAATATTCCGAAGGGAATATTACGGGGGGGAGGGAGCTATTTTATGTGGGAGAAAATTTCCACAGAGGAGTCTCTCGTAAAATGAGGAAATTTTACATGGAAGGGAGCCAGATTTACCGGCATTATTTGAAAAACGATCAGAAAATATATTAAAAGAAAGTCTTATCAGCTGAAAGTAAGGAGCAACATTAAAACTCAAAACGTACATAAATTATTCTGTATATTAGGGGGTTGTCTCCTTCCTCGATATCTTGATCTTTACGATAAATTTTGACAGTTTGTCCAAATTTTTAAGAACGACTCCTGAAATAAAAAGGCCTTTTAATTAAAATAAGTAGCTTTTTTAAAAATGATAGTAACCTTCTCTGTTGTACCAAGCTTAGAGTTTTTTAGTTGATATTCTGATCTACTTTTCTATCAAACCATTCTTCATTGGTAGACTTTTCTCAAAAAGCCTTTCACACTTAATCAGAGCTTGAATGTCCATCCTGATTACACATCTTTATTTCTTGAGTAACTTGCTTATCGCGTTTGTAATTATTTTAGATGATACCTATGATATGTTTGCAGTTTTTTCATGTTAGCCCTGTTTTGAAGGGCTAGTTCAAGTGTGAAAGATTGTGCTTAACATAACTCAACCACTTAGCATAGAATATTGCGAATGTAGTGTGAAAATGGCTTTTAAAATAATGCCAATACCGCATCAAGATTTTGTTTACATGTTTGTCGGGTAAGAACCCAAGTTTAATTGATTATATTTTAGTTGATGGCTGTCTCTTGTCGTGCTCTGTGGATTTTCAAGTTCATGAAATAGTTGGCTCCGACTATTTGCCATTGCTGTTAGAGATCAGAGTGGAAGATCGTCGAAGGAAAAATAAGGCTATGGAAAACTTTTTGGAAAATAGTGTGCTAGATTTAAGAAAAAATAGAGAGAGTACTAGATATTTATGATGAAGATTAATTTTAGGTTATTGTAGGAAACGAAAATTTAGTGAAAGAGATGAAGAAGATTATTGAGTTAGTTGAAATGGGCAAAGTAAGTGAAGCAGTATGTAATTTAGAAGTGTCGCTCAGGCAGATATGCAAACTACGGAAAGAGAAGAAATCGACAAAAACATTTTTTTTTTACGAGTGTGAGAGTCTTCGACTCATTGTACAAGAGAGCCTGAGGAAAGTACGCTCATCCTAAACGCAAGGAATAGAGAATAATTTAAAAACTTACAGAGAGAATAGAAAGCGGTATAAGAAGATGATAAGAGAGAAAAAACAATGCGAAGCAGCGAAGAAAGAAAAAAACTTATTAAACGATTCAGGGAAAAGATACACATCAATTCTGAAAAGATGTAAATAGGTCGCTGAAGGGAGATGCACACAAGACATATTCTTTGGAACCTGAACAGTGGGAACAGCACCTCAGGACACAATCTTTAAACGGAAACCGAATGGGGAAAGATCTCCAAAACATTTTACCAGAAATTATACCTTTTGGACCCCTGACAGAAGGCAATACGAAATTGATAGCACCAATTTCGGAACAGTAGATATGGGACGCTATGAAATCAGCGAAAGAAAAAGCTACTGGTCGAGATGGAATTCCACTACGAGTATGGAAAAGGCAAAAGAAGTGTGCATACCCGTTTTAGCTGTCGTTTTCAGCCACATATTTTTATTGTGCAGCTGGCCAATAAAATGGACAAAACATTTTACCAGAAATTATACCTTTTGGACCCATGACAGAAGGAGACACGAAATTGACAGCACCAATTTCGGAACAAGAGATATGGGAGGCTATGACATCAGCGAAAGAAAAAGCTACAGGTAGAGATGGAATTCCACTACCAGTATGGAAAAGGCAAAAGAAGTGTGCATACCCGTTTTAGCTGTCGTTTTCAGCCACATATTTTTATTGTGCAGCTGGCCAATAAAATGGACAACATCTATAGCTGTACCATTTTATAAAAGAGGAAACAGCAAAAAATTCTCCAATTACCAACTGATCGAGATTTCTCTCATAGTTTGCAGTATTTTTTGTAAGACAGTAGATAGTCGGCTAAGAAAATCGCTAGAAGAATTAGGGAAATTAATAGAGGAGCAGGGATGGTTTAGGAATGAAGGGGGTATAATATAGCAGGTTTTTATTTTCCATAGTATAGTTAGAAAAGGAATCATGAAAAGAGGGGGTAGGGTTTACGTAGCGTTCTTGGACGTAAGAGGCGCTTTTGA
The DNA here is from genome assembly GCF_049724085.1 of Artemia sp. Qi Xiang Cuo. Taxonomy (NCBI): domain Eukaryota; kingdom Metazoa; phylum Arthropoda; class Branchiopoda; order Anostraca; family Artemiidae; genus Artemia; species Artemia sp. Qi Xiang Cuo. The sequence goes on along the minus strand of NC_142800.1, from coordinate 29,883,985 downwards.
TAATGCGATCAGAGCTATGCTAGTTAAGCGAATTTAAAAGATCAGACTACCAGTAAATTTTTTTTGTTTAATTCTAGAAATGTATGGTTCAGTAGACCTAGCCAAGTGAGTAATAGGCAAGCTATCTAAGAAAATTTTTATGCGGATAGATTTAAAACAGAAATTCTCACTGTCCCCGACGTTGTACTATTAATACGTATATTAATGATATTGCTTCTTTCTCTACGGAGAAAAGCGCCTAGGAAGTACTACGGCCACCATGGATTTTTTTTTTTCGGACGGGGTTTTATTCAAAGATTTTTTTTTTCGAAGGGGGTTATACACAAAAAACCTCAAAAAACGCATACAAAACGTGTTTATATCCATTTTTGTTACGTTTTTACGAGTCAAAGTACATTTCGGAGGGGGAGTTCAAACCCCCTACCCGCCTCCCTCTGGGTACGGCCTTGGGAAGTACTGATAAATGTTTCAAAAATATGCATGCTTTTGTTTGCTGATGATATTGCTCTCATAGCACAATCGGCAAAAGAAATGCAAACATTATTAAACATAATGGAGGAATATTTGGATATGAAAGGATTAAAATTAAATAAGAAGTAAAGGGTAATTGTAGTTTTTAAAAATGGTGGAAAATTAAGGAAAGATGATGAATTTAGATTCAATTCAATTCAATTTTCAATTCAATTCAATTTATTGAAATAAAAAAAAGATGAAACATAACACCAATAATAATATGGATCCTGGAAGCGAACTAGTTGAGGACCATAACAACAAAAAATTGAAAATGAACAAGAGAGAAAAAAAAGAAAAAAAAACAGAAAAAAGAGAAAACACAGGTAAATTAAAGCAAATTTATTAAAAATTTAGAGATTTATAATATCAAAATTTAGTAACATTGTTATACAGCGTGCGAAAACTTTTGGATAGTTCGATACTAGGGGGTACCATATTCAACTGAAGTATAGATTTATAAATGGGAGATCGCTGGGCGGAGCTACAGACACACCTGGGGACAATAAAGGAACGGTTGGATGAACGGAGACATAGGCCTTCAGATTTATTGCAATTAAAATACGATAATAATTGGGGAGGAAGGTTTTTATGGTAAGCGGAGTATGCAAGGGAGAAATTTAATTTTTTAATAATTTGTTCAAAAGGAATAATACCAAAATCGGAGAACAAGTCCTGGGTGGGATATAGTCGGGGCAGCCGAAAAACTGCTTTGATAGCACGGTATTGGGTAGATTTTAATTTATTTGTGACTCAAGGAGAAAATTTCTCAAGAACAGATCTGGACTATGAGTATTATGGCTAAACGAAAAAGCAATAAAGGGTGCCGCGGACATCATGGGGAGGAAAATTATGCACACGATTAATCAGTCTGACAACTCACTAGATTTTTGCTCTGCTGCAGGACACATGAGCCGCCAATGATAGGGAGGAGCCTATGTGGACACAAAGAAACTTGGCAAATTCGACCTGCAGGAGGAGATTGGTGGAATATTTTAGGTCAAATGCTTGCTGAGCTCCATTTTTTTGTAAAGGGTTCGAAATAATACAACTTGACTTTGTTTGCTGTTAATGGTCATGCGGTTAACGAGAGACCATTCCTGTACTCTATTCAGAAGAATTTGAGCAGAGGTGACGACGGATGGTAAATTAAGGCCGGTGATGAAAAAGTTGGTATCGTCAGCAAAAAGTACTGGGTGCACTGATGGACCCAGGCCTGTAACCAAATCATTAATATAAAAGAGAAAAAGTATTGGACCAATAACTGAGCCCTGCGGGACGCCCCTCCGGACAGGTAGGGGATGGGAGGTCATACCACTCAGACCCAAACTCTCTGCTCTACCAGAGAGACAGGAGTCAAACCTTGAGAAAATAAGTCTAAGACTCACTTTGTTCTTAAGTTTACTTAGTAGCACACTATGATCAACCAGGTCCAAGGTCTTAGAAAAATCAAGAAATAAACCACTTACAGTATTTTTAGGTTCAAGCTGGGACCGGATAAACTGTGTGCCGTCGATTAGTGCATGAGCTGTTGAAAATTTGGAACGGAAGCCATATTGATGAGAAGAAATCAACGAATCTGAAGGATTAATCCCAAATAAAAAGGAAGAAAGACGTCGGAAGATAATTCTCTCGAGCACTTTGGATACAACTGGAAGAAGTGAGATTGGACGATAATTACTTATCTCAGACGGATCGACTTTTTTATGAATCGGGACAACAATTGCTGATTTAAATATTTCTGGGAAGGCTCCATAGTCCATAGACAGGTTTGCTATATGCTCAATGGGTTCACAAACATAGGAAGATACAGTTCTAAGAAGTTTATAACTTACCTCAAGGACGTCAGGTGTACTACTAGTAGAGAAAGATTCGATAACTTGAAGAACCTTGTTACTATTAGTTGGACAGAAATATATGTATCTGGTATTCTTGTTAGGGTGTACTGACTCGGAGGGGGACCATGAGTTGACATTTCGTATATTGATGAAATAATTATTAAAAGCATTCGGTACTGAAATTGGGCCAATTAATCTGCCACTGATGTCCTTAAGGTTAATAGGTATAGATCTTGAATTCCTTTTTTTTTAAAGAATTTCATTTATTGTTGACCAAATTTTTGGCAAGTTACCTTTGCAGTGAGTGATTTTTGAATAATAATAATTTTTTTTTGCTTCACGGATGAGTTTGGTATATAAGATGAGTTTGGTAATTTTTATAATTAGTTAGGTCAATAACGCTACTGGTTTTGCAAGCCAACTTATACAGGTTACTTTTACAATATGAAGAGATTATCAGGCTCTTGGAAATCCAGGGGTGTATATAGGTAATTTTTCGGTTTGATTTACAGACTGGAAAGGTCGAACTGATAAGATGACTCAGTCCCTGTGTAAAACCATTTGTGGCTGAATTAACATCCTGACAATCCAAAACCTTTGACCAGTCAAATGATTTCAAACGATCCGTGAACTGGTTCATATTCACAATATTATATATTCTATTAGAGGAAGGGGTATTAGTTCTAGGGTGTTTAGTAGTTGGTTGGAAGGGTAGGGAGAGATAGATTGGAAAGTGGTCTGACAGGTAAGATTATATTATTTTGGAGGACAGGTGGTTTCCCAGGGAAGTGTATACAAAAATGTTATCAATTACAGTAGCGGTAAATCTCATAGGATCAACTCTAGTAGGAAAAAAGATTGTTGGAAGAAGACCACTTGAGGTAAATGTTTCAAAGAAGGTATCACAATCATTATTATTGCTAATATTTAGTAAATTACAATTGAAGTCCCCAAAAACTATTGCCTTCTTTTGTGGTAAATTAATAAAACTAGAAAAGTCATTAAAAAGATTAAAAAAGAAAGGTGTCGGAAATGAGGGTGGTTTATAAAACAATGAAAAAAAATAAAAGAATTGTCGGTAACACTTATATCAACAATTATTGAATAAATGCATCTATTATTTATAGGTTGCGAGAATAAGGATTCACATTGTAATAGCCTGGTGAATTTTAGACTTGACCGGATGGAAAGAGAAATGCCACCAGAGGACTTGGTTAATTTTCTTTCAATATAAATAGCTTGAAAGCTTGGGAGGAAAAATTCATTAGTATCATCAATTTCTGAAAACCGTGTTTCCGTTATTCCAATTAAGTCGAAAGGGCAGTAACCGTTAATTAAAATTAAATCTTTAAAATTAGTTCACTTATCTCTTATGCTTCTTATGTTAAAGCAGATTATATTAAGTTTTGTCTTTTCCATTAGCTTAGGTTTTACATTTTTTACAAAATCAAAAGTGTCGAGATATTCACAGTTAATATGGCTTAAGGGGCTATCAGGGCTAGCTAAGGGGTTGTTGCGCAAATTATTTTGGTCATCGTAATAGTTAAAAAAAACATTATTGCGCAGTGATAATTTCGTGAGAAACGTAAAATCTTGCATAGTATACATTTAAATATCCATTGTGGTCGAAGTTTCATCATTTGCTTGATTTGAATATTGAAATTCTTCTTCAGCCGACGAATTTTCATCATTGGTGGTAATTTTGGACTGATTTAAAGATTTAAAGGTGATTTTATAGAGATTAAAAAGAATTCGTGTATTTATGGGTTAAGTTCTTTTTGGAATAGTAAGTGTGCAAAGGAGGTAAAGCATAGCGAAATAGGCTATCGAAAGAAGCGTATTTTAGTTTGTTGGAGGATAAGATGGAGGTAGGATGGCCGCAAGAATTTAGAATAATCTTAGATGAAGTAGGGTATTCGTATTTTCGGAATGAAGGTAAGGGATCGAATTCGGATACAGTGGCTGATAAGGTAAAAGAAAGGTTACACGAGCAAGGAATACAGCAGTGACAGACTCGGAAGGAGGCTTCGGGAGTTTTGACTCTGTATAGCACAGTAAAGAACGCGTGGGGGGAAGAAGTTTATATAACGTTGGGGTTGAAAGGGGAAGAAATAAAATAGATTTTGAATTTAAGGAGAGGGTTGATTGATATTGGGGAAAGGGAGAGGAAATTTAGGGGCCATAGTGTTAACCCAGTCCCTTGTCCGATGTGTGGGGAAGAGGATGAGGATATTTGTCTTTTCGGGGGGAATTGTAAGGAATTGGTGGATCTGAGGAATGAGTGTTTTTCGTTAGTGTTGGCAGATAGAAGGTGGGTGGAACGGATTGTAGGATCACGAGTTAAAATGACATTAAGGAATTTGGCTAAGTATATTGATGAAGGGCTGATACATCGTGAAAGATGTACATGAAAGGGGCTGTCCCCTCCTCAACACCTCGCTCTTTACGCTAAAGTTTTTTATTGTTTTAAAAAATAAAGTTGTGAGACAGAGTCAAACTTTGGCGTAAAGAGGGAGGCATTGAGGAGGGAACAGCCCCTTTCATATACGGAATAATTTCTGTTCGTTTTAAGTTTCAATGTCGCTCCTTACTTTCAATTAAAAAAACTTGTTTTTTTTAATTTAATTTCTGAACGTTTTTTAGTTAATGAGCCTTGATTTTGGCTCACCGAACATGAATAATTAAAACGAAAATTGTATATTCATTTACTTTTTTTTCGCTAAATGGCTTTCTCGAAATTTTGATCTGACGTAACTTACGAATTAACTTACGTAGCGAACTTTTATATTCGTAAATTTTTATTACGTATATTAGGGTTTCGTCCCCAAGTCAATACCTAGCTCTTTACGCTAAAGTTCTATTTTTGTTCCTATTCTTTAAGAATGACCCCTTAGTTATAATGGCCCTTAATTAGAATAAATAGCTCTGATAAAAGTACAAAAACAAATTTAGCGTAGAGTGACGTAATGACTAGGGGGCAAACCCAATCATATACGTAATAAATTCTGTGGGCTTTAAGTTTTAATGTTGCTCCTTACTTTCAGTAGAAAAAATTTGTTGTGTTTTTATTTAATTTCTGATCGTTTTTTTAAATAATGCTGGGAAATCCGGTGCCCCCTTCAGAGCAATGTCCCTTCCCCCATGAAAACTTCCTCCATTGAAAGATCCCCCTATGTAACCCCCGAACTCTCCTCCAACTACCAGAAAAAATTCCCCCTGAAAACTTCTGTATACTTCCGAATAACGAATACTATATGTAAACATTGGGCAAGGTTCATAACTAGCAGACCTTACCCCGGGTACTGTGGGGGATTAAGTCATTCTTAAAGACATAGTCAGTTTATTTTTCGACCATACTGAACAAAACGGTGACTTTGGGAAAAAGTGAGCGTGGGAGGGGGTCTAGTTGTCCTCCATTTTCTTTGGTAACTTAAAATGGGCACTAGAACTTTTAATTTCTGTTCTAATGAGTCCTACCGCGCTTTTCTAGGACCACTGGGTCAATACAATCAGCCCTGGGAAAAAAAAATAAATAAAAACGCATCCGTGATCCTTCTCCTGGCAAAAAATACAAAATTCCACTTTTTTGCAGAATGGAGCTTGAAACTTCTATAGCAGGGTTCTCTAATACGCTGAATCTGATGGTGTGATTTTCATTAAAGTTCTATGACTTTCATTGGGGTGTTTCCCACTTTTTTAAAAAATAAGTCATATTTTTTTTAGGCGCGTAACTTTTGATGGGTAAGACTAAACATGATGAAACTTATCTATTTGAAATCAGCATAAAAATTTGATTCTTTTGGTACATCTATTGGTTTCAAAATCTCGTTTTTAAAGTTTCGGTTACTATTGAGCCGGTCGCTCCTTACTTACAGTTCGTTACCACGAACTGTTTGAAAAGTATAGGCAGTTTATAAGAGTCGAAACTGATGCTATTGTCAAAAATCACCAACGTCATCTAATTTTTCACTTTTCTAAATTTTTTTTTTCAAATTTTAGAATTTCCTTTTTTTTAACTGAGCTCAGACGCTTATTACTACACTAGTTTTGTCAGTTACACTAATAAAATTAATTTTGAATCATTATCAAACTTAAAGAATGTCACGAAATGTCAAAAGCGAGATGGCGTGCGTGTTTTTTTCCACACTCGTGACTGTCTCCACTCATCAAGTCACCCACACTGTTTGTTTTTAACCCTTATCTCTGATTGCTAGCATTAGGTAATGCCAGGCATTAAAGTCGCAAAAAGGCGGTTTCGAAGTAATTAACCAGAAGTCCCAAAGTAAAATCCCAATATGAATGAGACTTTAGATGCAGCATGAACTAAAGCGTCGTGTTGGTTTGGTATTTTACGGCATAACTCAAGATGAACCCACCATGTTAATAATGTTAAAGAAACAGTTTTTTGGCATATTTGATGCTTGCCATTATATACATGAGACGCCAGATGAAAACAGGACTTAAAGAAATTTCTTCACTTAAATGTTTGATAAACTTACCAAATCCTGTATTCAGGGCTGGGCACACGTAGCTGATTTCAGGAACTGATTTCCAAATCAGCGCCGATTTTAATGGAAATCGGCGTCGATTTGAGGTTGAAAATTTTTCAACAGATTTACAAAATCAGCGCTGATTTTCATTATGATCATCACCAAAAAATAGGGATACAAACAAATAGTCAACCAGAGTTATCTGTTGTGAAAGACCAGACAACTGATCTTGAGAATTCATCTGAGAACTAAGGTAAGATTAATGAAGTAACTATAAATAGACTCTAGTTGACTGTTTGTGTTCAGAAATTTTTGTTTTGAAAATTTTGCACAATAAATTTTTCTTCCAACCAAATTTTTCTTACCTTTTTCGTTTGTCCACTGATGCTGAAATCAGTTCCCGAAATCAGCTACGTGTGCCTAGCCCTTTAGTGCAAAAAATAGCGAAACTCTCACCGGATGCAAAAGCAAGCCGAGCCTATGTTTTGAACTTATTCAGTTCAAAGTCTGAGGTGGAAATCCGCCAATGAATCAGCCAAGTGGGCCTCACCTCCCTTTACCATACTGTTTTAAAAAAAGACAATTTTGGCTTGAACTGTAATGTTTGAAAGATCCCACATGCAACCAGGGATTCAAAGAAACTCTGAGAATATTTGAACAACTCCCTTTCAAATCCTGACATTTTTTCATTGGAAGGCACAACCAGAGTAGTGATCAGACTAAACGCTGGACAATGTGTCCTTTTTTGCAACAGTCAGCACTATGAATTGCTTGCTAACTTTCTATTACAAAGCTAACCAATCGTTGTTAGAGGAAGAGTAAGAAAAGAATTGTAATAATAGTATCAACAGTAACCATTATCAACCAAAAATTAGATGAGTATATACAGTTGTTTATATTGCAGAGAGGGATATCTGAATCACCTATACCCTCAACTGTCTTCACAGTTTATTGTTATAGTACTTACAAGATAGTTAATGAAAGGAATGATAACTAGTCCAATTCCTCCGATGTAGGATGAAAACCCAATACCCAAGCCTCTAACCTCTGTAGGATACAGCTCCCCAGCAAAGGGGTATAATATTAGGAATGAGGCAGAAATGGCAAACTTTGCAACTAGATAGAGTGCTAGTGTAGATTGAACTGCACCTAAAAAAATTGAAATATGAGTCAATAGCTTGAAGTATTTTATTAACATTAAGACTGGAATTCACTTTAAGTACACTGATAGATAAATTTTACTGAAATTGAGAATTTACTTCTTTTCACTTAAAAGGCAGGAAATTAGAGTTAGTTGATAGCATTTTATTACTAGAGGTCTAGAGCTATGATTATGGAAACATTAGTGTATGATAATGATTGTTTCATATTTTATTGTTAGAGTATCCTCGATATGGAATAATTTTGATTCAATGTGTCTTTATATATTTATCACGCATGAAAATAAAAATTAATAGGTTTGAATAATGAAATTAGAGTTGAGAAGAGGAATGAGAAAACATTGTAATTTTAAGGATTTGCAATGTTTTCAGTCTTAAATAACTTTATAAGTTTAGACTGAAACTTTCACGCTTGAAATGATATATTGCAGAAATGTCAAAAACTACATAAAAAATGTCAGATTGGACAACGACAGCCCTGCATATGCATTTCTGTTGGTATTGGACATTTCATTAACTCATTTCTATGTTTTAACTCATATCATTTTAACACATACTTTTAAATATTTTTTCTATAGATAAAAATAGGTCAAAGAATTACTGTAATGGAAATCGTACGTCAACGTTATTGGTCCCTGAAAGCGCCATATGTTCACTCCTCATTCAATTCAGTGCTACTAGGTTTTTGAACCCCCGAAATTGGCAAAATGCAGATTCACTGTTCATCATTGACATTACTGTTCTTTCCCCTAATCCTGGCTTATGGTTGTATAAATCTGTCGAATCATTGCATGGCGAAGTCAAAAGATTACTTTGATTAGATCTACTCAAGGAGATCATTCTAAATGCACGTGAAATACTGAACAAGGCTTTATCTTAATTCCTCAGTCTTAAATTGTCTCCTTTCTGCTAATAAGGACAAAATATGCGTTCATGTCTTTGTCAAGCATTATTTACGGATAAACTTCTTAGTTGGAGGTGATTGAATGTGTTTTAAGGAGACAGTAAATAGAGTGTCTCATACTGTTTTGAATTAAGAAGCTGGATGGCCATTAGTGATGCAACAGTTGCCTCTGACACTATTTTGGATCCTTTGGAGTAGACATGCTAAAATAATCTTAACCTCAGTACAAAGTAGATGTTTGTTTGACTCTTTTTGGTACATATTTAACCTCAGTACATATTTGGGAACAAATCGTACAGGAGTTGTATGGAGTGACAGTTATTTCGGTTTTTTGGTATTATGTCACTCTAACGGTTTTGTGTGGTTTTTCTTCTATTTTAATGAGAAGGGCTATAGGTTAAACGACCAGAATGTTTGCATATATTTTTCTAGGTTTTATGGTTGAAAACTAATGATCTTCATTAACATGAAGAAACGATAGAACTGGAGAAAAGAAGGACTTAGGAATGAAGAATTACTTCTAGATGCACTGTTTGTGTGAAACTGCTTACTGCTTAGAGGCGTTCTGTACATAGCCGACTTGCCTATGGCCTTAAAAATAAAAGCAAAAACGTAAGATGAGGAGGGAAACAGACCTCTATTAATTTTTTTTCTGTTTAGTTTTAAGGGGAAATTTCTTTTACTTTTTAACATGAGTTACTTTATGGCCATACCTGTTAATAACTCAACATTACGTATAACTGCCGTACTTTCCATGTGTACCACTTGTAATTCCTCGAGTTGAAAAATATTCAACTTTCAAGACTAAAACCTGTGATTGATCAATGAGAGCGATAAATTCAGGAATTCTTTTTTGTAATTAGAAAACTTAGAAGCATGGAATTACATTTTTCTTCCCTATGCGATCTATTTGGTAAAAGATACAATGGCATAATATGAACTGGTAATAATCAAGAAGAAATTTGCGTGGATACAACATTTTGAAATCAATTTCTTGTTATTTCAATTTTTCGCCTCTATAGTGCAAGTGAGATATTCAAATTAAGGAAAAACAAAACATTAATAAATTTTAGATTTTCTAAAGACAGGCATAACTATAGCATGGCTTGGGCATTATTTACATATTCGGTCTGATGTACATCTGATAAATATGATACAATCCCGTTTAAGTCATTAGAGGAGCTCCTTGGCGGGGTGTTTGTGTCCGAACTTTGCAAGTAAATACGCTGCCCTTCACGAGGAAATGGTAGATCATCAGTATATTAAGTAACATTATCCTCGATAAAAAGAAATGAGGTAGACACATGCATCTTGCAATAAGTTTTTTTTTCAAAAGAATTTTATACATATTTAGCTTGATTTAAAAGAAAATGGCTTTGAATGTTTTCAAACTAATCTTAGTTTTAGAACTGTCATAGATTTAAAGCTGATTCAATTTACTTATTGAATGGTAGAGCCTATAGTTTAAAGTTAAATAAAGGCATTAAATATATACCATGAAATTAAATAGGAATAAAAGCAAAGATATCCTAAGGCAGAATTATATAAAGCTCTAAGGTACATGACAAAGGGACGCCGATAAGGTTCAAACATAGCTTTGTGTCTCTGCTGTAAAACTAGTTGGTTTTAAGGTTGTAGATTTTAAACAATGCGGTGTAACACAAAATAAGAACTTTAAGCAAAAGGATTTTTCTACTTCAAAATACTCAATAGCAGTAGTAAACCAACCCTCGGGCATCAAGACAGTAGCTATACAGGCCGTTCCTCCAAGTCCTAGAAGTAAACATAAAGGCCAGCGTCTCCCCCATCTAAAATAAAATTTGATAAATTGGGTTGCTTCATATTAACAGTACCAGACTCTACTGTGCCATCCAAAGTAAGTAGGCCTATTCACATAAGGAATAATAGATACATATGTAAAACGGTCCTAACCTAATTATTAACAAAAATAACATGCGTACACCTAAATTAGACAAAGAAATATACAAAAGTACGCATAGTCTATATGTAAAACCAATTTCCTGTGTCTTATTTCTAATTCATAATTTATTTTAATACAGTTATTATTGATTCATAAGCTATTATTTTTAAACTGTGTATGTGAAACCAGTGTCACCTTGACATATCATGGTTTTTCACAATTCTTTGAAATTTTGATATTTTCCAGTCAGTTCATCTAATTTATGTATGTTTTCTGCTTGGCCCTCGAACTTGGTATAGTATTTCATTTTATACTTTAGTGGGGACTAGCCACTAAGAATAGTGCATGCTGTCCATAAACGAAATGTTTAGTTACACATCAAGTCTAATGTAAACCTTAAAAAAAGCTTGGTATTTGGAATTTTAAGCCATTTTTTTGGAATAATGATAAGAGAGCTTGCATTCCTTTACTTTTGGATAAACAAAAAAAAGTATAATTAACTCTCTTATAGTATATCTTATTCATTACTTGACCGATTTTTTATTTGTTGGTGGGGTGAATATATAGTTAAAATTAGATTCATGCGGTTTAAAAATGAAGAACAGCCTTTACTACTTAGACTATGTTTTTTTAGTATAATTCTTGGTTGTTTAGTATTTTTAGAATTTTTTTCAATATAATTGTTTACAGTGATCGTAAAAGTACAATAAAATTAGACTGCGTTCAAGGTGTGGTAAAAACATGATACAGAAAACTTGTTGTGGGAAAACATGATATCTGAAAACAAATAGAAGGAGGTTGGGGATTTTCACTTGGGTATCAATTGTTCAACCAAAAATTAAGCTTTCCCCTAGGAAATTTTGAAAATAGCTAACCAAGAACTGCTAATATTTTTTTTTATCATTTTGACATCCATGAAAATTCTTTGAGATTCCTCCCTTATAAGTCACATCTGTATAAATCAATGTTTTGAAATGGAACGAATGCGCAACTTTGGCAGACGTTGTTAGATTGTACACCCGTTGCATGCCTGTAGGGGGACCTCTTAAGCCTCTGTGACACTCACGAATTAACAAAATTGAATAAAACTCACTGTTTATGTCTTATTAATGAGTGCAACAAGTGGGGGCAACCCCATTCCGCTTAAAAAATGCGTTGTTACGTGACAACCATCTAAACTTTTACCACCAACATACTGCTCGGTTTAGTTTTCTTCTTAACTGACTGATGAAGATTGTTTAATTTCGGAGTTAAAGTTAAATCTTATTCTTATATAAGAGATTACCAAAATGTACATAAATTATGATTTATGTAAAAAAACGTTTGGTGATTAACTGAGCCAATTATCGATAAAATTTAAGCAGGAATGAGCACAGAAAAGAAAAGAAGAAAAATTTATAGATGCCACCAGATGAAAAGAGAATTTTCCTCATGAAAGCACAAGAACTTTTAATGTAAAAAACAAATTATTTCCCTTTTTCATTCAGTTAGGCTATTAAAAGTGTCTTCTTAGGTACCGTAAAGGTAATTTGAGCTTTTAACTCACTATTGGTAATCTCTTAAAGTTTCAATAGATCTCAAGGCTACAGAAAAATTATAGTTAAAGCAAAAATTATCAGTAAAAGCTAAATCACAGTTAAGCGGCTTTCACACTGCGTGCGAAATTTCCTGTGCTATGTGGCTTTTTTACATTGCTTTAACTATGAAATTACCACTTAGATAAATCCTTTCACACTAGGTTAACGTAAGACTCTATAAAATCATATTCATCATAGTTTGCCATTCCTGTTTGCCAAATCATAAGTTTGCCAAATCATCAAAGTTTGCCATTCCTGACATCATATTAATCATAGTTTGCTGAAAAATTGCCGTAACAAAGTGGAAAAGGAACCCAAGTTCTGTCCTGCACTTTTGTCATTAGTGCCTTAACAGTAGAAAAGACTGGCAAAGATGTCGTGTCAATTTTTCGTTTCACCGTTTGACCTAGTTAATTTCATCCAGAAGGACAAAAATTCTACCAACAGGTCTCCACTTACTAACGGCGTCAAATTGGCGTTACATTCGTTTTTCTATCTACAATAGGTTCAGCTCCACAAAAACTGATTTTTTCAATTGTGTTTTTTTCGGAATTTTAAAAACTGCAGATATGGCTTTCTTGCTTTCACAAGGCGGATTGCTAATTCAAAAAGTCTGTTTTGTTGCTTATCTATTGACTTTTCCATAAGTTAATATAAGCTTACGGAAGGTAAAACCTATCGCGTCTAATTAACACTACCTACGTTACGAACAAAATTAGGTATATAAGATTAAATAAACTAACATAAAGGCTTAAGTTGCACAAGTGTGAAAGAACCATTGAGGAAAAGGCACATTCAATGCAATAAGTCTTTGCTACTGAAAATAATACTACATCAAAGTTGAATGATAAAATACCAGCATTAGTACAAGTCAAAGTTAAAAAAAAAAAAAAAAAAAAAAAAAAAAAAAAACAACCAACCTATCCATTATAGCCCAACACAAGAAGTACCCTGGTACCTCGACCACACAGGATAGAAAGAAAGAAAGGTACTCGTTACTACCCATTGCAGGACTGTAGTAGCTAAGTCCAACATAAACCGTTTCATTGGCAAGCCTATAAAAAAAAGAACACAACAGAGTCAGAGCCAACACTAAAAATAGTTGTTCCTAGATTTTCCTTAAATTTCATATTTTACGCAGAATTCCCTGAAAGAAGAGATGAGTAAAAAGAAATTAACCATTGTATAAAACCTTTTTGTTTTAAATATACCTCACCGATGCGGCCCATCTACTTGCCGAGAGTGAGATAGATAAAATTAAAAAGTGCTATTTTAGATATGCAAAGTTTCTGCTGTTTATTCCTAAGTGGGGCCGAAATTCCCGTCTTGAAAAATTTGGAATTATGAATCCAGTCAAAGAATGGTCGAGAATCCGGGAGAAGTTTGTGATAAAAGCGATACTGAACAGACAACGTTTTTCTCCAATAATAACTTAAATGTTTCTCTTTATTGGCGTATTTACTTTTTTCCTTTTATTTTTCCTTGCTCCACTATACTCTTTTATAGATGGTGGGTAAATAAATCATTATTATTATTATTTTTATTATTATTATTATACCAAAGACGCACTTTTATACTGAAAGCTTCAAATAGAGGAGAGGGATTAGAAAACAATAATGTATGTAATTGCTTAATAGTAACAAATCGATCTCTAACTTCATTTTTGGCAAATACTTATTAAAATTTTCAACCCTTACAAAAGTCATGGCTTGGAATTATTGCATTTCTGTCTCTTTATCTTGCATTCTTATATACAATTTTTTGTACGTTATCTTTGTTTCCCAATCATTGCACAGATACGACTAAAATCAACATTTGTAGGGTACTAAACCTAGCCTGCAAAGGGTAGCCTAACAAACTAAATAAAGTAGAAATGTAAAAAAAAAAACAGATTTTGACAACTAATAGTAAAAGTAGGGTAATAAAAGCTTTTAAAACACCTCGCACTTGGCAGGGACGTAATTTTCTATGGGACAGGGGAACAATTGCCCCCTCAAGACCTATGTTTGCCCTCCAGGCCTCATTTCCCCTCCCCCCCCAGCTTAAATTTAGTTTCTGCGAAAAATCTTGTCAAAACTAAGATAAGCCTGCATAATTCAAGTATCCAGAGAAACAGATCAGTTTTCTTTAGCATATCTTTGCCTTTATGGTATTATATGGATCATTTTACAGTTTTCTCAGTCGTTTTAACTTGATATGGGAAAATTGGCTCCTTCTTTGGGAAAATTGCTCCTTCATTGGCTCCTTTTTCATCATTATTAAAGCGCATGGCTTAGTATTCTTAACAGACTGTTTTTTTCGTATTTCCTTTTATTTATTTTGTATGTGCAAAATAAATAAAATTTTATCTTGTCTTTCTTACGCAGTCTCTGTGCAGGAACAATTAAAATGATATATATTCATTGATTTCTAGAGGAAGAAAATATGTTAGAGAAGTCAAGAAATTTTGCTGCTGGTGTTTTGTAAAATGACTATCTGTTTGGAAATACTTACAAGGTATCAATATTTCCTTGTTAGGACTCGAATTTCCTATCTCTTTTCAGAAATGCTTTTTCTAAGGTTTCAGATAATTTTAGAATGACGTCAATAACAAAGGTATGAAGACAAATATATAAGAAAACAGAACGGCTATAGGCCATTGATACCTATACTTAATTCTTACCAATTGAAGGTCAGTAGTAATGTTTTAAGTCTGTTATTTGGAGTTTTGCAGAGGTCACCAACACCAAATTGCTTTTTCTGCGAAGACAGTTCACTTGCTGCTCGATGAAGCATCATTTTTCTCTAGAATAATAAAACCGTAAGATATATGTCTTGTTTACAATATTATTTGCTGATCACTTTAATGTTTATTTACTTGTGAGGTGTTAGGCTACTTTTTGAGTGTGGGGTTTCATTAGAGACCTACTTGGAATCCACTTTAATTTAATGAATTACAACTCAGCTGGAATGTTATTCAGTTTATTTAATTTACCTACATATAAGTTTTTGGAATTTACCTGCATATAAGTTTTTGCACATGCACCCTGGTCCGGTGCAGGGTCCAAAAGGTAGCTTGAAAAATGTATTCAAAGAAATAAATATATTTAGAAATGAACTGATAAATCAGATTTCACTAAAAAATAGTAAATAATATTGTTCGATACGTCCCGCACACGTCCCGCCGACAAGTAAATGGTCACTTGAAATATTGCGCGGAGAGTGACTATTAAGCCAAGTTGAAATAAAGTTGTTGAAAATCTACACTTTACTGTTAAAACTTTATTGAAATTTACATTCAATAAGTTGGTTCAAGGAAAATTTGGTAAATAAATAAACATCTCATTCAGATAATTAATGGTGCCAGGAACGTAATTAATACCCGATATTCCTTTAGTCTACCTTGGTCAAGATCTAGATTTGTCATAATCTGTAAAACCTTCATTAAAAGGGGTCAACAAGCGGTTGTAATGGAATAGTTGCCACTGAAAGCCTTTTTAGTAGCCTTTGTTAAGATTTATACATTAAAGCCACCAACTAGCGTATAAAAAGAAATATGCCCGAAAACTGTGCCAAATAGATGATTGAATACACCCGTCAGTCAGCTTTCTGTCAACTAAGATTATTTACATTCATATGCCACTTAACCCTAGACTAGCACTGGCTATGTTTATGATAATGGATATTAAACTTTCTCCAGCTTTTTAATATTTTTCAAAATTGTCAAAAAGTGTTAATATGAAGGCTTCATGAAAATCTACTACCTTGATTTGAGCATTGAAGTCATCTGAAAGCTGCTTTCCGTTAATAGAGGCCATATTTTTCAATATTTTAGCCGCTTCTTCTATTCTTCCCTGTGAGACAAGCCATCTTGGTGACTCTGGTAGATATCTAGAATTTAATCTTTTGTAAATTGATATTTTCAAACTCATAATAGTAAGTTCTGTGCTAAGAAAACTTAAAAAACACACATCAAAATAACGATTAGTTGTTCTTGCTTTTATGTGATCAACCAGCGCATGAAACTGCCGCAAAAAACACTGGCAAGTTGGTTGCAGCGGCATGTCATAACACTACGGACCGGTGTGTCATAAAGACAAGTTGGATCAATGGTATGATCAGCCGTTGTGTTCCTACCAAGCTACATATGAAGCCATCTAAGCTTTAAATGGGAGGTAGATTACCTGGAAACTTTATTTCCTATCTATATTGCTAAAGCAACCCTCCCTTTCTTTGTTTATTGTTTTTTCATGTGCCGCCTGATTTCAGGTTGTTGTGAGACAAGGGAAAGGGTTTAACCTTCACGGTTCTTCTGCAAAGTATGGACCTATGGCAATCACAGTGAATATCATATTATATTTTGCAGAACTGAGTAGAGTCCTTGCCAGAGGGCTACAACGAATTCCCTTGTCTTTTAATTTGTCCTTGTCGCAGAGTTCGTTAACATAAATTGATTTCCGGCCATGCTGTGTCGGCTTCATAAAAAAGAATCACTTTTGAAAATGTTCATTCAATTTGCCGTCGTTCGTAACCAGTCACCTCATCATCTTTTTGCAGTGGTATAGTCAACTGTTTTCCCATGCATCTTCATTTTTTTCTATTTTGGTCCTGAAGGAAGCAACATGCATGCAAAACAGCATAGCCAATTTTTGGGTATCATAGCAAGGGAAATGCTCTAGAGGGAGGAAGACAATTCCACGGTACATGCCATATCCATACCTAAATTATATGTCTATCAATTTACTGCATTATTTCATGTTTGATATTGTTGCTGTCAATTGGAATCATGTAAGTACCATATGAGCAAGAACTTGTTTCGGTGGAGGAATATCTAACCTAATCAATGAAAAAACAATTTGATTACAAAAAAGTTTTGAAAGATTCCAGCCACTTGTTTATATATTTCAAACACAAATAGTTTAAAATAATTACGCAAGAAATAATTAGGTATTTAAAAACTAGCAATTGCGTCCAACATTTAATTCGTTTGAATGCCTATTTTTTAATGGGTTACTGAATAACCAACACCTGGATATCTCTTCCATGCTAAATATTTTTAGGGTTTTGTTAAGACAATAGACGAATATTGGTTTCTGGTTATTGCGTAGATTAAGCAGCACAATTTCTATTGGCTGTTTATTTTTAATTATTTATTTATTGTTTTTTTTAATGGACTTCATAAAATAAGTTTTTTTTGTATATTTTATTTTACTTTGAAAAAGTTCCATTAAAACTTTTATATAAACACATATGATTCGCGTGTCTTCTAAACGTACGTGTCTTATCTTTGCTCTTCATTTTCAATTTCGACACGTTTTGATTCTTGCTGTCGATTATCTTCTAACCCAATTTTCCTTTCTTGTTCACTTTGGATTTTGATCACTTCGGACAATTTAGCAATACCCTTTGCTTTAGCTGGTCCCGCCTCATTTGATGGTCCAGGTTGTTGATTCTCACCAGTTGTGAATTTAATTTATTGAAGCCTTTCTGTTGGTCTAATCACGTTTGATAGTTCAGATGGTTCCGTAGAATCATCATTTGTAACAATTGCATATTTTCGTTTTTGGGTCTTCCTACAGGCATTACATAATTGGTTGCGTTGAAAACTGTGAACTTACTTGTGTTTATTCTGTCGTATCTCTCTTTTTATGCTATTAATGAAAAAAAACTTTCCGAAAAATAAGTTTTTTCAAAGAAAAGTAAAGGCCATTTTAAACTTAAGCTCAGCAGATACAAATACATTTTAAAATTCAAACTCAAAACGACCAGAAATTACTATTAAAGAATAAGTGGAATCCAAAACGAACAGAAATTAAATAAACAATCATAGCAAAAACATACAACAAGTAACAATATAAATGAATAAATAGATCTTAAAGCGAGTAATGATTAGATTGAATATGAAAATCAAGCTTACAACGAAAAAAAAAAAAATTCCTATTGAACTACAAATGAAACTTAAAACGAACAGAAAGTAAATAAACAACCAATGCAAACAAACATACAATAGATATTAATGTAAATTAATAAATAAATCTTAAAACGAGTGAAACTTAACTTGAATATGCAAATCAAGCTTGAAACGAACAAAAATCACCATAAAAAAGAGTTTGGGTATGACCTTCTTCTCTCACTGTAAAAGTCTAAAACCTACTGCGTCATTGGCGCTTTACTGAAAACCAATTTTATGACAAAAATTTTCTTTTATACTTAATGTTGAAAATAAACATTAAAATTATAGTAAAATTTTAAACTTATGTGCTTTCAGCAATTAATATCATTATACATAAAATATTCAGTTTATTTTATTAGCTCTTTTTAAAGTTGTTAAAGACGAATATAGTTTCCCTACAAACAAGTGTTTGGATACCGCCTCCTTTCCTAACTGTAAATAAAAACGAAAAGCCTACTGCGTCATCGGCGCTAAACTGAAAATGAATTATATTACAAATATTTTCTTTTCCAGTTCTTAAAGTACTGAAAATTAAAATACAATTACAGTGAAATAAATTCTTGGACTGATGGATCTTTCAACAATTAATATCATTATACATCAAATATTCAATTTGGTGTTGTTTATACTTTCCAAGACTGTTCAAGACGCTACCTAGTTTTGAGTAAAGCACCAATGACGCAGTAGGTTTTAGACTTTTACAGTGAGAGAAGGTCATATGGTACCCAAACTCTTGTTTGTGGTAATTTTTGTTCGTTTCAAGCTTGATTTGCATATTCAATTTAAGTTTCAGTCGTTTTAAGATTTAATTATTAATTTTAATTAATATATATTGTATGTTTGTTTGCATTGATTGTTTATTTAATTTCTGTTCGTTTGAAGTTTCATTTATACTTCAATAGGAAAATATTTTTTTTCGTTTTAAGCCTGATTTTCATATTCAATCTAAGTATTACTCGCTTTAAGATCTATTTATTCATTTATATTATTACTTGTTGTATGTTTTTGCTATGATTGTTTATTTAATTTCTGTTCGTTCTGGGTTTCATTTATTTTTTAATAGTAATCACTGGTCGTGATTATTTTTAATTTTTACAGGTATTTTTATATTATTATCTTAAGTTGTAAAGATACTTTAATTTTATTTTAAAAACAGAAGTTTATGGAATTTTTTTAAAATTAAATTTTGTTAGTTTTTGATTGCAAAAAATTCTAAGTTTTTAAAAATTCCATATTTCAAAATAAAACTTAAAAAAAGAATAATCAAATATTCGTCAAAGGATTAAAACTGGTATCAAAGTAGCAATACTAAAGTGAAAAAATGGGTTTGTGTCAACCTCGGAGTTTTTATTATCTGATGTTTGAACTATTTTTTAACAAAATTGATATCTGAAAATTTTTATTGGATGGGTTTGGGGGAAAAAGGCATGGGGGGACTAGATTAAGCTTCGGTGTATTTTGACCCTTTAAAAGTGAACTAGAACTTTCTATTTTCAATCAAATGAGCCCTCTCTGAAGTTTATACGAGTATCCCTCCTATAAGAATCATATATATCCCCAGATTATAACTTACAACGCCTATCCCTGGGCCCTGGGGGGCTGTGTCGATCCTGGAGTTTTATTATCTGATGGTTGAACTATTTTTAACAAAATGATCACCTAAAATTTTTATCGGATGGGTTTATCCATCCGACACGCCGACACGACTTTTAAAATACGAAAATTTTAAAAGTACTTAACAACTTTAGCGTGAAGAGCAAGGTATTGAGGAGGGGACAATCCCCGTCAAATACTTAATATTTTTTTTTTAATTTTTAATGCTGCTCCTTCCTTTCAGTTTGAAAAAATTGTTTTTTTTTTCTATTCTATGAAGATTAATTGTAAAAGTCTAAACCTTACTGCGTCATTCGCGCTTTACCGAAACTGTGTGTGTCTTGAACAGTCTTGGAAAGAACTTATGAAAAAAAAACAGAATATTATATATATATAATGGTATAAATTGCAGAAAGCTCATGAGTTCAACATTTTATTTTACCATAATTTTTACTTTTATTTTCAATGTTGTAATGCAAAAGAAAATATGTGTAATATAATTCGTTTGAAATCTGTACGTTTCAGGAACAGTTCTTGGAAAGAACTAATAAAATGAAACTGAATGTTTGATATATAATGAAATTAGCCGCTGAAAGCTCAGAAGTTCAAGATTCTATTTCTTTGTACTTTTTATTTTTGTTTTCAGTGTTGAAAGCACAAAAAAAATATTTGTCAATATAATACGTTTTCAGTAAAGCACAAATGATGTTGTAGGCTTTAGACTTTTACAGTTAGGGAAGGGGGCAGTAGCCAAACTCTTGTTTATAGTAATTCCTGCTCGTTTTAAGCTTGATTTGGATATCCAATTTAAGTTTCACTCGTTTTAAGATTTAGTTTTTCATTTACACTAGTACCTTTTTTTATGTTTGTTTGCTATGATAATTTATTTAATTTCTGTTCGTTTTGGGTTTTATTTATTCTTTAGTAGGAACCTCTGGTTGTTTTGAGTTAGAATTATAAAGGAATTTATTTCTGCTGTTTAAAATGGCCTTTACTTTTCTTCGCAAAACTTCTTTTGTCGGAAAGTGTTTTTTTTTATTATTTAATGGTGAAAAATGGCAGCTAATATATCTAAAATTACAAAATTCTACCTAAGAATGGGTCGACCACGATAATTAAATATTGTAGAAATTCAAAAGGTTATAAGACTGTACTAGTCTGCTACTCTTCAGCTTGCTGAGGCATTAAAACCTATTGACTTGTAATAACATTTATAACACTTCTTGATCTGGGGTAATCAGAAAATTTGAATTTTTTTACCAGAAGTCGTTAACTCAATTTGATGGTCATTGGTTGATTTAATAAGTCTAGTTCATATGACTCTGGTTGGATGGGCGCCACTTCAGGTACTCAACAAATGAGTTCAAGGTTTTTGGTGTACACTGGTCCATGTTCCTCACTACTATTTATTGTTACCAAGACTCTTTTTTTAAAGTTTTGGTGAATATCAGTCCTAGTCGCTCTTCACTTACAGTTCACTGCCAAAAACTGTTTGATCAAATAAAACGAATTGTTTCTCAAACGAAAGCAAAGAGTGACATTAAAACTAAAACAGGGCTGAAATTCTCTCGACATAAAGTGGACTTCCATCCCCCAATATTCCCCACTCTTCATGCTTATGTTGAACTCGCAATGGAAAGAAGGCAGTTTCAATGACAATTTTTTCTGCTAAACGAGAATTTTAGGTATTTTAGTAACTGATATGATAAAAAAAGAATTTTTTCAACTGAAAGTAAGGAGCTTGAACTTACTTAAAACAAGCTGACATTATCCCGTATATTAGGGGTTTTGCCACTTCCTAAATAACTGGTTCTTCATGCTAAAGTTTTTTCTTATACCTTTAAAAAAGCTTCTTATTCTAATTAAACGGCCTTTGTGTTTCAAGGGCCAATTTTAAAGAATTAGGACAAAAAGTAAAGCTTAAGCGTACAAAGCGAGGTATTGAGGAAGAGAAATCCCCCTCATACAGGAATAATTACTATTTGTTCCAAGTCTTAATGTTGCTCCTTACTTTCAGTTGATTTTTTTTTTTTAGTTTAATTTCTGATAGTTTTACAAACAAGCCAGAGACATTCGGCTCCTTTCCAGGAAAATTCCCTCCCTCTGCGAAAAATTCCTCCATGGAACTTTCCTCCCGCGTAAAATACCTCCTTGGAAAATTCCCTCCGGACAATTCCATTCTCGCTGAAAATCCACCCCCCCCCACCTTACAGACTGTTCCGCCTGAAAAATTATCCTTAGCATACTTTCATTTGAAAAAGACTTTAAATTCTGTTTCATTTTCAAATCATACCAGAAATCTCCTTCCGTGGAAATTTTTTCCGGAAACCCCACTCCCCAGTGGAGAATTTCTCCCACGGGAAACGGCTATCTCCAAGTTGTTATCAGATGCCAATGGGGGAAAATGTCAATGCGAGGGGGACTAGTTGCTCTCCAGTCTTTTTGGTCACTTAAAAAGTGTACTAGAACTTTTGATTTTTGTTCAAATGAGCCCTTTCTCAATCTTCTAGGACCATTGGTTATATACAGTCACCATGGGGGAGGGGGAATTTGATGGGTAACATTGAACTTAATGAATTTTATATGTTTAAAATAAGCATAAAACCAATTCTTTGTTATAATTTCCTTTTTTACAGTTCTGGTTATTATTGGGCTTTGTTGCTCATTACTCACAGTTTGTTACCACGAACTGTTTGATTAGTTTAATTTTACTCGTTTATTCAACTTCAATAATAATCCAGTAAAGCCTTGTCACTTAGCTTCACAATTCTATAAACTCTTTTCGTTTACCGATTCACTAAGAGTATTCAAAGGAAAGGAAATCCCCCCTCCCATATCCGAGGCCTCTTCTGCCAATCATAGCTTACTTCATATAAATTAAATAGAACTTACATAATATAAATGTAGTAGCCAATAAAAGGCACAGATGTCACATAGGCCAGTACAACCCAATCTCGGATAAAATATGCTACACCACAAAGTAAGACCAGACCAAGCGTGTAAAATAGACAAGTTAAGACGGTTATGAATGATCTATATCTTGGGCCAACCAGTTCAAGACCTGAAAATATAACATGTAATATTGATATTAATTAAATATTGATGACTTGGAGACTATTCCAAAATGGAATATATTTGGAAAACCAATTACTTCTACCATCATCACCAATAATAACCCACTGCAGCACCTAGCCGCCTAAAGCTAAACACAAATACGTTGTAAGATCATACTGGAAATGCATGACGAATCGTCAACATCAAACTAAGAAAAAAGAAATAATCGAGAAAGAACAAAACCAAACGAGGGTGATTTTTAGCCAGTGAATAAATGAAAAGACGAAGTAAAGATGACAAAGATGTCCACTAAATTGTTTTCAGTGCTAAAGAAGAAGAAGGAGAAAATATACATACCAAAGAAAATAAATAATATTTTGAAGTATCGAACAAAAAAAAAGACTAAAAATAAAATCAAATGAAAGACCATTCAAAGATTTGACTGGGCAAGTGTTTTTGTGCTAGTGAATGATGCAGCCTGTCTGCTGATTTTGTTTGCACTGGGGCTAGTTCATCTTTATCTTTGAATTAGAAATAAAGTTAGCCGAATCTCTTTTAATCAAATCGTCATCAATAGGACTTACAAAAAATCCCCACTATCCCTACTTTACTTGTAGTATTTGTTCATGTATTCCTTAATTTCAATTGTATCCCTAAAAGATTATGGCAAACCATTTACTGTGGGCACTGAAGTTGCCTTGTCAAAAAGAACTGAACGATTTTGGTATTCGAAAGTCGTGAGGGCTATAGCCAAATCAAGACTTCGTTTTTTTTACTTTTGGGCTTTAGAGATTGTATATTCAAACTTTGTGTTCGTGTAGAGTTTCTCCCAAATGTTGACGGTTCTACCAGTTTAAAATTTCCCGCAAGAGCACAGGACTTTATGTGTACCAATACCAAAAATAAGATCAGTCTTATCTTAACCAGAACTAAAAAAAATTTCAACATTGGGCTCATTTTGAAATAAAAAGAAATATTATGCCGCTTTAAAATTTTCACGAATTTTCAGAAAGATTAAAAAGTTTTGAAGAAGTTGATAATTCAGTTTCATTGGTTAACAATTTTTTTCGGATTTAAACTATTATTTTCGATAGTTTGATTAATAAGCTTGATGAGGTAACAATTACAAGGATTTCTAACAGATTTTTATATTTTAGGTTATGTGACTAATTTCTTCCAACAAATAATGAGTTTACCAATAAGAGAAGTTTGATCTCCATGTTTAGCAAGTTTCTAGATGGATTTCCTCAAAAACTCTACAATTGATACTTTTTACTGAAACATGCGTTATGACCTCGTTTTGTTGACGATGTTCTGTCCATTTGGGACCCTGGGGCCGATTCTCTGAATAAGTTTTCGGTGTATTTGAAAACTTTTGATTCCAATCTTAAGTCTACACTAAAATTTTAAGCTTCAGGGAAGCTCCCTTTCTTGGATGACCTAATTTTCAAAAGTTTTCCCAACCTTGACTTTTCTTCTTATAGGAAATTCACCCACAATGATCGTAATTTGCATTTACCCTAATACCTCCCCTTTCTGTGAAAAGAGCCGTGGCTATCTCATTAGTTGATCAAGTTTTAAAAGTATGTTTAAACATCCATTTAGTCCCTGAGTTAAATTGCATCAAGGATATTTTGCTTTGTGATAGTTGCTTGAGCGAAATTCCAGTTTAATCATCATTTAAATAGTTTATTGCGCCATCTTTTTTTTTAGTCTGCTTCGAATTAAGCTTAAGAGGATTCAATGCCTTAAAATCATTTTGTGAGCTTCATTGTCGACTGGTCGTCTCAGAGACAAAGACTCATTAGTGAATTGGCCCAGAGGACTAGCCACCTCTGAGAGCTATTTAGGATCTGTAGTTTGAGTGTGAAATTTAACTGAAAAAATATCGATACTTTGCGCCCTCTGTTTCGGTAACGCTTTCAATCAAAGCAGGTAACACTAGAAGGAATTCTTAGTCTTAGAGTCGACTTTTAGTTTTCTGTCGTTTATTTGAATCTCTTATCCAAGCTCTCTAGGCTAAGAAAAAACCACCCAATACATTCTAAATAATTTGGCCACACAAACTAAAACAGTTTGTCAAACAGTTCGTGGTAACGTACTGTAAGTAAGGAGCGACCCGGCTCAATGGTAACCAAACTGTAGAAAACGGAATTTTGATACCAATAGATACATCAAAAGAATCATATTTTAATGCTGATTTCATATATATAAGTTTCATCAAGTTTAATCCTACCTATCAAAAGTTACGCGCCTGAGAAAATTTGTCTGATTTTCAAAATAAAGGGGGAAAGACCCCCTAAAAGTTACAGAACCTTAATGAAAATCTCACCATCATATTCAGCGTATTAGATAACCCTACTTCAGAAGTTTCAAGCTCCTATCTACAAAAATGTGGAATTTTGCATTTTTTGCCAGATGAAAGATCACGGATACGTGTTTATTTGTTTTGTTTTTTTTTCCAGGGGTGATCGTATCGACCCAGTGGTCCTAGAATATCGTGGGAGGGCTCATTCGAACGTAAATTGAAAGTTCTAGTGCCGTTTTTAAGTGACCAAAAAAATAGAGGGCAACTAGGCCCCCTCCCGCGCTCATTTTTTTTCCCAAAGTCACCCGGTCAAAATTTTGAGATAGCCATTTTGTTCAAAATGGTCGAAAATATGATAACTATATTTTTTAGGATGACTTAATCCCCCGAAGTCCGCTGGGGGAGGGCTGAAAGTTATGAACTTTACCCAATGTTAACATATAGTATTGGTTATTGGGAAGTATACAGACGTTTTCAGGGGGGATTTTTTCTGGTAGTGGGGGGGGGGGGGTTTGTGGGTCGGGGGTTATGTGGGAGGATCTTTCCATGAAAGAAGTTTGCATGGGGGAAGGGACATTGCTATGAAGGGGGCGCCGGATTTCCCAACATTATTTAAAAAAAGATCAGAATTTATATATATAAAAAAACAAGTTTTTCAACTAAAAAGTAAGGAGCAACATCAAAACTTAAAACGACAGAAAACGTTACGTATATGATTGGGATCATCCCATGGTCAATACCTCGCTCTTTAATCCAAAGATTATTTAGTACTTTCATAAGAGCTATTTATTCTAATTAACGGCATTTGTGATTAAGGGGTCATTTTTAAAGAATTGGAATAAAATTCGAACTTTAGCTTAAAGAGCAAGGTATTGACTAGGGGGCGAACCCTTTAATATACGTATTAAAAATATATGAATATTGAAGTTCGTTACGTAAGTTAATTCGTAAGTTACGTATATTTATTACTAATAAAAACGTTCGTAAATAAAATTAAACAGGTTTCGAGAAAGCCATTTAACCAAATAAAATTAAAATTAATATTCAAAATTTTGTTTTATTATTCATGTACGGTGAGCCAAAATCAAAACCTGCATTAATTCAAAAACGTTCAAAGATTAAATAAAAAAAAAGTTTTTTTAACTGAAAGTAAGGAACGACGTTAAAACTTAAAACGAACAGAAATTATTCCGTATATGAAAGGGGCTCTCCCCTCCTAAACGCCTCGCTCTTTACTCTGAAGTTTGACTTTCTCACAACTCTATTTTTTTTAAAAAATGAAAAACTTCAGCGTAAAGAGCGAGGCGTTTAGGAGGGGACAGCCCCTTTCATATACGGAATAATTTTTGTTCATTTTAAGTTTTAACGTCGTTCCTTACTTTCCAAAAAAACTTGTTTTTTTTTATTTAATAACGGAAAAGGGCAATTCTTTAATGTATCAAATGCCCATAGGTCGTTTATTTGGATCTCTTATCCAAGCTCTCTAAGCTACGACAAGACCACCCAATAAATTCTAAATAATTTGTCCACACAAACCAAAAAAGTTTGTTAGGGAAAAGGGCAATTGTTTAATGTATCAAAGGCCCATATGTCGCTTAGCTATAAACAGCATCAAATTCTTCGCTTGAAAGTGCATGCTAAACAGAATAGCTATAACGTTACAAAACTTCGCAATGGCATCAATTAAAAATGGGCAAAAATGCTGGCTGTAATTTTAATTTTTGCTTGTAACATGAACTACGGCTTCATATCAATAAGCATAATTATACGGTTTTTCAGTTTTAAGCTCTAAAAATTTCCTTTGTTCTTACATGTCAGCTACTTTATGGAAGCAATTCCTTTTTTTGAAAATCTGTATAAAAAATAGAATTCAGTTAATAATATGAACGGACAACCACAGGCCATGAACAGGACAACCAAAATATGAGAGATATATGGCAAGTTATATACTAAGGATAATTAAAGACTTCGGTTGCGGTGTTTCTTGCCCTTGCCATAGTCTAAATCACCTATAAGTATCTCTGTTGTGGCCCATTAAAGGATTAATAAATACCGAGAAAACAAATAAATGACTCAAAACTCATCTTTGGAAAACAGAAGTTGATAATTTTACTTCGTAGCGATTAAGCCTTTAGAAACAATGGGCCTTTTCAGCCTTACTCTTGACACAGCTTTGTGGGTCTGCCCCTATTCAGCCTTAATTTTCGATTCAGCCCGATTCCCGATTCAGCCTTAATTTCGTGTTACTATATCGAATTAATGTATTTAAGCTGTTTTTCTTTTAAGTCTAACGCATTCTACGTGATTAAACAAGCTCTGGATGATTGACAATCTAAATCCAGGTGATTTAGATGCTACACAATCTATGCATTTTCTTTAACGACCCGATTGTCAATTAAAATAATATTTTGCTAAAATTTTGGAAATTAAATTTGTCTTTCGTTACTGATTTATCTTTGCGTTGAGAATTTTCAAGAATTTGGTCTCACTTTACTGTGCAAGGTGTGTGGGTTGCACACTGGTTTAATTTTGAATGATTATATTTACATTGTCTGACATAATGCAACTTTATTGTTCATTATTTTTATTTACTGTTTACGAATAAATAATTATTTATAATTTTATCTGCCCAAATAATTTATTTGCTTGTTAACATTTATCTAGTAACAAACAGCTTCTTCAGACAGAAAAATGAATCATGATTTCACCAGCAATGTATATGACTCCGAGGATTCAGAAAGTAATACCCTGAGTACTTTTTGAACAGTCACTTGAGGTTTTATAGAATCTTGTATCTTGTATCTTTAATAGTGTATTAGCTAACTCTTCCCCTTAATTGTGATAGGAATAAGAAATCAGAGCCAAAAAATAGTATAAGCATATCATTACCAATAATGAAGGGTATTTGATAGATGGCTGGGATCGTCAAGCCAACTATGAATCTATAGCCAGTCCAAAACCAGAAGTTAGGTGCAGTAGCTGTTAACACTCCTCCAATGATAAGCACAGTTAAGCATATGAAAAAGGACTTCATTCTTCCATACCTTTCAGAAAAAAGAAATAGTCAGTCCAAAACCAGGAATTAGGTGCAGTAGCTGTTAATATTCCTCCGATGATAAGCACAGTTAAGCATAAGAAAAAGGACTTTATTCTTCCATACTCTTAAGCAAAAATAATATTAAATATGTAATAATTTCACAGCTTTTTTTAGTAATTCCATCATAGCTTACAAGGAAGAATAGATAAAGTAAAAAGTGTTATATCCCGTCCAAATTGTCTAATTGTACCTAACAAAACTCTTGGTTTTATGCATTAGTGTTCACTTGGCCCAGAGACTTACAATTTAAGTTTCAAAACGATTAGAGATAAAAAACTATCTTGCTTCTTTTAGGGCCCTCTCAGAAAAGTATTTCTAATCACATATTTATTCGAGCTTCATTTTTGTTAAAAATTACTTTAAACATCTTTTTCATGCCCTTTGCTGTAGCTGTTTGGATATATCTTGTCTTGTAATGGTCCAGACTGTGGGACAAAAATTCTTCTTGTTCTTCAAACGACGTATCATTTTCAACCATTGTGGGTTAAGTCATGTCATGTTGTTTGTTCTTTGTTTAAGAAAATGACCCTAAATAAAAAGTACCCCCTTTTTAAAATTACGACTTCGTTTTCTTAGTGTTTTGGTTACTGTTGGCCCAATCTCTATGTCTTTTGGTGCCGGATGTGTTTTTTTCCAACTTCTTCTTCAGACATGCCTATCTAATTACATCCTTTGCTAACGTCTTTTGAAATACCAACACCCCTAGCTATCACTATTCCTTCACCAAAAATTTAAAAATGAAGTTCAGAAGCATGTGATGCAGTATCATGTTCTTTTTTATCGAAAAGTTGTACCGAATTAAAAAATTGAAACCAGTAAAAAAAAAAAAAAATAAATAAAATCATAAAAAGAAAAAGCGAGAGCTCATATCAATTTATCCTCATCTAAGAGCTCGTGATTGGGGTAAGAATAATTTTCAACGAAATATGGCAACTAGGAAGATATAGTTATTCCTGCAGTTTTGTAAGCTAAAAATTTGTAATAAAAACATTTTGTTTAAAGCTTTTATAATTGACTGAACAGAAAAATAAATATAATGAGTGACGAGCCTTTTTCAGCTGATAGATTCCGTTAGCGTCTGAAAAAAAGGGAAGAACAAAAAATTAAAAAGTGATTGATTTGCAGATATTTGCTTTCTCGTCTTTGTTTTATTTATTGGCAGAAAATTACCTTTGTCTAGTTTGTCTTTTCTTTATTTCCCTTTTTTTATTTATCAGTTTTTTTCATAGTTCAGGCATAGCCAGCGTTGATCAAAATGTATTTAATGAATATTAATTGAGTTGCCTTTACTCGATCCATAAATACCTTTCAAACGATTATTTGAATCTTTTAATCTTGTTGCATCTCGCATCTCGCGAATCTTTCAATCTTGCACCTCGCTGAGCTTAAACCAAAACAATCAAATTATTTAGTTATGAAGATGGTAACACTATAGCTGGAAAATATATTAAGCAGAAAAATGATGTTTTTATGACCCCTCCCCAAAAAAGACATAAGCAAAATGAACTTGTAAACTCATCCCTTCCTTAAACATTTTAAGCCTCAATGGCTAAAATATAATTTCTAAAATAAGCCAGTCAATTCTGAATATCAGAAATAAGAAGTTTCATACCTGTCACTGATTAGTCCAAAAATAAAGACTCCAATAATGCCACCGATATTAAGAGCAGATAAAGCCAGAGTTGGATAAAGAGAATAGTCACACACCAATTCAAACTGAAATAGAAAAAATAATTTAGCACTTCAAGGAACTGAACAAGGCTCTAGTGGAATCCAGGGCAGAAAAAAGCACTGGAAACAAATCTGCAGTAGTACATTCAAAATTCCTTGCGCGAAAGGCAAAATAATGTGTTTGCAAAAAAGAACAAAAAAAACAAAAAAAAAACAAGGATTGGGTATGTTTTATTCTGAGGTACTTTTTAAGGCATTTTATGTGGTAGAATATTTCCCCGTGAATGCATTTCAGATCATATTTCATTAATCAGGGATTTAAAAAGTAGAGGGGTGGGAGCATTATGTATACGCCCCACTTTTCAAATTTACCTCGCCTTTTTTTGCATTTGCAAGGATTAAGGATTTATGTGTTCTTCCACTAATCAAAATTAGCTTGAAATAGTTAAATCACGTGCAATATTACATATTTTTGTAAGTAACTTCTCAACAGTAACTTCTCCGGCTTGATCCAGATCTTTTCAGGCTCAGACGCTCTTTTGCGCTACACGTCTGTACCTAGCAGAAACTTTGCAGGAGCGTTACCTAGCAAAGCATTTATCATTGCACGAGCCTCACTTTTTTGTTATCACTTTTTTGAAAACTGTTTTAAAGACAACAAAGGAGTGACTAACTGTAAAGTATAGTTGATATAGCTGATATTCAGTTTTGTCACACTGTTGATGTGTAAAACCTACAGACGTTAGTTTCTCAAACCAGTAATAATTTAGCGAATAGCTCTCTAACTTCCTAAGTTTCCAATTGTGTAAGTGTCCAGATTGGCTCTCCTCCGAAAAAAATAAGTTATTTCTAACTGTATATTATACAGTCTCGTGACCGGCGTTTACCCCCCCCCCCGGCTATTACCTCCTCCCGGAAAATGCCCCACAGAAAATACCCCCCCACCGAAAAAATACCCCCCGGAAAACACCACCCGTGGAAAATACCCCCTGCGAAAAATACTTTTTTGGAAAATACCCCCCCCCCCCCGTGTAAAATAGGCCCCCCTCGTGGAAAATATCCCCCGGAAAAAAACAGCCGAAAATACCCTCCCCCCTCGGTAAATACTTCCTAAAAATACCCCCCCCCCGTGGAAAATAAGGCTTTCCAAATTTGAAAATTTTATTTGAGTTTCTTTTTTATATCCGTAGGAGGAAAGAATTTGGGTACTTGTGTACTATGTGCCACTCACTAAAGTTTGCGCTGTATAAAATTCGAGAACACACCAGTTGTTACGTTAGTTTCTTGTCCAAATTTGCTCTGTCCAAATTTTGCTGTCTCACAGGCCCTTTTACTTTGAATTTAGAAAGCCCCATGAATATGGTGACCATTGAGCAGGCTATTCTATCAATTACAAGCTCCTTACTTCCAGCTGAGTAGTGAGGTCTCGAAGCTATGGTCAAGTATGTCAAAGGGGAAGAAAAAGCACTTTTTCAAAATTCAGAGCAACCCCTACGAATGTTGCTTTGGGACAATTGGTGTTAAAAATAAATGCCGTTAGGCAAAACACAGTTTTTTTAGAGTTTGTGAAAGTGAAGGGAATCCTGTGTGAAATATATTCCAGCAGTAACAGCGGATAAAAAAAAAATATATTTTTGGTGGGTATAACAGACAGGATGATTAAAATCCTTATTGCCTGTAGTTAAACCTTTGTAGTACCACATTTGCAGAAAATAAAGAATATAGGACATGTTTACGAGCTGAGAGAATAACTTAATCTACGCTCATGCTTGAACAATAAACTAAATATGGCTTTGTTCTTTGGTAGTAGCTTCGTTAAAAATGGAGTTTCCACAGCTTCTGAGGGTGTAACAAAAACGCTGGGGCAAGGACCAAAATGATTTTTTAAAGAAAATTATCAGTTGAGTATATTAATTACATGCATGTAAAGTTAATTAGTGCCACTTTAAAGGTAAAATGTGCCGTAGATGGTGAAGACATTCTTTAGAAATCCTAATTCCGATAAAAAGAATCCTGGCATTGCGTTTATCCAGTTAATAATGGAAAAAAAACACAGCAGGGTAAAAAGCTGCATTTTACTGGTAACATGCCATCTATTGGAAAAAGTTGTCATCTACTGGTAAAATTTTGAAATATTATTTAAGAGAACCTTACAATTATGCAGGATGGTCTTACGAATGTTCTTTTCCAATTTATTTTCTATCCAAACAGGGATGCCAGTTCATGGTAATGAATTGACGAATCAATTCATAAGAAATTTTTAATGAGAAAACTTAAAGGGTATTGTTCAATGAAAATACAAAAAGCAGGTGTTTTTAAAATTAAATTATTTTCAATACCGATCTTCTTAATTATAGAAAGCTATATTCAGTCAGGTACGTTTTTGCATTTTACAGATCGAGCCTAAAACCTTCGAATACGCACGAGACAACACTGCAACACTGCTACTAGGTCCATATTATTGCCAGCTTTCTAGCTGCAGTAAAACAGTTTAATGAGAAACTAAAACGAACTTAAGGTAAGGAATTCATTTTAAATGGAGATGTATATTATGTAGTCTCTACTTACGTCAATTACTACTGAGGAGTAAACTTCACTGTTGTCAAATTCGTAGCCATTTTGACACTTTATATTACCTTCATGACTCCTATTACTAAAGACATTGGTATAGTTTGAATAATCTATATCATACATCATACACTTGTCATAAACTTCTTGGCCTGTGGATTGCACTATCTGAAAAATAAACAGAAGAAAAAAGAATTTACACACCAAAAGGAGAAGTAAAAACTTTTCTTTGCGATTATGGTAATATTCGCATAATTAATTAAATTGGATACGATTATGGTAATAATTAATTATATTGGATAATAAACCGAAGACTATTTGAAACTTGTCACAGTGGAAACTGGTTCTCGCACCGAAAAATCATTAACGCCATCTATCGTTTTGGTGAATTCGTTTTGACCAAAACTACTGCATACTTGCCTTTTCAGATACTTTGAGATGCTATGGGGGGCGTGGGAGGAGGGTATAGAAAGCATAATCCTACTAATAGTAGGAACACCAGCTTAAAGTCAACAACTCCGCTTAACCTGCAAAGAGTTTTCCATCCTAACTTAGGCCTACTTTTTGGACTTGATTATGACTTTAGATGATTCTTGAAAAGAAAAAAATGTCGATTAATTAATGCATACATAGTTGCTTCAGCCTTAATATATTAGTAATGTCCAATGAACATACTTAATATCCAATTTTGATTGAAATTCCAACCTTTTTAATGAAGATGCCGCAAAACAAGTGTTATTATTAATTCTTAATTTCTATATCCTCGTATAAATCGCAGAGATTGGACTCTTGTAAGCTTCTTATTCTCTTTGAACGAGACGTTAAACTGTGTCGTGGGATTTTGAAACTATACGCTTTAACGAGTCTGTCGCAGAATGTGGCTTTTTGAAAATGAAACTTTTATTCATAAACTATAGTCACTCTGGAATCTTTATTATCCAGCTCTTTCTGAAACTCTGTTGAACTTTCCCTGTGCGATCAAATTTCAAATCTAGCTATTGGACAACTTTGGGCATTTTTACTTTTTCAAAATTAGAACACAGTTGTTTGAGAACAAAACCAGAACTGCAAAAATTTAACTTTTATAACAATTGGAAATACTTGAGTAGATTTTAATAGGCTCTTTTTAGAAAATTTTTTAGACTGCAAACAGTCAAGTCGGTTGACCATTGCAAGTGTGTTATTTACTTGTCATTGGATGATGCCAAAATCTTCCCTGAAATAATTCTAAACCCGATTCTAGCTCTATGTCTCGATTTCAATGCAATTGACGATTTTAGCTCCAAGAATACTTACTATTTTAGCTTGTTTGTCTGTTTTTCTTTTGTTTACATTTTCTCTTTGAGTAAAGATCAGATAGAAGACTTTAGTTAGCCACATTACAGAGCCAAGTTTAGTACTAAGAACGTATTAAGCAGTATTAAGTATTTTGAATAGGGATAAAATCCTTTTAATAGACAGTGATGATAATAACAGTGATAGAAATTCACAAAAATACCAGATACGGTTACTGTAAATGTGACCGAAATATCTGGTATTTTTTTGAATTTCTGTCACTGTTATCATCATCACTGTCTATTAAAAGGATTTAATCCCCATTTGAGCTTTTATTTATCGTCATGGAAAGGCAGTGTGGTCTCCAAAATTATCTATATTAAGTATTTTGATGTAACAATTTACTATTAATCTACTGTTTCAAAATAGCAAGCTTAAAAACTAATGTTAAAAAAAATCTATCGCATGTCCGGGAATTAGTTCGCTTAAATTAGTGGTATAACTAGAAAGGTCATAAAAATAGGACTGAGACTTGTCTGAAGGGCTGTATTTTTGGAATTACTTTTTTTGGCAATTTATTTCATTATTTTCCCATGAAACTAAATCGAAAACCCACATTTCCACTTAGGTAGAAGGAACGGGCTCATTCGATTGAAAATCAGAAGGGCGCGTGCCCTTTTTGAGAGTCGAATGTGAATAAAGGGCAGCTTTTCCACTCATTTCCCTTTTTTTTTAGATAACCGACCCCCAGTAGCCTCTTATTGTCGGATAAAAATGTATATACATCCATTCGTTCAAATTGGCCAATTGTGTAACAAATGTACCCTATTTGATGAAACAATCCTTACAGCTCCTCAGACAAGGGCTGTAAATTATGCAAACTGCAAATTGTCTATGATTGTTTTTTCAGTGAAAAGTTGGGGACATACTTGATCTTGAGAGTCCAACTGACTAAAAAGAGGGAGGGTGTTGACTGGCCCGAGGATAAGTCAAAATGGGTCTTACGATCGGATCAAAATCTATACAAAAAAGAAGAAAAAAATACAGGCTCCCCCGGAATTATGGTTAGAAAAAGGGCCAAAAAACTAAATTTCTTCTGAACGACTTGAAACATAAAATATTGAATCCCTAGTTATATATAAATATTTTAGTCTGGAAGTTTGTCCCTCCACAACTAGGGCTCCAAAAAGAAACAGATATTTCCCAATGGGCTTGAAACTTAAATATTTAGATCCTTAGACCACGGACATCTTGATACACAAGATAATATTACAAATAAAAAAAATGTTTCCACTAAAAGTGGAGTTCTAAGACTATTTTGTTTTCTATGGGGACATAAATCCCCTACTTCTAGGGTGAAAATTATCGAGAACGGTCAAACGAATAATCTTTTATGATTTGTTCGAAAGTTTCAAGGATCGTTGCTTGAGTAAAGGTAAAAACTTTGTTCTTGGGAAGAGGGGGGGGGGGGTTAAAGGCTTAGGAATCGAGTTGGACACCTTGTTACCTCTGTTCAGTCTCAGGTCCCCCAGGCCTATAGGGTCCCAATATAAAACTCTTTAGACCGGAAACTTAGCCTCCAGGAACAAAGACTGGAAAAGGGACAGACAATTTTCTTGTCAACTTAAACCTCATATCTTAAGTTCTTGGGTCAAGAGCACCCTCATATACAAGAATATATTTAAAGAATACCAGTGCTCAGGGAAAGGGCCTGAAAAGAGACAAAATCGTCAAAGGGATCAAAACTTGCATCTTTAAGCTCCTGGGTGAAGGGCACCCTTATATTCAAGCAAACTTAAATTGATGGTACAAGCTACATCAAAACTTTACTGGCTTGAAACTTGTAGATGAGGAACGGGGCCCTAATCCACAAATAAATCAAATTGGATTATGGTCACTTTAAGATTGGGCTAAAACAAGAGCCAACGAACTTTTTCTTTTCTCTGAACGAATTGGAATTAAACTCTGAGTATCTGGGTCTAGTGAAACCTGATTTACAAGTACTATATAGTCCGTGGGATAGAGCCTTCTCCAGAACAGTAGCCCAACAAAGGGCCAAAAAACACTTTTATTCTATTTGGCTTGAAACTTTAAAGGATTACAGTTAGAAAATTTTTTTTTGGGGGGAGCTATTGTTTAGGAGCCTTTGAAATGGACTGAAAGCTTGTCGTATTTGCACAGGTTGAAACCCTTCCAAGCAGAGAACTAGGAAACTAGAGCCAATAAAGCCTTAAAGAAGGCGAGAAAGAAAATTACATTTTTTCTAGTCAACACCAGAAAAAACATGCAATACTTTTACGTGTCTCTTCTAAAGTCTATCCCACAAAATACTATGTCACATGTATGGCTGTATTTATATTTTCTTTGAATATGTATTAGAATAATTTTGCTTAGATGAAAGCCGCTAAGT
The DNA here is from genome assembly GCF_049724085.1 of Artemia sp. Qi Xiang Cuo. Classification (NCBI taxonomy): domain Eukaryota; kingdom Metazoa; phylum Arthropoda; class Branchiopoda; order Anostraca; family Artemiidae; genus Artemia; species Artemia sp. Qi Xiang Cuo. The sequence continues at coordinate 29,847,677 of NC_142800.1, read as the reverse complement.
TCTCGACCAGTACAAAAATAATACTAGTTACAGAAATTTTAAGCTATAAAGGAATTAAAACTAAATTTATTTTTGACTCTCAGTCGTAAGTCTTAATTACCTAAAATAACTAAGCTGTGAGTATTTGGGACATAATATTATTTAGAGAAAGCAAATAATCCGGGTTGTAGCGGTAGCTAGCAACCTAGTAAGAGACGATCACGCCCCATAGTAAAAAATGAAATAGCCCATAACTCCTAAAACTACAATCAGATCAAAAAACGAAATACACTATTAGAACCTCATTGTTTAATACCCCTATACATGAAACTAACTGTCCCTTGGCTTTAAAAATAAGGAAAATATATTGTTTTGAAAATCAAGAAAGGTGGCTGAAAGCACGAGATTCCGCATCGACAGTAGGTTTGTTTTTTCCGTTTTTTTCAGGGCAGCTGGCGGGGCACTAGGAAATTATAGAGAGCCGTTTAATGGCTCATTTGAAAGGAAATTGATGTATTTATAAACCTTTCATAATTAAAAAAACGTTTAAAATGTTCTTCATATACCGCATCTTTTTTTTCTTCTTTATCTCAGATAGCGGGGCACTGGCACATCGTAGAGAGCTGTTTAATGGCTCATTTTAAAGGAAATTGACGGGGTTAAATACCTTTTGTAATTAAAAAACAACTATTTCTAATATAAAATCATTTTTGTACGAAAAAACTGTATTCTCATGTTCAAGATTGATGAATGACGTCATAATCGTAGGTCCTTAATCATCATAATAGAGAGCTGTTTAATGGCTCATTTTAAAGGAAATTTCTATATATAGAATCCTTTTTTAATTAGCCAAAATAATTTTAAATATAAAATAAAACATTTACAAAAATTGTATTTTAGTATTATATTAAAAGCCGAGCCATTCGAAGAACAAACCATTGCACACATTGGACTTAGTTAACTGCCTGATTCTATGAGGTTAGTCTCTTACTACTTCAAAGAAGAAAAAGCCGTAGGCTTTTTCCTGTTTGTAATCTGGGTTGCAGTGGTATAGAGCAACCTAGTAAAAGAACATCAAGCCCATAGTAAAAAATAAAATAGTCCACAGCTCCTAAAACTAGAATCAGATAAAAAAAAAGTACACTATTAGAACCGCCTTGTCCGAAACCCCTATATAGGATTATAGTAAATAACGAACTATAACCAATAGTAATTAAAGAATATAAATAAATAATTATAAACATGATGATCCGGGTTGCAGTGGTAGCTAGCATTATAATAAAGAACGAGCTCTAGCCTATACTAACTGAAATGTTTAATATAAAGATTACAATAAATAACGAACTCTTGCCTGTACTAACTTGTATTAAGAGTAAATTACAAATTATACAATCCGGATTGCAGCGGTAGATGGCAACCTAGTAAGAGACGATCACGCCCATAGTAAAAAAATGAAATAGGTCATAACTCCTAAAACAAGAATCAGATAAAAAAAAAAAAAAAAAAAAAAAAACGCTATTAGAACTGCCTTGTCCGAAAACCCGAAATAGGAAACTTATGGTCCCTTGGCTTGAACAACAAGGAAAATATATTGGCTTTTAAATCTAGGAAAGTTGCTCGAACAAAGATATTCTGTACTGAAAGCAGGTTTGTTTTTCTCCCACAGATAGCGGTGAACTGGAACATAGTAGAGAGCTGTTTAATGGCTCTTTTTAAAGAAAAACCGATTTCAGTTACACCGATCTGTAATGCATCAATTTAGACCTAAGCTTTGCTTTTACTCAGATAAACTTTAAACCTACGAGGCATGTAGAAATGGCCGGGTAGATTTTAATCAAGAAAAAGCATTTTGAAGTTTGGTTATATTAAGATGTAACACTAGAAACTGGGTAAGAAAATCCCATTTTCTACATAGGGATTAGACTAAGGGTACAACCAGAAAATTGACCAAGGGGGGCATACACGAGATTAGCAGTGGTACGTGAGGGGCACGGGAATATATTTTAATATACATTCTCTTAGAAATAAGCTTATTTTTAAATACATTTAGAAAAAACTCTTAAATAAAAAGATTGACTAACTTTACATACACAATGAAATAAAATTCAGTAAGGAAACACAGTATTATGCATTTAATTTTAATCCATTATCTCCAAAACCTGGAGTAAAAGAATTTCAGACTAGAACTGGATTTACGGAAAGATTTATTGATTCTCAGGATTAGAACAGACGTAGGCTTGTCTTGATGCAATTTCATAAGACTTAGAATAGGCTACAGTAGGAGTAGAGGTAGGAACTTAAAAACATCTTCCAAGGAAATATTTTAGGCTCTGATTTCCTTTCTGGAACTTACATTTGCGTGCCTTAGACAACAGATTTCCAAGATCTCAGAAGCCCATAAAGTGGGATTTGGCTAAGATCTTCGCATTTCAAAAAGGGCCATACTCAAAACCCACCCTACCTGCATAGATTCCATGAATGGATTTTATAATGGACATATAGAACGTAAATTAAAAGTTCCTTTTATGTGATACAGATATTTCCAAGGAAAAGTGTTGTTTTCTGCCATTTTATGGTTCCAAACAACGAACTTGGCCCAAAGGGCACCAATTTATCAAAACATACTAAATGCATACAAATTGTTGAAAGGGCGTATCAGATTTTTCTTGGAACGCATTACCGTATTAAGATGAAACCTAAGGACATCTTGAGGGGCTTATTCCCTTGACCAAAAGGCAGCATGTACATGCTACTACTGCTGCTGATAGTACTGTTAGTACTTCTGCTAATACAACACTATTACTGCTATTACTGCTCTGTCTACTGCCACTAATACCAGGGGTGGATCCAGGATTCTTTTTAGAAGGGGGGGGGGCACAAAATAGGATGGTCCAAAAATAAATTTTTTGGGGGGTGCAAAATAAGTTAATCCGATAAACTTGCGTTAGGAGCAAGTTTAATTAACGCAAACTTGAGTTAATTAAGTAAATTACACTACTTTAGACTACGCTAGGGGGCGCCCCCTCGTCCCCTCTGGATCCACCACTGACTACTACTATGATACTAATACTATTAAGGCTAAGCGTATGAAGGTGAAAATTTAACAGAATATTGTGGGAAAATTCGAACTAAATGAAAACACACTACACGCACGCAGATTGTCAAAAGAGAATGCGTCGGAGATTGCTCAAAGGGGAAGAACAATTGACCAAAAGGCAATATGTACATACTAGTAGTGATACTACTACCAATTCTACTTTTACTACTACTTCTACTACTCCAACTACTAGCTCTGTTGCAACTCCTTGTAATGCTAAGTGTAGGAAGATGAAAATTTCAGGAAGTGTTGTTGGGCGAGTTGAACTAAATTAAAACTATAAATATGTAGGTTATTAAAAGGGCATATCGGCAGTGTTATAGCAACAGCTTATTTTATTAAGTTGAAACTTCCAGGGCTTGATATGGGAGATGTTCATTTGACCAAAAGGCTATTACTGCTGCTATTAATGCTAGTGCTATAATTGTTAATACTACTGCTAGTCATACAACTAGTACTACTGTTATTACTACAGCATCGTGTGTGACTACTATTACAACTATGCCTAAGAGTATGAAGGTGAAATTTTCAGGAGATATTGAGGGGGGGGGGAGTTGAACTCAATCATAACAGTTGTCTGTATGCAGGTTCTCAAAAGGGTATCAGCAATATCTTAAGAAAGTTTTGGTGCGTGAAGTCAAAACTTACAGGGCTCATCTCGGGGGGGGGGATTTTGAACTAACCAAGAGGAAATATTTTCGTCCTAATACTGCTGCTTCTAATACTACTGCTGCTAATGCTACTACTACTCCTGCTACTATTACCATTGCTACTCCTACTGCTGCCACTTAACCGAAGGCTGTTGCTATTAATTCTACTTCTACTACTTCTATTACTACTGGTACAACTACTCCTGCTACTAAAGCTAAGAGTATTAAGGGGGAAACTCTGCGGATTATTGTAAAAGTACTAAACTAAATCGAAACACAATTTGCAAATACAGGTTATCAAGAAAACGCATCAGCAATGCTTCAGGAACAGTTTATGGTATTAAATTGAAACTTACAGCTTGTTTGAAAGGGGTGTTGAAGAAAGTGAAAGTTGCTGTATGCATACTGCTACTAATGCAACTGCGGAAGGTAATGGTATTAAGGTGAAGCTTTAAAGGAATATTCAGGTGAATGTTGAACTAAATCAAAACGAGCTATGAGGATGTGGATTTTCAAAAGGGTGACAAAGAAAAATCTCTGGAACGGCTCACATTAATTTGGGCCTTTCACAGTAAGTTGCAGCGGATTTTGAACTAACCAGAAGGCAGAATTTATGTACTATTAATACTACTACTATGATTGCTGTAACTAATGACGATAAGGGCATTAAGGTGAAAGTTTTAGGGAAAGATTAGGGAGAGTTTCAGTTACACGACAAAAACATAAGTATGCAGGTGTCAAAAGGGCATATAAACAATATCATAGGCAGTGCAGCGCTATGATAGATAGCAGTATCGTAGAAAGTTTTGAAGGTGCTAATTCGATTGTAAACTAAAAGTTCCAGTGCCCTTTTTAAGAGTAAAAAGGGATTGAAGGGCCAGCAGCCCTTCTCGATAGCCCATTAGTTCTCCAAATGCATCCAAACAAAATTTTGAGATATCCATTTTGCTCATCATAGTTGAACGGTCTAGTAGCTATGTCTATAAGACTATTGGATATGTTAACCCCCCCCCCCCACAGTTATGCAATTTGAGAACTATTCTTTAAATCTAAACGTTGCATTAAAAATAAATCAGAAGCTATCATGTGTATGCTGGTTCGAAATAATACGTCTCAGCAATATCCCAAGAACAACTAAGGGTATTAAGTTGAAACTTTCAAGGCTACTACTATTAGGCTACTACTTCTACTATTACAATTCAACTAAATCAAAATAATTTAAATATATACAGGTGGACAAAGAGCATGAATGCAATGTTTTCAGACTGGTATTAAGTTTTATTTTTCAGGTCAACTTGAGGAGGTACAAAACTGATTTAAGCAATGCTATATGTGCCCAGATTTTTAAAAGGGGCGTATTTAGTTCAAATTGGTGAAAAGTTTTTTTGCTACATGCAAATACCAAGCCAAACAATGGATTCTAATGAAAAAAAAACGAATAAGCTTATAAGCTATAAGCCTATAAGCGAATAAGCTTATAAACGAATAAGCTTATTCTCTTAGAAATAAGCTTATTTTTAAATACATTTAGAAAAAACTCTTAAATAAAAAGATTGACTAACTTTACATACACAATGAAATAAAATTCAGTAAGGAAACACAGTATTATGCATTTAATTTTAATCCATTATCTCCAAAACCTGGAGTAAAAGAATTTCAGACTAGAACTGGATTTACGGAAAGATTTATTGATTCTCAAGATTAGAACAGACGTAGGCTTGTCTTGATGCAATTTCATAAGACTTAGAATAGGCTACAGTAGGAGTAGAGGTAGGAACTTAAAAACATCTTCCAAGGAAATATTTTAGGCTCTGATTTCCTTTCTGGAACTTACATTCGCGTGCCTTAGACAACAGATTTCCAAGATCTCAGAAGCCCATAAAGTGGGATTTGTCTAAGATTTTCGCATTTCAAAAAGGGCCATACTCAAAACCCACCCTACCTGCATAGATTCCATGAATGGATTTTATAATGGACATATAGAACGTAAATTAAAAGTTCCTTTTATGTGATACAGATATTTCCAAGGAAAAGTGTTGTTTTCTGCCATTTTATGGTTCCAATCAGCGAATTTGGCCCAAAGGGCACCAATTTATCAAAACATACTAAATGCATACAAATTGTTGAAAGGGCGTATCAGATTTTTCTTGGAACGCATTACCGTATTAAGATGAAACCTAAGGACATCTTGAGGGGCTTATTCCCTTGACCAAAAGGCAGCATGTACATGCTACTACTGCTGCTGATAGTACGGTTAGTACTTCTGCTAATACAACACTATTACTGCTACTACTGCTCTGTCTACTGCCACTAATACCAGGGGCGGATCCAGGATTCTTTTTAGAAGGGGGGGGGCACAAAATAGGATGGTCCAAAAATAAATTTTTTGGGGGGTGCAAAATAAGTTAATCCGATAAACTTGCGTTAGGAGCAAGTTTAATTAACGCAAACTTGAGTTAATTAAGTAAATTACACTACTTTAGACTACGCTAGGGGGCGCCCCCTCGTCCCCTCTGGATCCACCACTGACTACTACTATGATACTAATACTATTAAGGCTAAGCGTATGAAGGTGAAAATTTTAGAGAATAATGAGGGAAAATTCGAACTAAATTAAAACACACTACACGCACGCAGATTGTCAAAAGAGAATGCGTCGGAGATTGCTCAAAGGGGAAGAACAATTGACCAAAAGGCAATATGTACATACTAGTAGTGATACTACTACCAATTCTACTTTTGCTACTACTTCTACTACTCCAACTACTAACTCTGTTGCAACTCCTTGTAATGCTAAGTGTAGGAAGATGAAAATTTCAGGAAGTGTTGTTGGGCGAGTTGAACTAAATTAAAACTATAAATATGTAGGTTATTAAAAGGGCATATCGGCAGTGTTATAGCAACAGCTTATTTTATTAAGTTGAAACTTCCAGGGCTTGATATGGGAGATGTTCATTTGACCAAAAGGCTATTACTGCTGCTATTAATGCTAGTGCTATAATTGTTAATACTACTGCTAGTCATACAACTAGTACTACTGTTACTACTACAGCATCGTGTGTGACTACTATTACAACTATGCCTAAGAGTATGAAGGGGAAATTTTCAGGAGATATTGAGGGGGGGAGTTGAACTCAATCATAACAGTTGTCTGTATGCAGGTTCTCAAAAGGGTATCAGCAATATCTTAAGAAAGTTTTGGTGCGTGAAGTCAAAACTTACAGGGCTCATCTCGGGGGGGGGGGGATTTTGAACTAACCAAGAGGAAATATTTTCGTCCTAATACTGCTGCTTCTAATACTACTGCTGCTAATGCTACTACTACTCCTGCTACTATTACCATTGCTACTCCTACTGCTGCCACTTAACCGAAGGCTGTTGCTATTAATTCTACTTCTACTACTTCTATTACTACTGGTACAACTACTCCTGCTACTAAAGCTAAGAGTATTAAGGGGGAAACTCTGCGGATTATTGTAAAAGTACTGAACTAAATCGAAACACAATTTGCAAATACAGGTTATCAAGAAAACGCATCAGCAATGCTTCAGGAACAGTTTTTGGTATTAAATTGAAACTTACAGCTTGTTTGAAAGGGGTGTTGAAGAAAGTGAAAGTTGCTGTATGCATACTGCTACTAATGCAACTACGGAAGGTAATGGTATTAAGGTGAAGCTTTAAAGGAATATTCAGGTGAATGTTGAACTAAATCAAAACGAGCTATGAGGATGTGGATTTTCAAAAGGGTGACAAAGAAAAATCTCTGGAACGGCTCACATTATTAATTTGGGCCTTTCACAGTAAGTTGCAGCGGATTTTGAACTAACCAGAAGGCAGAATTTATGTACTATTAATACTACTACTATGATTGCTGTAACTAATGACGATAAGGGCATTAAGGTGAAAGTTTTAGGGAAAGATTAGGGAGAGTTTCAGTTACACGAAAAAAACATAAGTATGCAGGTGTCAAGAGGGCATATAAACAATATCATAGGCAGTGCAGCGCTATGATAGATAGCAGTATCGTAGAAAGTTTTGAAGGTGCTAATTCGATTGTAAACTAAAAGTTCCAGTGCCCTTTTTAAGAGTAAAAAGGGATTGAAGGGCCAGCAGCCCTTCTCGATAGCCCATTAGTTCTCCAAATGCATCCAAACAAAATTTTGAGATATCCATTTTGCTCATCATAGTTGAACGGTCTAGTAGCTATGTCTATAAGACTATTGGATCTGTTAACCCCCCCCCCCACAGTTATGCAATTTGAGAACTATTCTTTAAATCTAAATGTTGCATTAAAAATAAATCAGAAGCTATCATGTGTATGCTGGTTCGAAATAATACGTCTCAGCAATATCCCAAGAACAACTAAGGGTATTAAGTTGAAACTTTCAAGGCTACTACTATTACTACTTCTACTATTACAATTCAACTAAATCAAAATAATTTAAATATATACAGGTGGACAAAGAGCATGAATGCAATGTTTTCAGACTGGTATTAAGTTTTATTTTTCAGGTCAACTTGAGGAGGTACAAAACTGATTTAAGCAATGCTATATGTGCCCAGATTTTTAAAAGGGGCGTATTTAGTTCAAATTGGTGAAAAGTTTTTTTGCTACATGCAAATACCAAGCCAAACAATGGATTCTAATGAAAAAAAAACGAAAAGATATAAAATATTCTGTCCTTTTTCCATGAAAAAACTATGTCAATAAAAAACAAAAAACCTTTTCCACAAAATAAGTTTTCCAAAAAATAAGTAAAGAACTTCATTAAACCAAAAATGAGCAGAAATAAAGTTAAATAATTTTCCAACCTCAAAATTTCCACAAATCACCATTTATAAATAAATGAAGCCAAAAATGAACATAAATTACAATAAATAACCGATTCAAACTCAAAACGAGCAGAAATAAACATGTATAGAGCTGATGACCTCAATGTCTTCAGAAGACCAGAACATCATTTGCACTTTACTGAAAACTAAATATAATTTTAATGTTTTTACTATTTTAACTGTAATAAATCAAAAATTATTTTCAATTTAAGGAACAAATATCAGTAGGCTACCTATATATAAAACTGTCGATCTACATTAATTTGTTTTTTTAAGGACTTATTTTTTTTTTCAATGAACTTCCAAAATTTCTCAATTACCAAGCACTATGAAAAAGACCGTGAATTATCAAATGGATCATAAAACATACAAAGGCAGAAATCCAATAATAACTTCTTACTCTCTTAAATAGTTGGCCTGTAAATACTGTATAGAAAAATTTAGATTTTTTTAAAGCCCAATTTAAATTTACAATTTGGGATCCTTTAAGAAAAACCAGTTTACCAGGTTCTGATTTATCTTGAAATAAAAAAAAACTTTTCACATTGCTGTCTCAGTATGTATTTTAAAAACTTGATTCTTACTGAAAGATAGCATCTATTATCGAAAATGTGCTTAATTGAGCAAAGTCATCCTAGAAGCATCGTAACTAAAGGATATTTTTTTTTTCGGTGCCAATCTATCAAATTGACCCCAATTTGTAAAGAAAATGGTGCCGATTTGAGCTTACGAATCTTCCCAGTTTTTGGTACTGATTTACAAAAACGGTACCGAATTTTATTGTGATATTCAATGGAAACCCTTAATTGTTTTCTTCTTTTCAGCAGGAAAATAAAAGAAACTAAACAACAATAATAATAATATTAAATCCTCAATAATAAAATAACTTCATAATTTAATAACGAAAGGATTTATGATTAAATTAAAATTTAAATAAAAATTAAAAAAGAATAAGAACTTTACTAATAAAAGAACTTACCAAAAATAAAAAGGATAAAATAAAAAGTTGAGATCAACCATGCGACTATTGACAACCTGCAGTTGACTATTGGTGTCCATTGTGTTTGGTTTTCAAAATCTCGCGCAAAGGGCATCGTTTCTGTACCGGTATTGTTTTCCCACTGAGCTGCTGAAATCAGTGCCCGAAAAAAGCTACCTATGTCTTACCCTTAAGGAGAGAAAGTTATATATATAATATATTTTTCACTATAGCCGTTATCACATGCAAGTCTAGTGAGAATGAAATGTTTATACTCTTGTCTGTTCAAAATTGTGAATACGGCTACGGCGTTCCTGGCAAGCGACGCGGCCCCCTTGGTGCGGGTGTTGAGAAGTAAGCAAGCCAACTATACTACGGCGTTCCCGGTAGGGAACGCAACTTCGAATATGGCGAAAAAGTCAAAGAATCAGCAAGCTATAGCCTTGGTAAAACCCACTACAGTCACAAAACAAGCAAAATCAAGAAGAACTATTGGTTGTTGGAACCTCAGATCTGTTAAAGAAGAAGCTACGCAAGCTCTCCTTGTCCATGATGTCCATGATCCTCCAGATGGAGAAATACAGTATTGACATATTATGCCTTTCTGGGACCAGAACCTCTGTTTCTGGCCCCAGGTTAAAACAATTCCATTTTTTCTACTTTGGAGTAAATGATAACTCGGGACTCCATGGCGTTGGTTTCATTATGAACCAAAGAACCAGAAACGCACTTCTTGAGTGGGATCCCGTTTTTCCCCGACTGGCTAGGATTAGGCTTAAAGTAAGACCTGAAAACGTATATATTGTCTCTGTATACGTCCCTACTCGTGGTGCTACAGTTACCGCTAAAGATAAATTCTATTAGGAATTGCAACAACTGCCTTCCACAGTTGCTGCAAGAGATTACCTTATTATTGCAGGGGAATTTGACACGAGAGTTGGTCTGTCTGATACCCCCACGCAAGTCATTAAACCCTAAACATAGAGCTAACAAACCATTTTGATGCCCTGAACGTGAACGAGTAGGAAAACTACGACCCTGAGGAGAGATGGAGGACCTTCAAAACAGCGATGAGGAGACCACTTAAGATATTCTAGGCCGATCGAAAGTGAAAGGACAGTATTGGATTACCACCAGAACCCTGTCAATAGTCGAAGAGTGTAGGAGCGACCCTAAACATATCACGAAAGAGTTGCGCAGACAGGTCAAGCGTTCTGCTCTTCTAGACCACCAAAATATATGGGAAGAGACTGCTTAGTCTCTAGAAAAATCATCACAAGGTCATAACACCCGCAAACTCAAACAGGCTTTCAAGGAATCGATTGGTAAGAAAGCTGCCGTGTCTGAAGTTGTCAGAGACAGATCAGGAAAAGTCAATAGCTGTCAAAAGTAGCGTTTGTCTAGATGGACAGATCACTTTCAAACACTACTTAACCAATTTCCGTCATGAATTTCTGTTTGTTTCCTCCCTTGTGTTAAAAAAGAACATTACAATATCGAGCTGGCCTCCCCAACAAGAGTGATTAGGGCCCTGAAGAACAACAAAGCCCCATGCTAGGATGGTCCCTCGGAAATATACAAACATTGCCCCGAAATCGTTGCGGAGTAGCCCCATGGTATCCTTGAGGAAGTATGGAGGACCAACACTTTCCCAAAGGATTGTAAGACATCAGTTATTCTCCCTTTTACAAGAAAGCTAATAAAACTGAGTGCAAAACATTACCGAGGAATAAGTCTGATTGACATTGTAGTGAAAAATTTTCGGATTATCGTCCTTGACCGCTTCAAGGAGGCAAGGGAGAAAAGAACTCGTGAAAATCCAGCTGGCTTCCGTCTTGGCACAGGCTGCACTGACAATATTTTTGCACTCCGCCTCATTATCCAGCAGTTTGAAAGGTATAGTTTGTCATAATAATAGTTTGAAAGGTAAAGGTATACATTAGCTCCCAGCTTTGTACTGATGGATCTTCTGACGCCGATATTCAACAGAGATTGCAGAAAGCACAGACAGTCTTTGCTTCCCTTAGAAAACCGTTGTGGAACCGGCGTGAATTTAGGGTAGGAACTAAAGTTCAAGTATACCTGGCTTTGGTTTGAAAAATCCTTCTTTGTGGATGCGAAAGTTTGTCAGTGAAGCGACTACATAAAAATTCACAGAAGGTGTTTGAGCTACCTGTCTGCGTAACATCCTCAGGTTAAATCTTAATGATTACATATCAAACATGGATATACGACGAATGTGTGGTACTAAGAGATGCTTTGCCATCACGATCAAGGAGGGTCGACTGAGATCGTTGGGCCGTGCCTTACAGAGTCCAACTGAGTACTTGCCTCGTCGAATCCTTCTTGCTGAACCACTTAGGTGATACCAAAGACGCCAAAGGAAAACAGCGGAAAAGCTGGTGGAACGTGGTTAAATCAGACCTTAATCAGACTTGGGGGCTCAGACAGTTCTGCCAAAGATGGACAACTCAATGGCTCCCATTTGTCAAGCACCTGGCAGCAGACCAAACTTATATTGTCCAAACTGGTCTCGAGGATCCTTTATACTGGACAAAATGGAAACGCCTGATACCCGCCATTAGTACAAGTACAAGTAAGTTGTCTTTTCAGAGACAAATAGATGGTGCAATTCCCTATTATGTATAAAATTCGGTGCTTCGTAGCAAAACGTTACAGCTAACCACGTTCTTTGTTCTAAAGTTGAGAACTCTACTGCAAATATTTTACTTTCTACCAATCAGGAGACTTATTTATCACAATATTATATCATCTACGCTTAAGCTTGGTGTTAACATATATGTTAGGCTAGGCTTCAATATTTAAAAAGGATATGGTGATAAATTCACATATTTAGGTATGAAAAAGAATTCTTAAACTACATCTGAACGCCACTTTAGGGAAGAGCTGAGGGCTGAGGAGAAAATGGCCCCCTTTCTGCTTATGGTAATTTTCTTTAGTCTTAATTTTCAAACTGCTCCTTACTTTTTCGTGTTAAAACTTGTTTCTCTAAACTTAATATTGAAGAAGGAAAGAACGTCCAGTGACGTGATCAGCGAGTTTGTGTTGACGCTAAGTGAAATGAAAGCTTAAGCAGCCAGCTTATCACACAAATTCGTCCACACAAACTCGTCAGCACTAGCAGCAAAAGGCCATAAATTTTATCACAGGACGTACATCCATCTTCAAGATTAAGTTTAGAAAAATAAGTTTAACTGCAAAATCTAGCTAATTAAAATAGATAAGAGCTGGAGAAGTCAAAGTAAAGTAAAAAAAAATAAAAAAAAATAACACAAAACAGTCAGTAATGATGGCAAACTGTTTCAAAATACGAATATTATATCGACTAGCCTGTGCACTTTGAAATGGTTATGTCAGATGCTTGCAACTAGAGCGGTAAGTATTTCTGTGAGCACAAAAAAAATTTGAGGGAGGATTTTAGTCATTTTAAAAGAAAATTCTCTTTGTTATTGTTTAATAGGGAAAATAAACTGTATACAGTAGACTGCAATTTCACAAATATTATTCCCGCAGTCTATTCCAAAGGAAGCGTGCAATCGTAATAAATGATTCAAAAAAGTATAGGTTGTCCAATATTCTGGGAAAACATTCGGAAACTGTGGATTACATAACAAATAATACCATTAGAGGGCTGACCAATCTTCGACGCTCTTCCTTCGTAATGTTCAAATTTATTAAATCTGGTACAAGGCACCAGTGGTCAGGCGTTCCCATCATAAATAGCTGGTTGAAAGCATGAAAGCCGCATGGAATGCAAGCTGGAAGACAAATGCACCATATGAGCAGCTTTTGATATTTTCCGTATTCCCCAACTTGAGGCAATATTGAGTCAAAATCTAACGGCTGAAATTAAAAAAAAACAATAAAAGAACGTTCAACAACAACAAAACACGCTTAGCGTGTTTAGATAGTATTTAGATAAAAGTTTTAGATAGTATTTCCATTTACATGTTTTACATGTAAATTATCGATGGAACTCTGAAATCCCTTTCTGACAAGCTCATGGAGGGAACAAAAATGTACATCAGGTATGATAGCTTGACATAGTTGAGAATATATAACATCAAGTATACTTATTTTCGGTTTATCTTTTTAAAGAGGAATATATCCATCCAAGGAATAGAAAAGTTAACTTTAAGATTCCAATTAACTCTCCCCCCATTTCCACAAAAGTTACACCAGCCTTTGTGACCACCCTTCTAAAAAACATTCATATTTTTGTTGACAAGGATCCGTTTGCAGAGTTCTCTCATTTGCTCAGTTTGATGACGTACTTTTCATCAAAATAACTTGCCCTTTTTCGCTGCTTTTCCCCTTTTTTAAAAATTGGACACATTTTCTCCGGCTTGTAGCTTGGGATACGTAGCTTCTTCTTATTGGGATGCCAAGCCTTCTGGAGTCCACTTCGGTCTCCTTTTGGCTTGACGACGATTTTCAATCTGCAGCTGATGATGGGTCTTTAATAAGTCTTGCTACCATTTATGTGATCAACTCCAAGATATTATTATGTCTTAGGAAATCGAAAATACTTTTGTATGGATGTCTTTCAGTGTTAGCTGGTAGGCTTGAGAGCAGCAACACGTTGATTTCTCAACTCTTTTCTCAGGATAAAAGAGTTGCTTTTGATTGTATAATATAGAATATTGTCAGCCCTTGATAAAAATAGTTCCAGTTATCAAGGCTTTATTTTTTAAGAGTTTCTGGTAATTTTAGGCTGAATATGTCTCTGAAGGTCTGGACCTTTAAATTAGGGTTTATTGGATTATACAAGGATCTACTAGCTAGCTGGTCTGCTTCCTCATTATATTTGATGCCTTGGTGGCTGGGGATATGCTGGGGATAGCTTTAAACTCAGTTAATTTAATTTTAATTTTGAATCACCGTGAAAACAAAGTATTTTAGTATGTATATTTTTATTAAATCTTTTTCTGAAGTTTTGGGTATTATTTGCACAACTCGCTCCTTACTGTAGTTGTTTCGACAAACAATATAGTATTAAAAATGAGCTTCAGGACCACGGTTTTAGTAAATGGTATAAATGTATGACCACTCCAGGTCATAAGAAGACATGTTAAGAAAATAATTCTTACTTCATAAAATGCAAAATTATCCTAGTTAACATATTTTCCAGGGGGAGCACCTTTGTCCTCACTATTTTCACTGTTGTACAATTTTTTTTTTAATACAATTGAAAAAAATAAACAAATTTGACTGCTTTTATCCATTTCCAAATAGTCTATATATGAAAATTATATACCATCGCTGCCATCTACCAAAAAGATATAAATAGGCAAATATTCATAAATTTAGGTTAAGTTAGGTTAGGTTAGATTAGCTAAATTGCTCTTGGGTGTTTGTCTTATAAACGATTTTCAAGACTTGGAGAAGAGGCAAAAATATGAAAAATGAGATTGAAAAACTGGAAAAAAGGAAAATAGTGAGCATAAAGTTACTCCCCCTGGAAATACATTAACTAGGATTATTTTGCATATTATGAAGTAAGAACTGTTTTCTTAACATGTCTACTTATGACCTGGAGTGGTCATATATTTATAAACATTTTTTCCTACTAAGTGTCAGAAAAAATGACTTCCTGGAACTATCTCCAGCCCCCCCTCCTTATTGTAAATTTCCTGAAGATGCTACAAAAGCCAATTCTTTTGGTGCACTAACAGTATCAAGGCTTTATTCTTTAAGAGTTTCTGTTAATATTAGGCTTTGTTAAAATTAGGAATCGTTCCTTACTTACTGTTTGTTACCACGAACTCTTTGGTCATTTTATTTGGCAAGAAACACAAATCTAATATCAAAACTTGAAGCCAAAAGCTGGTCTATCTTGATTATACAAAAATAATTTTTATCAAAATACTTCAAAGTTTTGTGAGCACAGACATTATGGCACGCATAAATCCTTTGAGTTTTTGTTTCTGATATTGTAAATAAAACTTACTTTAGCTTCGTCCCCATTGTCAGTGCTTTCTTCTTCGTGTGGGACTCGATTCTCCTCAATTTCTGGAATTCCCTGCATTTATAAAATCGGTGAGAGACAATGAATAAGCAACCAAATAGCTAGATCTATTCCCACTGTGTTTACAATTTTCAAATATTTCATTAGGAATTTACTGTTGGTTCATGCACCGGCATAGAGAACTAGCAAACTAACTGAAGCCCTAACAAAACATGATTGCCCCTGTCCGAAAAGAAACCTAAAAAATATGAAACACTTTTCAATTGGATTAAACGGAGTAGCGAAAAGATTATTGAACAACATTTTAAAGTAAATTTTCTACCTGGCATACACGGAAATTATTTGTAACGCATAGAAAAAAAAGTTTTAATTAATCATAGGCAGCGCAATAGTGCTGCCTAAGTAAAGAACTATGTTGGCACAATGTATTATTTTTTATATTTTACTTGGTGTAGAAGGAGTTGTCGTAGAAACTTAAAGAAGGGCTCATTCAACTGGAAACTGAAAGGGTTAGGGCCCTTTTTAATAGTGAAAATTGTTTGGAGGGCAAATAGCACCCCCCCCCCCCCCACGAATATTATGTCCCTAAACACTGCCGATCGAAATTTTGTGATAGCCATTTTGTTCAACATTGTTGAAACATCAGGAAGTTTTGCCATTAAGGATGACACCCCCCCTCCCCACGGCCCTCAGGGCTGTAAGTTATGTCTTGGGTGCATATTAGGTTCTTAAGGAAAGCATGGTCATATAAACTTCAGAGGGGGTTCAATAGATTGGTAATCAGAATCTCTAGTAGCCTTTTTAAGAGTCAAACTGATCGGAGGGTAGCTGCTTGTCTGCACATTGTATTTTCCAGAAATGTATCTAATATAATTTTTTAGATAAATAGAACTTCAAATGGGGCTTATTTTATTTGAAATTGGAAGTTATAGTGTTCTATTTAAGATTCAAAAGTGATTTGAGAGCAACCAGTTACCTCCCCCCCCCACACACGCCCATCATTTGTCCAAACGCATCCAATCAAAATTTGGAGATAGCAATTTTTTCACCGTAGTTGAAAGGTCCAGAAATTATGTCTTTGAGGAAGGCAATCCCCCCCCACAGCTCTCAGGGCAAGGGTTGTAAGGGTTTACCCAACCCCCCGTAAGTTTTACCCTGGGGGTATATAAAGTTTTATGTAGAAAGAGTGGTTGTATATGCTTCGAAAAGGACTCATCGGATTGGTAATCAAAAGTTCTAGAGCCTTTTTTACTGATCGGAGCGCAGCAACACCCCCTCCCCTCAAACGTTGTGTTTCCTGAGATGCATCCAATAGAAATTTTGAAACGGTTCTTCTATTCAATATAGTCCAAAGATCATATAACAAGGCTTTTGGCATTGATTCAAACCACCAGAGCCTGGAGCACAGGTTGTAAGTTATACCCCTGGGGTATTTAGGGTTCTTTTGGAAATGATGGTTGTATAAACCTTAAAGGTGGCTCATTTGATTAAAAATTGGAAGTTCTAGTTCCCTTTTAAGACTAAAATGCGATGGAGGTCAACTAGCACCCCCCCCCCCCAAATACCCCTCTTTTAACCAAACACATCTGATTAAAATTGTAAGATGGCCGTTTTGTTCAACATATTCCGAACTATCCCAAGAACATATAGCAATTCCTCCAGGGTTGGCACAACCCTCCATTGTTTTCAAATAGTATATGTTTTTGAGACAAGTTATGAGTCTGTAAGGGAAAATTGAGGGGAGTGTTGAACTAAATCCGAACATGTTATGTGTATATGGGTTGTCAAAAGGGTGTAACTCTGGAATGACTGGGTATATTAATTTAGAACTTTCAGGAAATGATAAGGGGGGTGATCAATATACCGAAAAGGCAATATTCTTACGCTAGTATTATTATAACTACTGCTGCTTATACTGCTACCACAACTACTATTACTAATACCACTATTATCACCAAAATTACTACTTCTGCAGTAAGTAGGCCTACTACTAAGGCTGAGGATACAGAAATAAATATCTGAGAAAATGATGAGGGGGGAGTTAAACTGAATCAAAACATACTATGTATATACAGATTGCTGATACGGCGTACCGGTAATATTTTTGGAACGGCTTAACGGATAAAGAGGTAACATTAGGGGCATCATGAGTGGGATGTTCAGCTGACCAAAAGTCAAAATGTACCTGCCACAACTGTTATTGATACTGCTACTACTACTGTTGCTTCTACTAAAAATAATACATTATTACTGCTATTACTATTCCTACTGCTACCACTACTACTATGATACTAGTGATACTATTACAATTAAGGCTACGCATGTGAAGGTGAAAATTTGACAGAATATTAAAGGGGAATTTGCACTACATCCCTCTGATTGGCTGTGATCTTGTACTGGTTTTACCTTCTGGGGTCTCCCTACTAGTGTATCCAGATTGCTAAAGAGCATACATAGAATTTTGAGGGAATAATATCAAGTCTTATTTTTTAGGTCAACCTGAGGAGGTACAAAATCAAATTAAACAATACTATTTGTGTCAGGATTAAAAATTGTTGAAACACTTCCTCCAACATAGAAATAGCAAGCCAAAATATAGATTCTTATAGAAAAAAAATCCAAAAGGATATATTTTTTTTCCATGTAAACGACTATGTCAACAAGAAACGAACAAAAATTAATTTAAAATTTTCTTCCACAAATAAGTTTTCCAAAGAAAAGTAAAGAGCTCCATTAAGCCAAAAATGAGTAGAAATAAATTCAAATAATATTCCATGCGTAAAACTACCACAAATCACCATCAATTTAATCAATGAAACTTAATTCGAAAAGAAATTACAATAAATGACCGAGTCAAAATCAAAACGAAAATTAACATGAGTAGGGTCGAAAACCCCCATGCCTTCTCCAGACCAGAACATAATTTGCACTTTACTAAAAACAAAATACAGTTTAAATGTTTTTAATTTTACTTAAGTAAATAAAAATTATTAAAAAATCGAGGAATGAATATCGGTATATGTGTATTAGACTGACAATTCTCGGTCATCTGTTGTTTGTTTGTTTTTTGTTGTTTTTTTTTCAGTAAAGGAAAATTTATTTTCTGGTCTTGAGAAGGCATGGAGATTGTCGGCCCTACTCATGTTATTTTCTGTTCCTTTTGAGTTTGACTTGGTTATTTATTGTAATGAATTTGAAAAACTTTTCCACAAAGCAAGTTTTTCAAAGAAAAGTAAAGAGCTCCACAAAGTTAAAAATGAGCAGAAATAAAGTCAAATAGCCTTCCAAGTGTAAAACTACAACAAATTACCATCAATTAATAAGTGACGCTCAAAACGAACCGAGATCACAATAAATAACCAAGTCAAACTCAAAACGAGAAAAACTTAAAATGAGTAGGACTGACAACCCCCATACCTTCTCAGGTTTCGAACATGATTTGCAATTTACTGAAAAAAATGGCCATGATTTGTCAGTTCAATATGCATATACTGATATTTGTTTCTTAAAAGTCTAACAATTTTCATTTATTAAATTAAAACAAGTGAAAACATTTTAAATGTATTTTTTTTTCAGTAACGTGCAAATTTGGTTCTGGTTTCAAGAAGGCATGGGGGTTGTCAGTCCTACTCATGTTAATTTTTGCTCGTCTTGACTTTAACTCGGTTATTTATTGTAATTTCTGTTCGTTTTGAGTTTCAGTTTTTATTGATGGGGATTTGTGGTAGTTTTACGCTTGAAATGTTATTTGACTTTATTTCTGCTCATTTTTGGTTTAGTGGAGCCGGTTTAGTCGGTTTAGTAAGAATCCATAGTTTAGCTTGCTATTTGTAAGTTGGAGAAACTATTTTAACAATCTTTATTCTGACACAAATAGTATTGTTTAATTTAAGTTTATACCTCCTCAAGTTGCTCTTTTGAAAACCAGGACACACTTACTCTTTTTTTATTTATTTAAATGGTAAGAGCAGAAGTAGTAATAGTAGTAGCCTAGAAAGTTTCAAATTAATAACCCCTGTCGTTCTCGATATATTGCTGAGGTTTCTTATTGGCAACCATACACAGTCCATTTTGATTTGGCTTTAAAGCAAAATTTAGTTTTAAAGCATAGCCAATTGCATAATTTTGCGGGTTGTCATAACCAATATCCCTAGATATATAGCTGATGGAATATTCTACTATGCTGGACAAAATGGCTGTCTCAAAATTTTGATTGGATGTGTGTGGAAAATGAATGGACTTTGAAGGAGGGCTACTTGCCCTCCAATATCTTCTTGTTGTTAAAAAGGGCACTAGAACTTTTAACCTTGAATCGAATTAGCTCTTTAAAAGTTTCAATGATATTCCTAACTATTAAAAAGCGGTACTATATATGCAATTGCTTATATGCCCCCTTTGAAAACCTGCATGCATCTAGTTTTTTTGTTTAATTGAAACTAAACGTCCCCTAAAAGTTTCACCTCAATACCCTTAGAGTCATTAGTTAAAGTAACTGTAGTAGTAGTATTAATAGTATATATATTGCCTTTTGATATTCTAATTTTTTGATATTGCCTTTTCATTATTCTCATAAAGTCCTGGAATTTTCAACTTAGTACAATTACCTGTTGCTTTGACATTGCTGATATATCCTATTGATAACCTGTATATTTATATACTTTCATGATTCTCATCTTAAGGCTCCTAGTCTTACAAATAGTTGCAATAGAGATAGTATTTGAAGTAGCAGCAGTAGTATTAGTAGTAAATGTAGCAGTGGTATTAGTGTTAGTAATATACACATATTGCCTTTTTTTTGTCAATTGATCTTTCCCTTTAAGCATTTTCTAAAAGTTCCAACTTAATACTCAAGTCCATTCTTGAGATACGCTCTTTTGACAATGTGTATGCGCAGTGTCTTTTGATTTAGTTCCAAATTTCCCTCAGTATTTTAAATGTAGTACTGTGGTTGTAGTAGTAGAGGAAGCAGTATTAGTGGTCGTAGTTGTAGTGGTAGCAGTAGTAGCGTACAAATATTGCTTTTCTGTTCAATTGTTTATTTCCCTTATCATTTTCAGAAAGTTCCAAATTAGTATACTCAGGCATTCCTGAGTTACGCCCTTCTGACAGCCCATATACATATGACGGGTTTTGACTCAGTTCAACATTCTCCTCAACCTTCTCTGAAAGGCAAACCTGAGTGCCCTTTGTCTTTTTGGAAAGTAAAGGTCAAACATACATACCTTTCTCAATATGCTATATGTAAATAGTGAACGAATCGCCTAACTTGCCACCCTTGTTCTGGGGCCTTTGAGGGGGTTGAACTCCCCAAACGTATAATTACAGGATCTTTCAACAATACTGAAGAAAGTAGATGTCTCAAAATTTTGATTGAATTTTTGTTTCGGAAACTATGGTTGTAAGAGGAGGGGGGATGGTTACACTCAGTTCACTTTTTATTTTCGAAAAGAGCACTATAGTACAGTCAATCTAGCGTCAAATAGGACTCGACCGCAAAGAAATTGCAACAGAAATGATTTTTACACCATCTTGTATATAAAAAAAAAACTGTACAACATGTCAAAAGTTGAGAAACCCAGTGGGGTGCAAAATAAGTGTTTTTTAGCGTTTTCTGTTTGTTTTTTGTTGTTTTTAGCGGAAATTTTCCGTTATCCTAGAGCTTAGCATTTACTTCATGGGAGACATGTTTCTGAACTAGTTTTGTGTGCTGAATTCGAATATCACATCAGATTCAAGTTATGTCCCACCGTTAGTGTTTCACATTCATCACCAAACAAGAAATTCGTATTTCGTGGCCATATTTCCCTTTTTTCGTCCTTTGGGGCGAATGAAGTCAGGAATAACGTCGCCCTATCGACTGAATACTATATTTTTGGAAAGTTCCGTACATTCTAAGATTGTCGTTGTTGGAACCCTTGGTCCCAGTTTTGTCAGATAAATGTCCCTCCCAGTTTCATTTCTTTGGGCCCCTTAATTATTTTCCTTCATTTTGTAATAAATGTTAATTTTCCTATTATTTTTGTAGTCCTGGATCAAGCTAAACGCCATGGATTCGCCCCAGTCGTGACCTTCGATCAGCCATTGTGGTGGAAAGCTATGAAAATGGTTGAGGTTTCTGAACCAGGAAGTGAGCTCTCAGCAGTAGTCCTGAAACTCGGTGGGTTTTACACAACCATGAGCTTTATTGGATGCATAGGATACACAATGGAAGGATACGGTCTCCGCGAAGTCCTGGAACTTGCATATGCCCCAAACACTGTTCCCCATCTCCTAAGTGGAAAGGCTATTTCACGAGCTGTTCGAGGTCTCTTGCTAGTTGATAGTGCTCTACATGCCGTGCTGCTTTCCGAGTTATTTGACGATGATCCCTGTTCAGAACCTGAAACAAAGTTAGGCACCAAAGAAGTTGCAGACCTTAAAACACTATACAGCAAGCTAATGAATGGAGAGGCAACAATGACGGAGGTTGAAGAAAATCCTGCACTCAAGCGGATCAAAGGTTTCGTCGACCAGAAGATACTTGATCTGTCTCAGCACAGAACTTCAAAGCTGTGGTTTCAGCTTATGAATATAGTTGGGATACTTCGTTCTTTCATCAAAGCTGAGCGGATGGGTCTTTGGGACTTACACCTAAAGTCTGTGTCTGAAATGCTACCTTTTCTTGCGGCCTGTGGTCACAACAACTATACCAAATCGTGCCAAATATACTTTCAGAAGATGTTGGAGCTTGAAGAAACCCATCCTACTGTTCATAGTTGATTCCAACAAGGAATGCTCGTCGTCAGACGATCTGATCGCTATTGGGCTGGCTTGTCGACGGATCTAGTTATTGAAAAAGAGCTTATGCGCTTGTTGATAACAGCAGGCGGACTGACTAGGGGTACGGGCATGACCGAAACCCAGAGTTCGTTGTGGGTTTTAGCACGCCCAACCTGCTCTGCTGTTAACCTTCTAATGGAAGATCTGACGCAAATTCTCTATGGGACAAGCGAGCAGCACAAGGAGAACGCAGGCCCCAGAAAAGAACAAGACTTCAAGGATACGCAGGCGATGGTCACGTACTTTGAAAATGGCTCACCATTCGGAGAGGATACCCAGCTTAGAAGCATTGCTACCGGTTTGACTGCATATGAATCTGCAAACGTTGACTGTGCGAAGGCTGTCGGGCTAAAAATCCTTGATGATTTGACTGGAAATGTGGCTATGTTTTTTGTCTGCCTAATAACGGAACAGGCAGTCAATATAAAAACAACCCAAACTGCTGGTGTAGTTTACAAGCGACTGGATCCAGCTTTGCTATTCCAACGCTTCATTGCGTTAGCCAAAAGGACAAGACTTCTTGAATCAGAGTGCTTCCGGTATGAACTTTGTTCGTATCCCGCTGCTCTTTTTGACAGCTCATTTATACCGAGAGTGCCAAACAAGGCCGAATTTACCAAGGCTATTGCACTTGCATGCAAACTCAAAGAAATTCCGTGTGTGTTGAACGACGGGACACACTACGTACTTGACGGCGGATCTCTATTGCACCGAGTCCCATGGATAAAAAATGACACGTATCATACAGAGCTACTCTCTGTATATTTCTCGTAAGTACCCTGGCGCAACTGTTGTTTTCGACGGGTATGATAGTTGACCTTCCATCAAAGATATGGCCCATTCGTATCGTAATCGAATGATTGGTCGCGAGGTTTTCTTCACGAATGACATGCGGCTGAAAGTTAAGAAAGAAGAATTTCTCGGGAACAAGAAAAACAAGTCAAGATTCATTAGTGCGCTTGCAGTTCATCTCCGGCAAAAAGGCTATTTTGTAGTCCAAGCCCCCAGTGATGCAGACGTGTCTATTGTAAAAGCTGCTATCGAATCAGCTAAACAGAAGGTAACTGCCGTTATTGGAGAAGATACGGATCTTCTGGTCCTTCTCTGCTACCACTGTGATGTCTCCACTAACAAGGTGTACTTCGCACCAGAGCCAAAGAAAAATAAAGAGCGAAGGTGCTGGGATGTTCATGAAATGAGAAAAAGATTAGGCCAAGAAGTATGTGGTCTGATCCTCTTTGCCTATGCATTCCTTGGGTGTGATTCTACATCACGTGTCCACAACATCAGAAAAGGTCTTACCCTGAAAAAAGTGATAGAAGACGAAAGTCTTCGAGCATCTGCCAAAGTCCTTATGAAGAAGGCAGCAACAAAAATCGAAGTCAAGGAAGCCGGAGAAGACGCACTTCTTATAATATATGGTGGAAAGAAGGGGGGAAATCTGAACGAGCTTCGAAAGCAGCTCTTCGAAAGAAATCTCGTCACAGCAACGGCTTTTGTTCACCCAGAGCAGCTACCTCCCACATCCAACTCTGCAGTATTTCACAGCTATAGAGTTTACTTTCAGGTACACGCCTGGAATGACGACCGTAATCTAGAATTGGACCCTCAAGAGTGGGGCTGGAAGGACCGAAATCGTACATTATACCCTGTGATGACGGACCTACCCCCAGCACCTCCCCAACTTCTTAAGATTGTTAAGTGTTCCTGCCGTTCAAACTGCACCTCTGCTCGGTGCACTTGTGTCAGAAACGGCATGTCTTGCACTCTCGTGTGCAAAACTTGTCAGGGAGCAGAATGTGATAATTCTTCCAAATCAGAAGATCTCATCGACGATCTCGACGACGAAGTTTCAAACTACACTGCCAGTGATTAATGTCGCAAGTCATTTGAAAAGTTGCCTGCTTTTTACCAATGTGATTTTTGTTACCTGTGATTTTAGTCAGTTAATACATTAAGAGATGATTGATTATTTTGAAAAAACCTTTTGGTGATGAATGTGAAACACTTTCAGTTGAACATATCCTTGATCTGATGTGATATTTAAGCTAATCGCATAGAACTACTCAAGAAATGGGTTCAAACGACTATGTTATAATAGATTTAAGAACTTCGTGAATGGTGATGAATATTGAACACTTCTGGTTCACCGTTTCTTAAATCTGATGTAATACGCAAGTTTAAAACATAAAACTACATCAGAAGTGTGTTTCCCATGAAGTAAACTCTAATCCTTGAGAAAAACGAAAATTTAGGCTTAAAAACGAAAAATAAAACACAAAACGCTAAAAAACACTAATTTTGCACCCCGCTAAGTTTCTCAACTTTTGATATGTTGTACAGTTTTTTTTTCTCTACAAGATGGTGTAAAAATCATTTCTGTTGCAATTTGTTTGCGGTCAAACCTTATATTGACTGTACTACTATAACTTCATAGTTCTAATCAAATGAGACCTATCCAAAGTTTATACGACCACCCATTCCATAAAACCATGTATGCCTTCGGGTTATAATTTAAAACCCTTGCCTCGTAGAAAGTTCAACAAGAACGCATTCTATTGGAAATTCAAAGGGCTAGTGCCCTTTTTAATTACCAAAAGTGATTGGAGGGCAACTAACCCCCCTATCACGCCCACCTTTCCCCCAAAAACATCCAATCAAAATTTTGAGATAGCCATTTTGTTCAACGTAGTTAAAAATTCGGGAATTAGGTCTTTGAGGATAACAACCCCCCCCCAACAGCCCTCAGGGCAAGGGTTGTAAGTTATTCCCTGGGGCAAAATAAGGTTTTTATAGAAAGCGTTGTTGTAGGCTCATTCGATTGGAAATTTAAATGGCTAGTTCCCTATTTAATAGTCGAAAGTGATTGGAAGGCAACTCTCATCCTTTCCACTCCCATTGTTTCCCAAAACACATCAAATGAAAATTTTGGGTCAGCAATTTTGTTTCAACGTAGTTGAAAGTTCTGGAAATTATATGTTTGAGAAGGACAATCCCCCCACAGTCTTCAGGGTAAGGGTTATAAGCTATTCCCTGGGGGTATATATGGTTCTTATGGAAAGAATATTCGTATAAACTCATTTGATTGGGAATAGAAATTTCTAGTTCACTTTTGAAGCGTCAAAAGATATCCCCCCGAAACCCTTTATTCCCACATGTATGAGTAGTGTGCTATCTATATATTTCACGACAGGTTGCCTAATGCGACTAAACACGCTATATTTTGGAACTAGACATTGAGGGACGAGATCGTATAAAGCAACCAAAGACAATATATTTGGAACTAGATATTCAAGGACGAGATCCTATAAAGCAACCAGACAGGTTTTTGTGTCAACACTTATTTCTGGATCAAAGTTACAAAGACAGATTTACCTGACAGACAGGTGTCTGAGGTTAACAGCCTGGTCAGATTTCTGAGCGTGTAATAGATACATGTTTAGGTTTAATGATTGTATACACTATTAGAGATATCAAAAAGTTATATCATTTGCGTAAAGCTAACTCAATTTGCGAAAAGATATTCCATTTGCGTAACTCTGCTCTGAATGATCTTAATTGGAGATTGAATAATAGGGATGATACAGAACTCGATAATATTCTTATTTTTAATTGGATTGTATGAAAGTGGTAAAAAGGGTTAAAACGGCGTACAATTAAGGTAAGTCTGAGGGGGTGGTAACTCTTACGCAATTTAATATAAATTTGGAATAACATCATTGGTATGAATCTATGAAAACGGTTAGCGATGACAAGAAGATTTTGTGACTTGACTTAGCTTTACTTCTTGGCTGTGTTCTGTATAATATGCAAATACCAATCGAGCAGTTTTACCAATATAAAATATGCTTTAGCATTGGAGTAAAAGTTGAAACTATTAGAGTCGTTGGCGCCAAGATGGCCTTATGACTCGACCTAGCTTTACTTCTCGGATGTGTTCCGTACAATACACAAGTACAATTTTAGCAGTGATCTCAATGTAAAATATGCTTTAGCATTGGAGTATGCTAAAAAGTTGAAACTAATAGCGCAGTAGGCGCCACGAAAAGATCATGTGACTTGATTTGGCTCTCACTTCTTGGCTGTGGTCGCTATAATAGACAGGCACCAATTGAGGAATGTTGGCAATATGAAATATGCTTTAGCATTGGAGTTTGCTAAAAAGTTGAAACTAATAAAGTTGTAAATGCCAAGAAAAGAATTTTACTATAGAAATTCAGAACAATCCTTAGAAATCCTTAGAAATCAACCAGTGAGAAGGATATGGATTTGAACCATCAAGGACCGCAACCATGAATGACCTTAACCACCAAGGACCTCAACATCAAAGGGCCTCTCTCCCCAATCTCCAAGGGTCTGCCTCCCTCCAACTTTTGGGGCTCCGTTCCCCCATTTTTTTAAAGTTTTTTCTTGAACTTTTTTTAAACTTTTTTTTAACATGATAATTTTTTCGGCTTTTTTTTACATGTCTTAGAATGACATGAAACATACTTAAAACACAAGAATTTCACATTTAATGTTTTCCAAATTCAAAATGAGAATGGTATAGATATATTCTTCGTTACTTTTACTATTGGGCGCCACGATGATTCTGGATGCGGCTTGAACGTGCAACAAGTACAAGTAAGTAAGTAAAGTACTTTTACCATTAGAAAAATAATGTTTGTAGTAGCACTTTTTTTTGGACTGAATTTTTTTGGACAAAAAATTATTCAACTTTTTTTTACGTATCCTAATATGACATGAAATATACTTGTGGCTGTACCAATCGTACTCTAAGCTCGCTCAACAACACGACACGGCTTGCCCCGTTGTACTCTATGGTTACTTATCGAAACTACCTAGTTTATTTTGTGTATTATATCAGTAATTCTCTAACATTGGAAGGATAACAACCGATATCATATTAAAAAAAGTGAAGATAAATTTTTCGACGAAAGTTTGTGCACACCATAAAATAATCGTTGCGTTGAATGCTGACAAAGATCAATATTTGAACTACGAAACAAGCACTAGTGGTAACAGTATTGGAAACGTATGTCTGCGTTGTCACGACATTGAGAGTTTAGATTTCTTTGGAATACCGATACCATTCAACATCTCCAGAGAAGTTAGTGCCAAAAGAAAACGCAAACATAAAAATAATGGTTGATGAAAATGGGCATCTTCTGACTAATGGTTCTGGTAACACGTTACTTGTTGATAGATCCTATTGCCATCGTTCCGGTGCAAATATTCAAATGAAACGAAGAGGACAAAAAAGCCAATTGCTGGACTAATATGATAAATCATATTTTGTCTACATACCAGAACTGTTATCTGTGTAAACACATTGTTGGAATAGACAGTGATATCGCTAACAAAATCAAAAGCGCATCGGCAGACAATATCACTAATGAATATAAAGATAAATTGACGGAAAATAATGCGCACGTGAATATTATTACTACTATTCATCATGTAGTCGACGAACCCATTAATACCAAAGATGAAACGCATATTGAACCTGTAGATGATACCCTAAACAAAAATTGTGTATGACTCAAAATGGATTAATGATTATTCTACTGATTACGAACTAAAAGAAGACAATAGCTACAGCAAGAAGAGAGAACACGGTAAAGTATTTTATGGAACAGATTCAAAATGTCCAAAGTTGTTCAATGATATTAATAATGTATAATATTGTATTTTTTTTATATTAATCTTCTACAAGTCATTATTTCATTAAAAATATATTATGGATTACCCTGTTATGTGTTCATTGTTTTTAGAGTATGCTAGCATATCAAACGGTTAGAATGTCTATTAAAACATCGGAGATGTAAGAAAAGGAATTTACATACGTCATATGTCGGATAGATAGGTTAACATAGACAAAATCTAAGTATCAGAATGAACAAATTCTTTATCAACATCTTTTGTCGGATAGGTCAGGATAAAATTGATAAAGATCTAAGTATCAGAGTGAATGGATTCTTTATCAACACCCATTGCCGGATATTTCGGTTAACATAATCAAAACCTAAGTATCAGAGCGATGAAATTCTGTATCAACATCTATTGTCAGATACATGGGATAAAATTGACAAAATCTAAGTATCAGAATGAAGAAATTTGTTCTATCAACACACATCGGTAAAAATTGACAAAATCTAAGTATCAGATTAAATTAATTCTTCATCAACATCTGTTTTCGGATACGTCGGATAATATTGTCAAAATCTAAGTATCAGAGTAAATAAATTCTTTATCAACATCTTTTGTCGGATACATCAGATAATATTCACAAAATCTAAGTTTCAGAGTGATTAAATTCTTTATCATCGTCTTTTGTCAGATATGCTTGATAAAACTGAGAAAATCTAAGTATCAGAGTGAATAAATTCTTTATTTTTGTCTTTTGACTGATACGTTTCATAACACTGGCCAAATATAAGTATCAGAGTGAATAAATTCTTTATCAATTTTCTTTTGACGGATACGTTTGATAACACTGACAAAATTTAAGTATTAGAGTGAACAAATTCTTTTTTAACATTCTTCATCGATGTCAGTTGTCGGATACGTCGGATAACCTTGACAAAATCCATGTACTAGTATGAATAAAGTCTTTATTAACATCTTTTGTTGAATAGGTCGGGATAAAATTGATAAAATCTAAGTATCAGAGCGAAAAGATTCTTCATCAACATCCTTTTCCGGAAATGTCGGTAAACATTAGATTGAATAAATTCTTTATCAGCATCTTTTCTCGGATATTTCAGATAAAATTGTCAAAATCTAAGTACCAGAGTGAATAAATTCTTTATCAACTTCTATTGTCTGATATATCAGATAACATTCACCAAATCTAAGTATCATAGAGAATAAATTCTTTATCATTGTCTATTGTCAGATATGCTTGATAGAATTGAGAAAATATAAGTATCAGAGTAAATAAATTCTTTAGCAATGTGTTTTGAAAGATAAGTTTGATAATACTCACAAAATCTAAGTATCAGAGTGATTAAATTCTTTATCATTGTCCTTTGTCAGATATGCTTGATAAAATTGAGAAAATCTAAGTATCATAGTGAATAAATTCTTTATCAATGTCTTTTGACAGATACGTTTGATAACATTGACAAAATTTAAGTATCAGAGAGAACAAATTCTTTATTAATATTCTTTATCGATATCATTTTTTGGATACGTCGGATAACATTGACAAAATCTATGTACTAGAATGAATAAATTCTTTATCATCATCCTTTGTCGGATACGTCGGATAAAATTCAGAAAATCTAAGTATCATATTGAAAAAATTCCTTGTCAGCATCATTTGCTGGATACGTCGATTAACATTATCAGAATCTTAGTATCAGAGTGATTAAATTCTATATCAACATCTATTCTCGGATACATAGGATAACATCGACGAAATCTAGGTATTAGAGAGAATAAATGTTTTCTATCAACATCTCTGTGAAATACATCGAATAAAATTGACAAAATCGAACTATCAGATTGACTAAATTCATTATCAACATCTTTTGTTGGATACGTCAGATAAAATTATCAAAGTCTAAGTATCAGAGTGAATAAATTCTTTTATCAGCTTCCTTTGTCGGTTACATCAGATAACATGCACAAAATCTAAGTATCAGAGTGAATAAATTCTTCATCAACTTCTTTTATCTGATATATCAGATAACATTCACAAAAATACGCTTGATAAAATTGACAAAATCTAAACATCGGAGTGAACTAATTTTTTATCAATGTCCTTTGACGGATACGTTTGATAACATTGACAGAGTCTAAATATCAGAGTGACAAATGAGTATCATCTGTGTATCATCTGACAAATGACGATAATAATGAATTTATTCGCTCTGATAGTTAGATTTTGTGAATGTTATGCAATGTATCCGACAAAAGAAGTTGATAAAGAATTTATTCACTTTGATACTTAGATTTTGACAATGTATCCGACATATCTGACAAACGATGCTGATAAGGAATTTATTCAATCTGATACTTAGATTTTGTCAATTTTATTCAGATAACCGATGTATCAGGCATAGGATGTTGATAAAGAATTTATTCGCTCTGATACTTAGATTTTGTCAATTTTATCCGACATATCCGACAAAGGATGTTGATAAAGCATTTATTCATTCTGATACTTAGATTTTGTTAATTTTATACGATGTATCTGACAAAGATGTTGATATAAAATTTATTCCCTCTGATACTTAGATTTTCTCAATTTTATGAAGCGTATCTGACAAATGACGATGATAATGAATTCATTCGCTCTGATAGTTAGATTTTGTGAATGTTATCCAATGTATCCGACAAAAGAAGTTGATCAAGAATTAATTCATCCTGATACTTAGATTTTGACAATGTTATCAGACATATCTGACGAACGATGCTGATATGGAATTTATTCAATCTGATACTTAGATTTTGTCAATTTTATTCGGATAACCGATGTATCCAGTATAGGATGCTGATAAAGAATTTTTTCACACTGATACTTGGATTTTGTCAATTTTATCTGACATGTCCGACCAAAGATGTTGATCAAGAATTTATTCATTCTGATACTTAGATTTTGCAAATTTTATACGATGTATCTGACAAAGATTTTCTCAATGTTACCTATGTATCCGTCAATAGATTTAAAAAAGCCAACAAAGAAAACAATCTAAAAAAAAACACACGAGACTGTGGCCAGTGGAGAGAAAAGAAAATACAAATGCAAAACAACGCGGATATTTTGCCTGTATCCAACAAGGCTTCTTCAGCACGAAAGAAACACAAGAAGAACAGGATAAAAAAAACAAGATAAAACTAAAAACCAATAAAACCACCACCAAAAAAAATGTACAATTGGCGCAAACTGATCCACGTAGGGAAAAGATACTATTATAGAGTTACTTCAGTGAGGACACCAGAGTAACTGAGGAAAAATAAAAAAAACTGTAAATTACTTTAATTATTCTGTTGTAACAGAATAATTAAAGTAATTTACAGTTTTTTTATTTTGGGATGTGTTTGGGAAAATGATGGTCGTGGGAGAGGGGGGGGGCTAGTTGCCCTCCAATCACTTACGACTATTAAAAAGGGCACTAGAACTCTCAATTTCCAATCGAATGAGCCCCTTTTGAAAATTCTAAGACGACCACTTCCATATGAAGTGCCCTCTAAAGGAAAAAAAAAACAAAAAAAACAGTACATTGTACCAAAATCGTTCTTATATGCCCTCAGGGCATAACTTAAAACCCTTGCCCCGGAAGTTGTGGGGGAGTATCCTCCTCAAAAACAAATTTTCTATCTGGAAATCAACTACGCTGAACAAAATCGCTATCTCAAAATTTTGATTGGACGTGTTGAGGGGAATGATTGGCGTGGGGGAGTGGGGCTAGTAGCTCTCCAATCACTTTCGCCTCTTAAAAATGGCACTAGCCACTCCAATTTCCAATCAAATAAACCCTTTTCGATTTTACTATGACAGCGCCTTCTATATAAACCTTATATACCCCCAAGGCATAAGTTACAACCCTTGCCCTGAGGGTTGAGGGGGAGTGTCCTCTTCAAAAACGTATTTTCTTTCTCGGAATCAATTACGCTGAACAAAACAGCTATCTCAAAATTGTGATTGAATTTGTTTGGGGGAAGGATGGGCGTGGGGGGCTAGTTGCCCTACAATCACTTTCGACTACTTAAAAGGGTACCAGCCCTTCAAATTTCCTATCGAATGATCCTGTTTTGAAGTTTCTACGACAACGTCTTCTATAAAAACCTTATATGCCCCCAGGGCATAACTTAAAACCCTTGCCCCGAAGGTTGTGGGGGAGTGTCCTCCTCAAAATGACTATTTCTATGTGGAAATCAATTATGCTGAACAAAATGGCTATCTCAAAATTTTTATTGGATGTGTTTGGGGGAATGATGGGCGTGGGGTGGGCTAGCTGCCCTCCAATCACTTTCGACTATTAAAAAGTGCACTAGCCGTTTGAATTTCCAATCGAATGAACTTTTTTAGAAGTTTCTACGTTTTAGAAGTTTTTTAGAAGTTCTTAGAAGTTTTTAGACGCCTTTTTTAAAAACCTTATATGCCCCCAGGGCATAACTTAAGCCCCTTACCCTGAGGGCTGTGGGGGAGTGTCTTCCTCGAAAATATATTTTTTATATGGAAATCAACTAAACTGAACAAATTGACTATCTCAAAATTTTGATTGGATGTGTTTGGGAAAATGTTGGTCGGGGGGGCTAGTTGCCCTCCAATCACTTTTGTCTATTAAAAAGGGCACTAGCCCTTTAATTTCCAATCAATTGAGCCTTTTTTGAAGTTTTTACGACAACAGCT
The DNA here is from genome assembly GCF_049724085.1 of Artemia sp. Qi Xiang Cuo. Taxonomy (NCBI): domain Eukaryota; kingdom Metazoa; phylum Arthropoda; class Branchiopoda; order Anostraca; family Artemiidae; genus Artemia; species Artemia sp. Qi Xiang Cuo. The sequence goes on along the minus strand of NC_142800.1, from coordinate 29,814,968 downwards.
TCTATAAAAACCTTACATGCCCCCAGGGCATAACTTAAAACCCTTGCCCTGAGGGTAGTGGGGGTGTGTCCTCCTCAAAAATATATTTTCTATCTGGAAATCACCTACGCTGAACAAAATGGCTATCTCAAATTTTGATTGGATGTGTTTGGGGGAATAATGGGCATGGGGGGGGGGGGCTAGCTGCTCTCCAATCACTTGAGACTATTAAAAAGGGTACTAGCCTTCGAATTTCCAATCAAATGAGCCTGTTTTGAAGTTTTTACGACAACACCTTCTGTAAAAAACCTTATATGCCCCCAGGGCATAACTTAAAACCCTTGCCCTGAGGGTTGTGGGGGAGTGTCCTTCTCAAAAACCGATTTTCTATCTGGAAATCAACTACGCTGAACAAAATGGCTATCTCAAAATTTTGATTGAATTTATGCGGGAGAATGATGGGCGTGGGGGGCTAGTTGCCTTCCAATCACTTTCGACTATTAAAAAGGGCATTAGAACTCTCAATTTCCAATCGAATGAGCCCCTTTTGAAGTTGCTACGACGACCCCTTCTATATGAAGTGCCCTCTAAAGGAAAAACAATAATACATAGTACATTGTGCCAACATCGTTCTTATATGCCCTCAGGGCATAACTTAAAAGCCTTGCCACGAGGGTTCTAGGGGAGTGTCCTCCTCAAAAAGATAATTTATATCTGGAAATCAACTACGCTGAACAAAATGGTAATCACAAAATTTTGGTTGGATGTATTTGGGGGAATGTTGGGCGTTGGGGGGGGGGGGCTAGTTGCCCTCCAATCACTTTCGACTATTAAAAACCACCATTTTCAATCGAATGAGCCCTTTTCGAAGTTTCTACGACAGCTCCTTCGATACGAAGTGCCTGTCGGAGAAAAAAAACACATTGTGGCCACATCGTTCTTAACTTAGGCAGCGCCAGTGCGCTGCTTATGATTTATTCATTCTAATACAGAGATTTTGTCAATTTTATCCAACGTATCCGACAAATGATGTTGATAAAGAATGTAAATAAAGAATGCATTCAATCTGATAATCAGATTTTGTCAATATTATCAAATGTATCCGTCAAAGGACATTGATAAAAAATTTGTTCACTCTGATGCTTAGATTTTCTCAATTTTTTTAAGCATATCTGACAAAAGACGATGATAAAGAATTTATTCACTCTGATACTTAGATTTTATAAATGTTATCTGATGTAACCAACAAAGGAAGTTGATAAGAGAATTTATTCACTTTTATACTTAGATTTTGACAATGTTATCCGACGTATACGACAAAAGATGTTGATAATGAATATATTCAATCTGATAGTTCAATTTTGTCAATTTTATCCGATTTAATTCTTAGAGATGCTGGTAGAAAACATTTATTCTGCCTAATACTTAGAATTTGTCGATGTTATCCTATGTATCCCAGAATATCCTATGTTGATATACAATTTAATCACTGTGATACTAAGATTTTGATAATGTTAATCGACGCATCCAGTAAATGATACTGGTAAAGAATTTATTCACTATGATACTTAGAATTTCTGAATTTTATCCGACGTATCCGACAAAGGATGATGATAAAGAATTTATTCATTCTAGTATTTTGTCATAGAATTTGTCAATGTTATCTGACGTATACGAAATATAGTCACTTGTATCCAAAAAATGATATCGATAAAGAATATTAATAAAGAATTTGTTCTCTCTGATACTTAAATTTTGTCAGTGTTATCAAACGTATCTGTCAAAAGACATTGATAAAGAATTTATTCACTCTGATACTTAGATATTGTCAATTTTATCAAGCATATCTGACAAAGGACGATGATAAAGAATTTATTCACTCTAAGCCATAGATTTTGTCAATGCTATCCGACGTATCCGACAAATGATATCGATAAAGAATGTTAATAAATAATTTGCTCACTCTGATACTTAAATTTTTTCATTGTTATCAAACGTATCTGTCGAAAGACATTGATAAAGAATTTATTCACTCTGATACTTAGATTTTCTCAATTTTATCAAGCATATCTGACAAAGAACGATGATTTATTCACTGTGATACTTAGATTTGGTGAGTGTTATCAAACATATCTCTCAAAAGACATCTATAATGAATTTATTCACTCTGATACTTGGATTTTCTCAATTTTAACAAGCATATTTGGCAAAAGACGATGATAAAGAATTTATTCACTCTGATACTTATATTTTGTGAATGTTATCTGATATATCAGACAAAAGAAGTTGATAAAAAATTTATTCACTCTGATACTTAGATTTTGACAATGTTATCCGACGTATCTGAGAGAAGAAGGTGATAAAGAATTTATTCAATCTGATGCTTAGATTTTGTCAATTATACCTGATGTATCTGACAAAGATTTTGATAGAAAAAATTTATTCACTCTGATAGTTAGATTTTGTCGGTGTTATCCCATGTATCTGAAAATAGATGCTGATACAGAATTTAATCACTCTGAGACTTAGGTTTTGATAATTTTTACCGCCATATCCGGAAAAGGATGTTGATAAAGAATTTATTCATTCTAATAGGCTCACACACAAATATATACTTGTCTTTCTATAGGTTTATGAATATTTTCTAGGAATCATTTCACTTTTCACATTACTGGTTAAACTTATATTCGAAGAAATCCCTTGGATTCCCTGACAAACGAGAGCTGTGTTGCAACAAAAATATTGACAGCTAGGTTTATCTATTAACATAATTTAAATCAGGAAGGGACTTTACACAACACTGCTCAAATGGTACGTGTGTATTATACAGAACACACCCAAGAAGTAAAGCTAGGTCAAGTCACAAGGTCTTCTTGGCACCTACGACTCCATTAGCTTCAACTTTTTAGCATACTCCAATGCTAAAGCATATTTTATATTGGCAACATTGCTCGATTGATATTTGTATATTTTACAGAATGCAGCCAAGAAGTAAAGCTAAGTCAAGTCACAAAAGCTTCTTTTCATTACTAACCGTTTCCATAGATTGATACCAATGATGTTATTCCAAATTTATATTAAATTGCGTGAGAGTTACCATCCCCTCAGACTTGCCTTAATTGTACGATGTTTTAACCCTTTTTACCACTTTCATACAATCCAATTAAAAATAAGAATATTATCGAGCTCGTTATCATCCCTATTATTCAATCTCCAATTAAGATCATTCAGAGCAGAGTTACACAAATGGAATACCTTTTGGGAAATTGAGTTAGCTTTATGCAAATGGTATAACTTTTTGATATCTCTAATAGTGCATGCAATCATTAAACCTAACCATATATCTATTACACGCTCAGAAATCTGACCAGGATGTTGACCTCACAAACCTGTCTGTCCGGTAAATCTGTCTTTGTACCTTTGATCCAGAAATGGGTGTTGACACAGAAACCTGTCTGGCCGCTCTAGAGGATCTCGTCCCTGAATTTTTAGTTCCAAAATATAGCGTGTTTATTCGCTTTATACGATCTCGTCCCTGAATATCTAGTTCCAAAATATAGCGTGTTTGGTCGCATTATGCAACCTGTCGTGAAATATATAGATAGCACACTACTTGCATCCGATAAAAATGTCGAGATAGCTATTTTGTTAAGAATAGTTCAAAGATCATATAACAAAAATTCCGGTGTCGAGACGACCCCCCAGGGCCCGGGGGCAGGCTTTGTAAGTTATGCCCTGGGGACATATATGGGTCTTATGGAAGGGATGCTCGTATTAACTTCAAAGAGGGCTAATTTGATTGGAAATTGAAAGTTGTAACTCTCTTTTTAAGAGTCAAAAGTGATTGGAGGCCAGCTAGCCTTCCCCCAGAGTCCATTTATTTTTTTCGTAAAATTTAATAGTCTAAAGAGATCCGAGGGCAGCTAGTCCCCCCCCCCCCCCGTCTTCTTTTTCCAAACCCATCTGCTGGAAATTTTGAGATAGACATTTTGTTAAAAATAGTTCTAAGGTCGGATAAGAAAAACTCCGGTATCAATACAACGCCCCAGGGCCTACAGGAAGGCATTCTAAGTTATGCCCTAGGGGCATGTATGGTTCTTATGAAAGGGATGCTCGTATAAACTTCATAGAGGGCTCATTTAATTAGAAATTGAACGTTCTAGTTCACTTTTTAAGAGTCAAGAGAGTTAAGGGCAACTAGACCCCCCCCTCCTTCACCCTTTTTTTCCCAAACCCTTCCGCTACATATTTTGAGACAGTCAGTTTTTTTGGAAATTGTTCAAAAACTAGATAAGAAAAACTCCCCCCAGGGCCCGGGAGATAGGCGTTGTAAGTTTTGTCCTGGGGGCTTATATGGTTCTTATGAAAGAGATGCTCGTATAAACTTCAGAGAGGGCTCCTTTGATTGGAAATTGAAAATCCTAGTTCAATTTTTAAGAGTCAAAAGATATTTGAGGGCAAATAGCCCCCCCACACAAACACACTTTTTCCCCAAGCCCATCTGATAAAATTTTTATAATAGCCGTTTCATTAAAAATAGTTCAAAGGTCAGATAAGAAAAATTCCTGTGTCAACGCAACCCCTCAGGGATCGGAGTAAGGCGTTATGAGTAATGCTCTAGGGGCATATATAGTCCTTATGGAAGCGATGCTCGTATAAACTTCGGAAAGGGCTCATTTGATTGGAAATTGGAAGTTCTTGTTCACTTTTTAAGAGTCAAAAGAGATCGGAGGGCAACTAGCCCCTCCTCCCACACCCTAAATGCATCAGATAAAAAATTTGATATTGACATTTTGTTAAAAATAGTTCGAAGTTCAGATAACAAAAAACTCTGGTGTCGACACAGCCCCCCAGGGCCCGGGGGTAGGCGTTGTAAGTTATGCACTGGGGGCATATATGGTTGTTATGGAAGGGATGCTTGTATAAACTTCATAGAGGGCTCATTTGATTGGAAATTGAAAGTTGTAATTCACTTTTTAAGAGTAAAAAGTATCGGAGGGCAGCTAGCCTCCCCCCAGAGTCCATTTATTTTTTTCCCGGAGGCACTTTATATAGAAGGGGTTGTCGTATAAAATTCTAAGGGGGCTTATTCGAGTTTAAATCGAGAGTTCTAGTGTCCTTTATAAGAGTCAAAAGTGATCGGAGGTCAACTAGCCCCCCAAGACCTTTTTCCCCAAATATATCTGATAAAAAACTTGAGGTAGCCATTTTCTTAAAAATAGTTTAAAGATCATATAACAAAAACTCTTTTACGTATGGTCATATCATTAAATATAGTTAAAAGCTCAGATAAGAAAAGCTCCTTTGTGGACACAACCCCCAGGACCCGGGACAAGCGTTGTAATTAATAATCTAGGGGCATCTATAGTTCTTATGGAAGGTATACTCGTATAAACTTCGGCGAGGACTCAATGGATTGGAAATTGAAAGTTCTCGTTAATTTTTTAAGAGTCAAAAGAGATCGGAGGGCAACTAGCCACCCTCTCCACGCCCTATTTTCCTCAAACCCATCCGATAAGAACTTTGAGAGAGCTATTTTTTCAAAATAGTTCAAAAATCAGATAACAAAAACTCCGGTGTCGACAGAACCCCCCAGGGCCCGGGGGCAGACATTGTAAGCTATTTCCTGGGGCCGTATTTGATTCTTATGAAAGGGATGTTCGTATAAACTTCAGAGAGGGTTCATTTGAATGGAAGCTAAAAGTTGTAGTTCATTTTCTCAGAGTAAAAAAAGATCGGAGGGCAACTAGCCCCTCCCACCCTCCACGCCTTTCGGTTTATCGGTTTGATAGACCCATCCGATAGAAATTTGAGGGGACCATTTTCTTAAAAATGGTTCAACCATCAGACACTAAAACTCCGGGGTCGATATAACCCCCCAGGGCCCAGGGACAGGCGTTGTCCCTGACGCAGTAGGTTTTAGGCTTTTAAGTGAGAGTAGGAGGTGATACCCAAACTCTAGTTTATAGTAAATTTTGTTCGTTTCAAGCTTGATTTGCATATTCAATTTAAGTTTCACTCGTTTTAAGATCTGTTTATTAATTTACATTAATATCTATTGTATGTTTGTTTGCATTGATTATTTTTTTTTTTTTTCGTTTTAAGTTTCATTTATGCTTCAATTTGAATATTTTATTTTCGTTTTAAGCTTGATTTTTATATTCAATCTAAGCATTATTCGTTTTAAGATGTATTTATTCATTTGTATTATTGCTTGTTGTATGTTTTTTTGCTATAGATAGATTTAGATAGATAGATTTATTTTTTTCCATATACCAGTAAAATAATTACATAACAATCTACAAATCCCCACAAAGGCTATGATTGTTTATTTAATTTCTATTCGTTTTGGGTTTCATTTATTCTTTAATAGTGATTTCTGGTCGTTTTGAGTTTGAATTTTTTTTTTTTTTTTTTTTTTTTTTTACTGTTTACTTTTTATTTGGTTAATTCAACATAACAAACAACAAATACCCCCAACAGAGAGCAAAGCTCGTAAAATTGGGTAAAAAACAAAAAAAAAACAAAAAATTTACTCATCATAACAAAAGAGATAAAGAAAAGAAAAAAAAAAAAAACCTGGTTTAATAGGTATTTTTATCTGCTGAGCTTAAATTTAAAATGGCCTTCGCTTTTCTTTGAAAAACTTATTTTTCGGAAAGTTTTTTTTAATTAATATAAAAAAAATTACCGAGCGTAATGAGCCTATTTACAAAAGGCGTTTTAAGCAGTTTTGTAATGCTTGGAGTACAAATGGATTATGTAGACCATCAAATACTACAAAACCAATCCGAGCAGCTAAGATAAACGCTATTGAAAATATATTTGAAGTAATGATAAACGAAAATGAAGAAAAGAAAAATATACGATTAGAATGCTTGCGACAACGACAATTATAACAGGACAAAATTCACAGTGAAGAACAAACAAAATCCGGTTATAAGCGACAGCGAAAATCCGAACATGTCAAAAATATTTTTGGAAATTGACATCCTGGGATTTTCTGGTCTGCAAAAATGATCCACATAGACCACGAGTTTGAGAAAATTTGATCTTGTTCATGCGTAATCAGTTGATTGCTTATCACTTTGAGAAAAAGTAGCTGAAGAAATTAGGAGTATAGGAAATCAGGCTGTAGGACAAAATGCAAAAATATTGGGATACAATTGAGGAGAGGGGGGATCGAGAATAAGCCCAAAAAACTCCCACCCTATTTTCCTACCTGCCTTAGTGGAATATTACAATGGTCAACAATTTCTTCAAGTAATTATTCAACATATTCCAAAATTTTCAGATGATTAGTATAAAACAATTTTTAAGTTAATGTCGCTGATTGTGGCATTATAGTCAAAGGAATGTAATACTATTGAGGGACCACAAATCTCGTAAGACGGTGAATTTGATTCTTAATTTAGATTAAATCCTTTTAAATCACTTTTTTAAAGAAAAAAGTAAAACTTTTAATATTCCTTATTCCACCTTTAGCTGTCCAACTTTAGCTGATTTTTTGCTAAATTATTTAAAATTTTCCAACTTTCCATCTACATTTCCGGCTGCATATGATGCTCGGTTAAGACCGTGCACACCGCTGAGGCTGCTTCTCCCTTGCTTCCTTAAAACTAAGCAACTTTGAAGAAAAAAGAAATAGAAAGCAATATTTTGGTGTGCAATGTCTTTTTTTTCTGAATGGCCATCTGCAAATTCCTTAGGAATAATAGTCATCTTTTTCTATTAATTAGCACTATGAAAACATTTTTGAACCTTACATATGTCAAATCTTATTTCTGAGATAATGCCTAATTTCGTAAGACATAAATACACACGTTCTAATTTGCATCGACGTTAAACGCCAATTACCTGGAATCTCCTCCCATTTTCACCAATGTTTTCCAACCATTATAGTCTTTTCACTTCATATCCAATGCAAATTATTTCTCCTGTGACGTCATGGAAAAAATGGGCCAATAAGATGAATTCTTCTCTAATCGAATTAAAATAGTGAGTAATCAGTTAGTCTTCATCAGCTCCTGAAGATGAATTATCAGGAAAGTGATTATTCACAGAAACTGTTTTATAATAACTACATATTAAGTAATTATCAGATTAATCTTAAAAGACAATTTTCGGTAAATGACATTTTGAGAAAAGAGATCAACACTGAGAAAAGATTTGACATTAATCCTACTTTGGAAAATGGAAGTTCGTTTGATTCAGAAAAAAGTGAGGGTAAGTAATAATTAAATTTTAATTGCAGGTACTAAACTATGGCTTAACCGCAATGTGTACCGCGCATACATTTTCAATTAGCCTAAATAAGTCCGCACAGATTTTCCAAGTAGCCTAAAGAGAGAGGTGGGGGTTCACCGCTTAAGTTAGAAACATATTTTTCTGTAAGGCTCATTGCTTACGTTTGAAAGATCTAGAAACGAAAAACAAATTAAAGAAACAAAAAGATTTTCTGACGGTAGTAGACATCGAAATTGAAACTTAAAACGAGCAAAAAATATCAATTTGCAGTTTATGCAACATATAAGAGCAAAACTGGTTCAGATAACTGACCAGTTATATTTTGCTCTGGTTGTAGAATTCTGAAAAAAAAACTGATGCTTCACTTGAAACTGAGTTTCCTTGAGTATCTTAGAGAGTTCGATTTCCATACTAAACTTTTATTGATTTCATGGCCGGTGAAAGACTATTTAGAGTTTTTTAAATTAGTCTGTTATTTTCTGCATGCTACTGAAGGGCTTTACTGCTTCCAGTTTTCTTCTGTTACGTGGCTTTTGCGTTTTCAGTAAAGCATTAGTTTTTCAGGTTTCTGCGCTTACAAGGAAATAGCCAAGCCACCTTTTTCGAATCGGAGTTGCAAATGTATATTCAGTAAAATGCGAAGCCATAGTTTCTGTCCGTTTTAAGTTTCAATTTTGCTCCTTAATGACATGAGAAAAACTTCGTTTATTTTCTTTTTCAAATATAAGGGTAAATAATTGGAAATGTGATAAAACTTAACCCATGACGCTGCAACAACATTGGGATCCAAATTGGATCCAAGAAAAAAGTATTGAAAAAGGCTAGCTGCATAGCTTTAAAAATGATTCATATTTTGAAACGCTCAATTGTAATAAAAATTGAAGACAAATTCTTCCTGGAGTTAACCCCTCCCTCATAACCTTACCTTAACCTAAAAGGGAGGGGGGCGTATTTACATCATTTATGTACACGGAAATTTGCTTTGGAGACGATATTTTGGGAGAAGCTTAATTAAAAAAAAAGAAGGAAACAAGAAAAAGAAAGTGCATTAAACAGAAAAAAATATTGGAACAGTCGTAAGATTTTGTTGAGGAGGGATAGGGATCCCCCTCCCACTACTCCTTCTCCTTATTCCATAGCCTGCGTGTCTTGACCATTGTGGTATTTTGATTCGCCTAGGAGATGACACATTTCTATTCAAACCAATTCAAAGTCAGTCTTGACATTGTCAGGTTAGTGTAACGCATTTTGGCCACATGTTTGATACATTACGAAAACAACTTGACATGTCTTCTGTAAGAATGATATGTAAAGCCAATTTATTGATGTCGGAATTAGCCTACTGAAGAGTGGTTCATGTACTTCAAGTCATATGAGTCCATAACATGCAGTGACAATGTTGTCAGGTTTTAAGGAAATGCAGTGTTCACTAAAATATAACAAATGTTTAGAGGTAAATCCCATTATTGATGAATATGAAAGTGAAAATCACTATTGCAAAGTTGAACCAAAATATTTTCTATTGTTTACCATAAATACCATGGCTTTCGCTGAAAGAACATTCCAAGTATATCCGTAGCGATAAAAAAAATGATTGCTATGATATGTTAAAAAGTCGGTAGCATCTGAATATTGGGGATTATGACCTAGCTTTCTAAATTAGATGTGTTGCTAATATACTTTAATGGGTACTTATGTATTATCCCGACCGCACTCAAGAAATGAAGTTAAGTTAATCCCTAATGAAATGTACCAAAATATAATGAAAATATAATACTTTATTAACAAAAATATAGAAACTACAGAAGAAAATCGTGGAAAATACAACAGAGAACTATGGAAAGCAGGCCGCCCAGAACACGTTATGTAAAATACTAACCTAAACAGCTCTATATATTATATATTAAATAAAAGTATACCAGCATAATATTAAGTTGTTTCCCCAAATTACCGCTGTAAAGTTGAGCAAAATATTTTCTGTTATAATAAATACCATGGCTTTCACTGAAAGAATATTCCAAGCATTTCTATAACAATCTACATCTGCAAAAGAGACTTAAAATGCCTTAGTTTAAAATACCTTAAAATACCCTAGATACCTTTAATACCTAAAATACCTTTTAAAATACCTTAGTGTTATTAAGTGTCTATCTAGGTAGACCTTAAATCTGGAGCTTAAAGCAAAAACACTTGAAGAAAGTGTTACACATATAGCTCAGATAAAATTAATTTTTCAAGTAGACAACTAGAAAAAAATACACTAAAAAAGTTTTGCCTTTGTTTGGTTAGGGAGTAAATAATATAACAAAATAGCAGTCAATATTAAAAGCTACCTAAAACTGAAAACAAAACAAAATTAATTATTATAGCACACACAAACCTAAAACAGACACAAATTATCCTCAGTTAAGAGGGAGTGTCACGCCCTTCTAATCTTAACGTAAATCTTACTTGTGCTTTTTCTGGCACCGGTTTCTACACAACGTCAACAACCCTGGAAATTTTAGTAAAGATTGTTCTAAAGACAGCAGAAGTCCGCGGATAGACAAGTGCTAAGAGTAAAAAATAAATAAAGAAAAATCGGCACAAAAATAACGGCAATTAAACTTAGTCATCGGTCATTGGTCAGTTGACGAATAGTTGCACGACACGTTAATTTTTTTTTCCAGGAAAGCCAAGGGTAATAAGGTTTTAGAGGGGTTAAAAGTAGGCTTAAGGGGTTGAAGCCTGTCTCTAACAACAATTTATTTAGGCATGGTCTACTTCTGCTACTTATATCGTAAATAAAAAAAGGATTCCACTTCGAGTGAGCTCTTTATTAATTTGTTTGACCACTGGTACGATATGATTGCCCTAGGAATACAAGAAACTTCAAACTAAGAAAAAAATAAACTACTCCCAGGAAAAAAACAAAATCTTTTAGAAGCGGTGGCAAGTCCAGTCACAGGGTCCTCACACATATTGAGTTTGGCTGGCCAATTTCCCTAAAGATTGTGCAATTTACAGGATGTTTCGCATTTACCCTAAAATTTTACAAATAAAAAGGATGTCTAACTTCGTACATATTATATGTACGGTATCTAAAATTAGGCATCAGATTTAGAGTCAAATTAAGATTTCTTTTTCTTTAGCTCTTTTAATGATTTCAAGAAAATTTTACATTTTCCCCCCATTTCAAGTGAATACAAACACGACTTGCTTATACCCCCGAACATAAAAAAAATTAAAGATTAGAAATACAATAAAAAGTCTTAGATGTCTATATTTCTAAATGATTTGTAGTTGGAAACTGAGAACTGTGACCACCTGAAAGACTCTGTTCTTCCTTTGGGCTGCTTAAGGACTCCAAACTTTCATCGCATCTTTTCAGTCTATTCCTAAATGCCATTCTTCCGATTTTCCTTCTGGCTTTCGTATCAAAATAGGTAGTAGTAGTTGAAGTAAAAATAACAATTTATTTTCAAAAAAAAAAAAAAAAAAACAGAAGTAAAATCAATCGGTAGCTTACCAAAAACGTCACTCGCGAAGGTTTACTAAACTAACAAAAAAGAAGTATAACGACAAATGTACAGTATAATGAGTTGGAGTGTGAAACCGTGTAGGCTACCGAAAAAATACTTACATGAATATTGTATTTCTCACACAATAAAACTACATAATACCACGATTCTGAAGCAAAAATATTTACAAATTTAATAATGATTACAAACAACTCTTTAAATCAAATTTTAAACTAATCAGTCTCAATTTGTTTCGAAGGTATACTTACAACAGCCAGATATCTAAAGAGATGAAGGCCGTATTACTGGCCACCCCTCAATAACTTAAATAAGTATAATTTAAATGATCATTCACATTATACGGACTCGCCAGTAAATTTTATATTCGGTATTCCCCTTTCTACTTCTAATAATTTAAATGAAATTCGGAAAACCTTACGTAAAAACCTGTATATGAAATGGTATGAGTTATTCTGCCAAGCTGTTAAGCCCTGGACCCTTCAGTTTTTACTGATCATACTGACCTTCTTCAAGTCACAAAAATTACTCCTAATTATAAACTGACACAAATTGTAAGTGGTCACTGTAAATTAAATTCATTTTTATGTTAGATTAATAACAGTGATTGTTCCAATTGTGACTGTGGTGACGAGGAGACTTTATATCATTATCTTTTTGAGTGTAAATTTTTTGAAAATTAAAAACTGAAATGCAATTTAAATAACAAGGGTTTTCTTACTCTAATAATTTTAATATTAATGTTATCTGGTTCATCAAAGAGGGTCGGTATGCCGTTTTGGAATACTTGAACCGAACAAAGAGACTAGATATTGTATAATTTTTTTTTCTTCATTTTATTACTATTAAGTGCTAATAATTGTTATAATAATTATAATAATTGTTATAATAATTATGTTAATAATAATTATTGTTTTTCCTTTTTACTTGTTTCTCTGTGGTGCTTAGTATTTTGCTTGTGATTTTCAGTTTTTGATATTTTATGCCATACTTTGCAGATTAGATAGTGAAATACTCTGTACGGGTTTAATCACTGAATAAAATCATTCATTCATTCATACTTACAATGGAACCCCACAGGTAGTTATAATTGAATGGCTAGCATACGGTGACAATATTGATTTCCTTTCTTTTTTACCAATGAGATGAAAACTCTAGCTCAGAATCTCAGCCACGCCAACGCTCCTTTTAATGTGGAGCTCAACAGCAACACAAAAAAGAGGACGGCCGAATGCTAATATAAGAAATTTTGATAACAACATATACATCGAAAGAGATGCCTGTGTATGATGATTCTATATACGTAAAAGCTCTTATGTTTAAAGCCTAATACAATTTGGCAAATTTTTGAAAAAGGTGTGAAAAATCCCCGTGAAATAGAGTGACGGCGGTGAAAATTGCACCATCAAGTTCAGTATGCTGCAGAACCATATTACATAGGTGTTATTACATAGGTGTTAACTTATATTTACAAAAAAAAGAAAATTTTGTACAGTATTTTTTTTTCCGTGAAGGATATTTGTATATGCTTGGCAGAAAATGATCCTTCTACAGAAAATGTTCAAGCTTAAGTCTGTAATTTAGGGACCGGAGGTGACAGCTATCTTCTTACTGCAGAACTATTTTAAGTCTAAGATAAAAGATCACATTCATATCTTGACTGAAGGGAGAGGGAAGCGCTGGGGCATTCCCTATGAAACATATTTTTTTGAAGAGCTTTCCTTGATGATGTAACCTTTGGATTCAATGTTTCAAATGTTCTCCGTAACTCCCCTTGACTCTACCGGAGTAAACACAAATGGAAGAGGATTAAATCAGTATTTGGTTTTATATAGACTTGAAGTAGAAACTACGATATTTTTATTTATAACAACTGTATATTTATGTATAATAACTATAATAACGTACAATAGCTATATATATATATATATATATATATATATATATATATATATATATATATATATATATATATATATATATATATATATATATATATTCATAAAAACTATTTTCAATAACATTTTTAATGAAGTCTAATTAGTTTTTAATGGTTTAAAGTTTAATGGTTTTTAATGGTTTAAAGCCTTATTATATGTTACCTGACTGTCTCAGACTTACTTTTACTTGGAACTGTCTTAAGATTAATTCCTTTTTGTATAGCAACAAAGTAAATATAAATGTCTTTTGCAAGTAACATTTTATTGCAGTTAGTTATAATGCGTGCTCTAATAATTTTGGGTTTTTTATTCAAAAACACTTAAATTCCTTTTAAAAATCCATTTTATAGTATACTCTCCCTCCCCCTCCCCCAAACTTCTGTTTAGAAAAATAAATTCGCCAAGCTTGAAATGTCTTAAATTTCCTTAGTGAATGGAATGTAGGAAAATGAAATTAAGGGTCTTCTCGAGAAATTCTTGAAAAGAAGCCCTAATGGTAAATATTTTCTTAGACCACACTGGCTATACATGACGTATGAAACAAAAGACCGAAAGGATATATAAAATAAAATATGTTAGAAAAAATGAGGATTTTGTCAACGATTAGCAAACTATGAAAACGAAAACAAGCCAATATTTTGACAAGGACCTTTGCCAAGTCGTCCTCAGTGCTCAGAAAAAATAAAACCAAATCTAACCTTTTGAAGTGAACTCTGCAAGAAGGTCAAAAGGTTAGATTTTCTTTCTTTTTTTCTGAATACGGAGGACGACTCGGTAGAGGTCCTTGTCGAAATGTTTGCTTGTTTTCATTTTGGTAGTTTGCTACTGGCTGACAAAATCCTCGTTTATTCTCACCTATTTGATTCTATTTTTCATTTATTATATCTTTTCTTTTCTTTGTTTCATAAGCCCTAAAAGTTATAAATTAATGTTATAATGAATGCTCTTGTTTTTTATCCAACTCTACTTCTATCCCCACTCTTGATTGAATGATTCTTTCTTCTCGCAAATCACTTTCTCTTGGGAAATTCCTTTGGAGAAACTATAAAATAAAAAAAAAATGTTGGTTTTTCTGCTCACTCACTGCAAACATTGTAATACTAGATTAAGTTGTATTGCCTACTTGGTGTCCGGAGTTCAAAAATAAAATACGCTCTGTACGTGAAAAATAAACGCTAGCGATATCTCTGAGTGACAAATCCGTATGTGGTGTGATCAATACGATGAAACAGCTGGGACGAGCTGTTTGTACAAGGACAGTTTTTTATACCTTTAAGACACTGCAAATCAAATATCGATGTCAACAACTTAAATGCCCAACAATTTCTGCAAGTAAGAAGAGAATATTTATAACACCTTGTAAATAAGTAGACATTCTATATCAGAAAACAATGAAATACAGGAAAACACGTGAAACTAGTCGCTATGGCCAGCTGAATTTCATCACACTTAGAAATCACAACTTGGCAAATACTTTGGCTTATCTTCTTTTGTATTGCCGCAGTCTATTGGGAAAAATATATCACGTTTCATCCCAACAAAGCCCAAAGAATATATTATCTATATAATTCAATCGATTTATGGCACCCCGAAATTTCTTACACACCTTATCTATTCCTCACCCCTAAGATGGTTTTGAGTTTACAACTGTGCCAATCCAACACGATAAGGTATTAAAACAGACAGGTCAAATGGTATACATATAACACGTAAAAAAAAGAAAGAAGAATTAATGCAGTGTTTTGTATCTATTAGCTTAGTTTTGTGAGTAATTTGCCAGATACAAGGAAGTTCCTTATGAAAGGTGCGGAAAATGAACAAGAGCGGAAGAAAATCAACTTCCAAAAAAAAAAGAAAATGTCAACCTTGCCACCGTGTACAAAACCATTAATATTTTAATGAGAGTTGCGGTCTTGAATAAAAAGAAAAACAAGTGAAGCTAGGGTTTAAAAAGCAGAATGCTGGTTATAAATTATATAAGGAGTTGATTTTTTTTTAATATGCAGGATAAGCTTCAGAAGAAAAACCCGTGAAAACCCGCTTCAGAAGAAAATACCGAAGAAAAGTCCTGGAAAAACCAACAGAAGTGCTAATGTTTTTAAAGTTTTAATAAGAGTTGAGCTCTTGAAAAGAGTAAATATAAAAAAAGTAAAATTAAAACTTAAAGTTGAACAACCAGCTATCAGTATTTGTGTTCTTGTTTTTTTTCTTTTTCTTTTTATTAGAAAGTCAAATATTTTCTGAGAAATGAAAAAAATTATTGCGCATTTCCTTCCAAAACATGTAATTTTGATTCTACAAATGAAAATAATCAACTGTTTTCTAAAAAAAAATATATACATGCCTTGTCGGCTGTTTTTCGGGTAAAATTTCAACTACGTGGTTATTTAGACACCTTCCTTTGCTTACTTCATTCATCACGGTTGACCGTCGACCCTCGCCAATGCAACCTTGTCCTACCCAGGTTGTCACTGATGCCCCCCTCTAAACTAAAGAATATTTCTGCAATATATATATATATATATATATATATATATATATATATATATATATATATATATATATATATATATATATATATATATATATATATATATATATATATATATATATATATATATATATATATATATATATATATATATATATATATATATATATATATATATATATATATATATATATATATATATATATATATATATATATGACGTCGAAATAGACCTTAAATTAGAAGCGGTGCCTTTGTAAAATTACATTTTTTTATTGGACCTTTAACTTTTGCCTCGGCTTGTCTTTTGTCATTTTTAAAGACATATCGCCGAACCTTTATTTCTTTTAATTGTTCAGGTAGTGGGACAAAAACTTTTTTTTTCTTCCAACGATTTATCTAGTCCAGATTTTTGATTTTGAGATGTATGGAAAGCATTGACAACCACCTTTGCTTCTTTTAATTATTCAGGTGGTGGGTCAAAAACTTCTTTTGCCTTGGTTCGTATTATATCCTTATGAAAGACATATCGCCGAACCTCGTATCTTTCAATTGTACAGGTGGTGGGACAAACATTTTGTTTTTTCCCAACGATTTGTCTAGTCCATATTTTTGATTTTCAAAGGTATGGTAGGCATTGATGACCTTATCCATGCGAAAATCCAAAACCCAATCATCATTACTATCACCATCAATTTGTTTTCTTCGTTTTAACTTAACTTGTCCTTTGTCATTATGAAATACATATCGCCAAACCTTTGTTTTTTTTTAACAAAGGCATGGTGGGCATTGATGACTTTATCCATGTCAAAATCCCAAACCCGATCATTATCACTATCATTTTAAATTTTGACACGTTTTGATTCTTGCTGTCCAGGTTGATTTTTATTGATCCGCTCACATGTTCAATGTCGCATGTCTTATGAACGCGTGTGTCTTTGCTCTTTATTTTCATTTTTGACTTGCTCACATGCTCGGTATCGCATGTCTTCTAACTGTGTGTGTCTTTACTCTTGATTTTTATTTTTGACTCGCCGCCGCTTTTCTTAACCGCGTGTGTCTTGCCCTTCGTTTTCATTTTTAACACGCTCTAATTGTCGTTTTCGCATATCTTCTAACCGCCCGTGTCTTTGATCTTCATTTTCATTTTTGATACGTTTTTGGATTTTGATTACTTCAGACAATTTAGCAATGGCCTTTGCTTTAGCTGTCCGTGTTGGTGTTGTCGCAATTGATGTTCCAGGTTGTCAAATTTCACATCTTATCACGTTTGATAGTTCAGGTGTTGGTTCCAAAGAATCATCATTTATAGTAACTGCAACTGCAAATTTTCGTTCTTTGGGCCTTTCAACAGACATTATATTATATAAAATAACTGTTGCGTTGGAAACTGAACAACTTTGTTTATGCTATGCATGACATCATATACGAAAACAATTATATGATGCCATATAAGACGTCATAAGAAATGCTTATATGATGTAATAATATAGTACACGCCGTCATTTGCAAAAGCCAAAATTAAGGCTCTTACCGATTTTTCTCACCCTTCTGACTTATCTAGATCGCTTTTTTATGCGAGAATATCCCAAGTTACCAATTTTTCTGAAAACATATGTAGCTGTTTTCGAGAACAGACATACATACATAAATAGATACACACTTATTACTCACATATAAAAATAGTGTATATACTCTGTATCTTCCTCCTTTCGTAGATCTGTCTCTTTCTTTCTCCTATTCTATTGCTCGTTTTTTACACCCTGGTCCTAAAATTTTCTTTAACTTAATACGCTAATTGTAATTACCTAGATGAATGTAATGCAGACAAGGAAAGAAAAAAGCCAAGACGAAATCGAACTACTTTTACGACCGCTCAACTTTCCGCTTTGGAAAGAATCTTTGAAAAGACTCACTACCCAGACGCTTTCGTAAGAGAAGATCTAGCCAAAAAAGTTAGCTTATCAGAAGCCAGAGTGCAGGTAATATTATTTTTTTTCATCAATAATAGTCTTTTACAGTATGAATATTATAATCCAAATAATTATTTCTTTACATCGAATCTTTTCTGCACGATAATACACAGCAGGATGTGAATCAAACAGTTCGTGGTAACGAAGTGCAAGTAAGGAGCGACCCGGGTCAATAGTAACCGAAACTCTAAAAAATGGAATTTTGATACCAGTAGATACATCAAAAGAATCGGGTTTTTATGCTGATTAAATAAAAAAAACAAGTTTTTTTAACTGAAAGTAAGGAGCGACATTAAAACTTAAAACGAACAGAAATTATTCCGTATATGAAAGGGGCTGTCCCCTCCTCAACGCCTCGCTCTTTACGCTAAATTTTTTTATTGTTTTAAAAAATAAAGGTGTGAAACAGAGTCAAATTTTAGCGTAAAGAGCGAGGCGTTGTGGAGGGGACAGCCCCTTTCATATACGGACTAATTTCTGTTCGTTTTAAGTTTTTATGTCGCTCCTTACTTTCAGTTTAAAAAACTTGTTTTTTTTATTTAATTTCTGATCGTTTTTTAGTTAATGCAGCTTTTATTTGCATTAAAATTTTACTTTTCTTTTGCTAAATGAATGTCTTTACAAATTAACTTACGTAACTAACTTTTATATTCGTATATTTTTCTTCTGGCAAAAAATACAAAATTGCAGATTTTTGCAGATATGAGCTTGAAACCTATGTAATAGAGTTTTCTGATACGCTGAATATGACGGTGTTGATTTTCATTAAAATTCTTTCACTTGTAGGGGATGTTTCCCCCCTCTTTAAAAAATCGGGTAAATTTTCTCAGGCTCGTTGCCTTTGATGAGTAGTACTATACTTAATAAAATTTATATATTTAGAATCAGCATTATAAACACATTCTTTTGATACATTTATTGACATCAAAATTCCGTTTTTAAAAGTTTCGATTACTATTGAGCCGTATCGCTTGTTTTTTTATTGTTTTTTTTTATTACGTATATGAGGGGGTTCTCCCCTTAGTCAATACCACGCTTTTTGCTTTAAAATTTAAAAAATTTTCTTATTAACAAACCTCTTAATCAAAACCGCCGTTTAATTAGAATAGATGAGCTCTTTTGAAAGCACTAAAAAAAACTGTAGCGTAAAGAGCGAGGTATTGACTTGGGGGAGAACCCCCTCACATACGTTATAATTTCTGTTCGTTTTAAGTTCTAATATTCCTTCTTACATTTCAGTTGAAAAAACTTTTTTTTTTATTTAATTTCTGCTCATTTTTTAAATAATACTTGGAAATCCGGCGCCCCCTTCATAGAAATGTCCCTTACCCCAACGAAACCTCCTCTACGGACCTATTCTCCAAAGGAACCCCCTCGTCTAGCCCCCCCCCCCCTTCAGAAACAATCCTTCCTGAAAATAGTTGTTTACTTCCTAAGAACCAGTAAATAATGCTGGTAAGTCCGGTGCCCCCTCCATGCCAAGTTCTCTTCCCCCATTAAAACTTCCTTCATGAACAGATCCTCCAATATAAACACCGTCCCACCCTTACCACCCCCTACCAGAAAAAAAACCACCTGAAAACATATGTATACATCCGAATAAACAATATTATATGTTAACATTGGGTAAAGTTCATAACTTTTAGCCCTCCCTCTGGGGACTTCGGGGGATTAAGTCATCCTAAAAGACATATTTATCATACTTTCGACCATGTTGAACAAAATGGCTCTCTCAAAATTTTGATCGGGTGACTTTGTTAAAAAAATAAGTCTGGGAGGGGGCCTAGTTGCCCTCCATTTATTTTGGTCACTTAAAAATGTCACTAGAACTTTTATTTTCCGTTCCAATGAGCCCTGCCACGATATTCTAGGACCACTGGGTCGATACGATCATCCCTGGGGAGAAAAAAAAAACAAATAAAGACGCATCCGTGGTCTTTCTTCTGGCAAAAAATGCAAAAGTACACATTTTTGTAGATAGGAGCTTGAAACTTCTACAGTAGGGTTCTCTGATACGCTAAATATGATGGTGTAATTTTCATTAAGATTCTATAACTTTTAGGGGGTCTTTCCTCCTTTTTTTGAAAATCAGCCAAATTTTCTCAGGCGCCTAACTTTTGATGAGTAGCACTAAACTTGATGAAAGTTATATATTTGAAATCATCATTGAAATCTGATTCTTTTGATATATCTATTGGTATCAAAAACCCGTTTTCTAGAGTTTCGGTTACCATTGAGCCGGGTCACTCCTTACTTACAGTTCGTTACCACGAACTGTTTGATCTCAAATATATAAGTTCCACCAAATTTGGTTTAACCCATCAAAAGTTATGAGCCTGAAAAAATTTGCCTTATTTTTGAAAAAAGGGGAAAACACCCCCTAAAAGTGATAGAATCTTAATGAAAATCAGATTCAGCGTACCCTACTGTAGATGTTTCAAGCTCCTATCAGCAAAAATGTGGAATTTTGTATTTTTTGCCAGAAGAAAGATCACGGATGCGTGTTTATTTTTTTTTTTTTTTTCCAGGGGTCATCGTATCGATCCAGTAGTCCTAGAATATCGTGAGAGGGCTCATTCGAACGCAAAATTAAAATTTCTAGCGTCCTTTTTAAGTGACCAAAAAAATTGGAGGGCAACTTGGCCCCCTCCTATGCTCATTTTTCCCCCAAAAGTCACCCAATCAGAATTTTGAGACAGCCCTTTTTTCTTAGCATAGTCGAAAACCTTATAAATATATCTTTGAGAATTACTTCGTCCCCCACAGTTTCCGGGGGAAGCACTGCAAGTTTTGAACTTTGCCCAGTGTTTACATATAGTATTGGTTATTGGGAAGTATATAGACGTTTTCAGGAGGGATTTTTTCTGGTGGGGGGTCGGAGAAGGGGGCTGCGTGGAAGGATCTTTTCATGGAGGATGTTTTCTTGGGGGGAGGGATATTTCTATGAATGGGACGCCGGATCACCCAACATTATTTAAAAAACTATCAGAAATTTAATTAAAAAAACAATTTTTTTTTCGACTGAAAGTAAGGAGCAACATTAAAACTTCAAATGACAGAAATTATTATGTATTTGGAGGGGTTCGCCCTCTAGTTAGTACCTCGCTCTTTACGATAAAGTTTTCTTAGTTTTTTCAAAAGAGCTATCTATTCTAATTAAACGGCCTTTGTGATTCAGGGGTTTGGGATTCGAACAAAAATTCGAACTTTAGCGTAAAGAGCGAGGTATTGACTAGGGGGCGAACCCCCTCATATACGTAATAATTTCCGTTCGTTTTAAGTTTTAATGCTGCTCCTTACTTTCAGTTGAAAAAACTTGTTTTTTTATTTAATCTCTTACAGGAAACACTAGGATAAAAATTGAATCGATTGAGTGACTGGTCTCTGTCAAAACCAACTACTACATTTTTTGTGATGTTTCGCAGATACAATTTCTTCACATAGGTTCTTCCATGCTGGTACTGAGCGAATTGAGAAGAAAATATGACGGCCTAGTGAATAGCTGAATTCCTATTGAAGCGTTTTCAAGACATAGTACCATCAAATAAGGGGAATATAGGGGAGACAATCGGAGAGTATTTTGAATAAATTATTAATATAATAATGAATGAATCTCATCGATGAGTTTAATATTTTTTTTAACTTGAATCACATTAACTCGTTTTCCTCGGTGCTTGCGAGTTGGCAGTTTAATCCCATATAAGTGAAATTCACAGAATAGGGTCACTTAAATTCCTTTTAAGGCCTCTTCCTAGAAAACTATAGCAAATTGCAGTCACTAACAAATTGAGATGATATACTAAATAAGCGATATTCCAGAGGGGTTGGGCAACATCAAATTAGAAATTGCACCATTGCAATCGCCATCGTCGACAACCCATTACAGAAGAACTACAGTCCCTATCTTGAAGAACAAGGAAAATCACTTTTCATACACTGTAAAAAAAAAATTGTTTGAGACTGAAAAATAATTGTTTGTAATCTTTATCAACAGCAAAACTTGAATTTCAACAGCTTAAATAAAACATTGGAGACCAATTTGGGGATTCCATTATCATTATTGAATATCCAATCTGTTGCAAAACAAAAATGCTGGATTCCCATACCCGAATGGAATTTTCAAATACAACATTTAGGATTTTAAGATCCTGGATTTCCATCTTGTTTGTTGGATTTCATGTTCTCCAATTGTATTTCCATCATTATTGTTGTTCAATTTATTAGGACTATAATCTTGTTGATCAACAAACTAGTTGGATGTTCTGACAGCTGCCAGGAATGGTCCTCAATGACCAGTTTCATATATAAACCCTAACATGTCCTTATCCTGCTCAGAGGCAGACTTTTCCACTCGTCATTAAGTTTAGTGAAATCGTCCGTTTCCAGCGAAACCCAAGTAATCATATTACAGAAATTATTCTGTGAAGTATGACATTATCATTTATTATGTCCGGTCTTAAATTTATACATATAAAGTCAAAAAGAATTGTTTATCTCTTATTAATACGTTGTGACTATTCCATAAGCCATTAGTGATTGAAAAATTCATATGAAATTTCTCCATTGCTCCGTAATATTAATTATAAGCTAAAATGTTTATACTAAATTCATGCATGTTAATAAGACTATTTTTACATAAATTCACTTTAACTGGCACCATAGTCAAATTCAATATGATATTCAAGAAATTTCAATTTACTATTGAAGTCCAAACTATTTTGATCAGTATAACCTATTTGCGTCGAAAATTTCATTTTTACTTGTTTGAATTCAATAAGCAATCACAATTACAACAGAAAAATTGGATTTTTTTTTTACTTGTTTGAATTCGAGCAAAACGTATTTTTGGAAGTCTTTTTTTTTTTTTTTTTTTACAGTGTGGGAAGCACTGATCTGTCACATTTTTTCTTTTCTTTTTTTGCCGCTAGCGTGGCACTCGTATATGATAAAGCTGTTTACGGGCTCATCTGAAAGATATTTTTTATATATTCATGCTTTATATAAAAATTTATTTATACCGCTATCACAGTGCAATATTGCACCCAAAATGGCACTTTATGTGCCATTTTGGGAGTGAAGAAAAATAGATACTCCAATGTAAAACGGACTCTTTTATATACTGCAATGGAAACCAGTCACGACTAACCCGTTTTGACGGGATAATTGAAGACACCGCTATAGAGTAATGCAATGTATAGCGTGGTTTTCATTGCGTATACGATATTTAAACTGTTGTTTTTTGGGGTTAAGGGGGGGGGGAGGTACTTAGGTTTGGTTAGGTTAGGTTACGTAATAATATATGCTATGCTTTACCCTCCCCCCCTAATTTGTAAATATATAGCCCAAATTTGTTTCTAAACTATTATATATTTATCCTATTTTATTTGATTTCATTAGCATTAACCAAACTAGCACTATATAAAAGAGCCCGTTTAACATAGGAGTACCGAAAAATAACCTTTTTCATGGGAAGCATTGCCGTGTCTCTTTTCTTCTACATCGCTACTCGGGCACTAGTATATCATAGAAGCCGTTTAAGGGCTTGTTTAAAATCTAATTTTTATCCATTTGTACTTCCTATAGGTTCGACTAGATAACACCATCGTAAAGTGTCAAATGGCACCCAAAGAGTTCACTTTAAGTGTCATTTCTAGAGCGAAAATTGTAGAAAGCATGTAAACGGTACCATTACAATCCCCATGTTGATAACCTTATGCATAATAACCTCCTCTCGTATACTTTCCCTCTCAGCCATCTTAATATTTTCATATTTCGTCTGCTGACTAAAGAGCTAGACTAATTCTAGGGGCTAGGCTACTTAGGTTATAGTTTAGGCTAGATATGTCAGCTCACGATTATTTTAGGGGTATAAAGTGCACTTTCAATATCTAGACTAAGCAAATTTGTTGTTTTTCAACTTTATTCAATGAAAGTACCAAAAAGGGGCATTTTTCAATGATATCACTCCAAAAAATTTGCATGTTTCAAAATCCAGCTGGGACAAAAACTAGGGAGCACAGGAGGGGGCCTTTGCAACACTGCAACACCGAAGAGAGATGCCAAAAGGCTCAGTTCGAAGCTATTGATCATTTCAGCGTGCTTTTTGTAGAATTGTTGCTCAACAGAGAATAAGAAATCAACATAGACTGGTGATTGAATTTCGAGGGATTTTTTAAGGGAATGTTTAAGACAGATGTGAAGTTAAACTTATATTTAATTCCCTATTTTAGTTAAAACTTGTGTTGACCACTATAGTTTCTTTGACAAAGTTGGAAAAAGATCTTTTTATAAGGTTTATTGTCTATTTTTTTTTTGCTTTTTAACCTAGAAACGACAAAAAAATAGTTATAAGAAAATCAAAAATTTCTTGATGAAAGTAAAGCGCGAAGTTGAAACTGAAAACAAACAAAAATTACTGATTAGCAATTTATGCAATTTATTTCAGAAAAACTGTTTCAAATAAACTGTCACGTGATTTCATAGCTTGTAAAAGACTATTAAGAGCTTTATAAATGAGACTTTATTAGCCACTCAAGGATTTTTCTTCTTCTAATCGCGTTTTGTTGTGTCAGTTTTGTGTTCAAACAGTTCGTGGTAACGAACTGTAAGTAAGGAGCGACCCGGCTCAATGGTAATCGAAACTCTAAGAAGCGGAATTTTTATACCAATAGATACATCAAAAGAATCAGATTTTAATTCTGATTTCAAATATATTTACTTACCGATCAAATTACCAATCAAAAGTTACGCGCCTGAGAAAATTTGGCTGATTTTCGAAAAAAGGAAGAAAGACCCCCTAAGATTCTAGAACCTTAATGAAAATCACACCATCATATTCAGCGTATCAGAGAACCCTACTGTAGAGGTTTCAAGCTCCTATCTACAAAAATGTGGAATTTTGCATTTTTTGCCATAAGAAAGATCACGGGTGCGTGTTTATTTGTTTTTTTTTTTTTTTTTTTTTCCCAGGGGTGATCGTATCGAACCGTTGGTCCTAGAATATCGTAGGAGGGTTCATTCAAACGGAAATTAAAAGTTCTAGTGCCCTTTTTAAGTGACCCAAAAAATGGAGGGCAACTAGGCCCCCTCCAACGCTCTTTTGTTTCCCAAAGTCAGCCGATCAAAATTTTGAGATACCCAGTTTGTTCAGCATGGTCGAAAATATGATAAATGTGTCTTTTAGGATGATTTAATCCCCCGAAGTCCCAGGGGGGGAGGGCTGAAAGTTATGAACTTTACCCAATGTTAACATATAGTATTGGTTATTGGGAAGTATACAAACATTTTCAGGGGGGATTTTTTCTGGTAGTGGGGGTGGGTGGGTGGGTCGGGGGTTATGTGGGAGGATATGTCCATAAAGGAAGTTTTCATGGGGGAAGAGACATTGCTATGAAGGGCGCCGGATTTCCCAGCATTATTAAAAAAAGATCAGAAATTATATAGAAGAAAAGCAAGTTTTCATCTGAAAGTAAGGAGCAACATCAAAACTTAAAACTACAGAAAATATTACATATATGATTGGGTTCATTCGCTACCTAGTACCACTCTCTTTAAGCCAAATATTTTTTAATGCTTTCATAAGAGCTGTTTATTCTAATTAACGGACTTTGTGATTAAGAATCATTTTTACATAATTGGAACAAAATTTGAACTTTATCTTACAGAGCAACGTATTGACTAGGGGGCGGACCCTTAGATACGTATTAAAAATATATGAATATACAAGTAAAATTAATATACAAATTTTGTTTTAATTATTCTTGTACGGTGAGCCAAAATCAAAACCTGAATTAGTTCAAAAATGTTCAAAAATTAAATAAAAAAAACAAATTTTTTTTTACTGAAAGTAAGGAACAACGTTAAAACTTAAAACGAATAGAAATTATTCCCTATATGAAAGGTGCTGTCCCCTCCTCAACGCCTCGCTCTTTACGCTAAAGTTTTTTATTGTTTAAAAAATAGAGTTGTGAGAAAGTCAAACTTTAGCGTAAAGAACGAGGCGTTGAGGAGGGGACAGCCCCTTTTATATACGTAATAAGGGGACTAAGGGGAGACCCCCCTCATATACGTAATAACATATACACAATAAAAAAAAAAACATAAAAAAAACAAGCGATACGGCTCAATCAAAATTCCGTTTTTAAAAGTTTCGATCACTATTGAGTGATCGAAACTTTTAAAAACGGAATTTTGATGTCAATAAATGTATCAAAAGAATGGGAAAGTTGAATGCTATAGTGCTATTTTAAACGCCAAACGTGAATGGAGGGCAACTAACCTCCTCCCGTGCTCTTTTCCACTACCCGGCCCTCTTAATCACCCATGGTATCTGATTAAAATTTTGAGATAGCCAATTTGTTTCAAGCAGTGGAAAAATCTAATAAGTGTGCTTCTGAATCGATATCACGCCCTTAGGGACGATGGCCGTCAATTATGTAAGTTGCCCCCTGTTTACAAATAGGTTTTAGTAGAAACGATGGTTTCTTTAGTTTGATTAAATAAAAAAAACAAGTTTTTTAAACTGAAAGTAAGGAGCGACATTAAAACTTAAAACGAACAGAAATTATTCCGTATATGAAAGGGGCTGTCCCCTCCTCAACGCCTCGCTCTTTACACTAAAGTTTTTTATTATTTAAAAAAAAAAGTTGTGAGACAGAGTCAAACCTTAGCGTAAAGAGCGAAGCGTTGAGGAGGGGACAGCCCCTTTTATATACGGAATAATTTCTGTTCATTTTAAGTTTTTATGTCGCTCCTTACTTTCAGTTTAAAAAAATTGTTTTTTTTATTTAATTTCTGATCGTTTTTTAGTTAATGCAGCTTCTATTTTGGCTCGCCGTCATTGAATAAGTAAACAAAATTTGCATAAAAATTTTACTTTTCTTTTGCTAAATGGCTGTCTCTAAATTTGGTTCTGACGTAATTTACAAATTAAGTTACGTAACGAACTTCTATATTCGTATATTTTGCTTCTGGCAAAAAATACAAAGTTGCAGATTTTTGCAGATATGAGTTTGAAACCTATGTTATAGGGTTTTCTGATACGCTGAATCTGACGGTGTGATTTTCATTAAAAATTTTTCACTTTTAGGGGATGTTCCCCCCTCTTTAAAAAATCAGGTGAGTTTTCTGAGGCTCGTAGCCTTTGATGAGTAATACTAAACTTAATAAAATTCATATATTTAGAATCAGCATTATAAGCCCATTCTTTTGATACATTTATTGACATCAAAGTTCTGTTTTTAAAAGTTTCGCTTAATATTGAGCCGTATCGCTTGTTTTTTTTTTTTTATTGTTTTTTTTCAATTACGTATATGTTATTACATATATGATGGGGTTCTCCCCTTAGTCAATACCACGCTCTTTACGTTAAAAGTTAAAAAAAAATTTAATTCACAAACCCCTGAATCACAAAGGCCATTTAATTAGAATAGATAGCTCTTTTGAAAGCACTAAAAAAAACTGTAGCGTAAAGAGCGAAGTATTGACTTGGGGGAGAACCCCCTCATATACGTAATATTTTTTGTTCATTTTAAGTTCTAATGTTGCTTCTTACTTTCAGTTGAAAGTACTTGTTTTTTTTAATTTAATTTCTGATCGTTTTTTAAATAATGCTTGGAAATCCGGCGCCCCCTTCATAGAAGTATCCCTTACCCCAAAGAAACATCCTCCACGGAAAGATTCTCCCAAGTAAACCCCTCCTCCAGCTCCCCCCCCCCACCAGAAATAAATCCTTCCTGAAAATGTCTGTATACTTCCCAATAACCAATACAATATGTAAGCAATGGGCAAAGTTCATAACTTGCAGCCCTTCCCCTGGGAACTGTGGGGGATTAAGTCATCTTAAAAGACATATTTATTAGATTTTCGACTATGCTAAACACAATTGCTATCTCAAAATTTTAATTGGGTGACTTTGAGAAAAAAATGAGCGTGGGAGGGGGCCTAGTTGCCCTCCATTTTTTTTGGTCACTTAAAAAGGGAACTAGAACTTTTAATTTCCGTTCCAATGGTTCCTCTTACGATATTCTAGGACTCCTGGGTCGATACGACTACCGCTGGGAAAAAAAAACAAATAAATGCGCACCCGTGATGTTTCTTCTGGCAAAAAATACAAAATTCCACATTTTTGTAGATAGGAGCTTGAAACCTCTGCAGTAGGGTTATCTGATACGTTGAATATGATGGTGTGAATTTCATTAAGGTTCTATAATTTTTAGGGGGTCTTTCCCCCTTTTTTCGAAAATCATCCAAATTTTCTCAGGCGCGTAACTTTTGATGGGTATAATTAAACTTGATGAAACTTATATTTTTGAAATCAAAATTAAAATCTGATTCTTTTGATGTACCTATTGGTACCAAAATTCTGTTTTTTAGAGTTTCGGTTACCATTGAGCCGGGTCGCTCCTTACTTACAGTTCGTTACCAGATCAGCTAGGAACTTTCGGATATAATGCTGATTCTAAATATATAAATTTTATTAAGTTTAGTATTACTCTTTAAAGGCTACGAGACTGAGAAAATTTACCTGATTTTTAAAGAGGGGGGAAACATCCCGTACAAGTGAAAGAATTTTAATGAAAATCACACCGTTAGATTCAGCGTATCACAAAACCCTATTACATAGGTTTCAAGCTCATATCTGCAAAAATCTGCAACTTTGTATTTTTTGCCAGAAGAAAAATATACGAACATAGAAGTTCGTTACGTAAGTTAATTTGTAAATTACGTCAGAAGCAAATTTAAAGACAGGCATTTAGCAAAAGAAAAGTAAAATTTTTACGCAAATTTTGTTTACTTGTTCAATGACGATGAGCAAAAATAAAAGCTGCATTAACTAAAAAACGATCAGAAATTAAATAAAAAAAACAAGTTTTTTAAACTGAAAGTAAGGAGCGACATTAAAACTTAAAACGAACAGAAATTATTCCGTATATGAAAGGGGCTGTCCCCTCCTCGACGCCTCACTCTTTACGCGAAAGTTTTTCATTGTTTAAAAAAAAAAGAGTTGTGAGAAAGTCCAACTTTAGCGTAAAGAGCGAGGCATTGAGGAGGGGACAGCCACTTTTATATACGGAATAATTTCTGTTCGCTTTAAGTTTTAATGTCGCTCATTACTTTCAGTTTAAAAAACTTTTTTTTCTTTATTTAATCTCAATAAAGCGTTAGTTTTTCAGAATTCTACTAATATAGGGAAAAATAACTAGTCAGTTTATTTGAAACAGTTTTTCAAAAATATATTGCATTAATTACGAAGCAGTAATTTTGTTTGTTTTAAGTTTCAATTTTACTCTTTACTTTCATCAGGAAAACTTTGTTTTTTATTTAAATTAATTGACATAAAGAAGGATATGTCTAGGCAAAGGTATATGAAAACAGCTTACAGACACACAGTGGATACACAATCGATTTTCATGCGTCTTTAGATCGTCAAAGCCATTTAATGTGTAAAAGGTAATTATGAGAAAAAAAACTGTTTTCCTACTTTAGTAATTAATAGAAACATTCAGCTCAAAACAAGCATTGTTTTCACTATAGCGCAAATTATGTGCTGGTCTTTAGAAGGCTTGGGGGGGGGCGGGCGTCAGCCCTACTCATCTAAATTTCTGCTGGTTTTGAGTTTAACTTGGTTATCTATTGTAATTTCTGTTCGTTTGGGGTTTCATTTATTTATTGACGGTTAATTTTAGTATTCTACACTTTGAATTTTTTTTTTTAACTTTATTTCTGTTCATTTTTTATTTAATGTAGCTTTTTGCTTTTCTATGAAAAACTTTTGACTTGAATGAGGCGTTGACCCTTCTCAGCCATCCAATCACCTAGGCCAATTTGTGGATTTCTTTAAGCATTAAATAAAAAACAAAGTTTTTTCAACTGAAAGTAAGAAGCAACATTAAAACTCAAAGCAAACATAAATTATCCTGTATATGAAGGGGTTGTCACCCTGTTCAATACCTTTGCTTTTCACGCTAAACTTGTTAGCACTTTAAAAAAAGCTTCATATTATAATTAAACGGCCCTAGTGTTTCAGGAGTCGTTCTTAAAAAAATCGCGACAAATAGTTAAACCTTAGCGTTAGCAGAAAGGTATTGAGGAGGGTAGCAATACCTTCATATACGGAATAGTTTATCTTCGTTTTGAGTGTTAACTTTGCTCCTTATTTTCAGTTGAAAAAACTTGTTTTTAATTTAATTTCTGATAGTTTTTCAAATAATGGCGGTAAATCTGGCTCATTCTCTCTGAAAAATCCCCTCCCCTCACAGGAAACTCCTCCTTGGAAATTTCCTCCGATGAAAAACACCCCCACCCTTTAAAATTCACTCCGGACAATTCCATCCCTGCTGAAAATTCCATCCCTGCTTACAATTCCATCCTTGCCCCCCTTCCAATTTTTTTTGTATACGATTTAGCCTGAGAAATCCTCCTTAGCAAACTTTTATTAGAAAAATACTTCATTTTCTAATCGCTGTTCTGATCACTCCAGGAATCCCCCCTGGGTAAATTTTATAACCTACAGCCCTTTCCCACGGACTGTGGGGTCATGTTACCCCTAAAGGAATAGTTATTGGATCTTTCAACTATGTTGAGAAAAAGGGTGGTCTCAAAATTTTGGTCGGACGACTTAGGGGGAAAATGGGGTTTGGGAGGGGGATAGCAGCTCTCCGATCTTTCTGGTCACTTGAAAAGGGCACTAAAACTTCTAATTTCAATTTGATTGCACTCTCTCTCAATCTCCTGGGACTATCAGTTCAATACGATCATCCCTGGGAAAAAAATAATTTAATATGCATCCATGATCTTCGTTCTGGTAAAAAATTCAACATTTTGTTTGAACCTTCTACAGTAGGGTTCTCTGATACGCTGAATATGATGGTGTGATCTTCATTAAGATTCCTTGACTTTTAGGGGGTGTTTCCCCCTTTTTAAATCAGACACATTTACTCAGGCTCTTAACTTTTTATGAGCAATAAACTGGATGAATCTTATATCTTTGGAATCAGCATAATAAACTAATTCTTTTGATGTAGCCTATCTATTAATATAAAATTTTGTTTTCTAGAGTCTTGGTTACTATTGAGCCGACTCATTCCTTACTTACAGTTCGTCACCAGAACTGTTTGAAATGTTCAACTCGTCCATACTTCGTTAAACTGGGCTAAAGACTGATGACATATTTTGCAACCAATGTGTCTGTTAACAACAAGTGAATTAAAGAAACCGAAGACAAAAATAAATAATATTTCCCTATTAAATACATAAATATGGGGAGTTAAGTACTTCAAACCAGAGGTTAAAATGTCTGTAATAATAATTAAAAAAAAGTAATGACAATAAGTGGTACATGCCCCATGGCTCTACATCTTTTAAACCAGGATTATCTTGATTTTAGACCCTTTTGAATCCAAATTTTTTTATTCACTCATATCTCAGTGTCTCTGCAGTGAACAATCCTACAATATCTGGAATTAACCTATTTTACTTTTTAATTTTAGTTTCTGCTCATGTGGTGACACAAAAACAGTTCAGTTTTTGGGCTAATTAGCCCCCCTTGAGTTTGACGAGACGGTTTCCTTTTAGAATCAGATTATATATTTGAAAACTAGATCATTGCCTTTTTTCTACCAAAAATAAAAAGGTATAAAGTAGATACTACAGGGTCCTATATCTTTCTATGTGTATCTTGGTGATAGCCCCTTCTCCGTCCCAAATTTTTGGATTCACTCATACCCACCGGTCTCAGCAGTGACCAGTTTTAAACTTTATAAATTTATCTATCTCACCTTCTTTTTTTGCCCATATGGTGACACGGAGACAGTTCCAATTTTCGGGTTAATTAGCCCCCCTTGAGTTTGACGAGACAATTTCCTTTTAGAAACCGCAATCGGGTTAGATATTTGAAGACTAGATCATCGCCATAATTAGTATCGGGTCAAGATTTGGGAGGGGACAACAGAGGATTAGGTCATTGCAAGAATTGAACAAACAGCAAGTTGAAATTAAGAAGGTACAGTCATGGGCGGATATGCAGGTCTGGAACCCCCACGACTGCAGGGAAGGTACAAAATCGAAGGTGCAGAAAGCTGACAGACATTACAGTAAAGTGGCCTTTCCTCTGCAATTATTGCTTCTAATAGTTCAAATAATATTGTGATATTGATCATTTAACTTATATTATTATATTTAAAAAAAGTAATTTTCATTTACAGTTTTAGAAACTTTTTACAGTTATACAAACTTTAAAAATACCTGTACTTAGCATATGGAAAATAGTGTGTTTGATTTTAACTTTCAAACATACTAACACTTTCATAAATATTTTCACCATATATGTGTTTTATTAGTCCGTAGCTATCTGTTTCAAAGTTGTGCATACAAATTTTTACAGAGGAAGGTAAAAGTATTAGTTTTTTTGTTTTTGCTTTTGCGAGAAAAGTCATATTTTTATCAGTTAGGGAAAAAATTGTAGTTTATGTATATCACCGATACTTGGCAGTTATAAGATTAGCATCAATTACATAGATTCAAGACCAAAGGTGGACACGTTGCGTGTAGCCTACTTGATTTCAGAACAATAAAAAATTAATTATTTATATAACATGCGCGTTCCTCTCACCCTCCTCCCCTGGCGAATTAAAACACGCTTCGTGCATGCTGGTTGTCAAAAGGGCGTATTATCAATATCTAAGCAACGGCTAAGGGTGTTAATTTGAAATTTTAATGGTATGTTGAGGGGGATGTTGAAGAATGATCAGAGGGAAACCTCCCTCCCCCCTCCAGCCTGGCTCTTTTAGACACCCCCAGCAGTGATAAAAGTTCTGAAAGACTATTATGTCCAAAAGGCATGGAATCCTCTTCCGAGGATGGCGTGCCCCCCCCCCCCATAGACACCAGGGAAAATTTAAATTATGCAGTTTCTCCTTTTTTACATGCAAGATTTATTTTTGGGAAATGCGAAAATGTTTGATCTTGAGTGTACCCATAAAGGCTAAGAGTATTTAGGTGACATTTTGGAGAATGTTGACGGACATTGAGGTAAATCAAGAGACACTGTTTGCATCCAGGTTATCTTTAGCATTCACATAAACTACTACTGCAAATGCTGCTGTGACTGCTGCTGCAACTCCTGTGCGACTGTTGTAAAGAAAACAGTCAATGACTTTAAAACAAACCAACTTATTTATAAATATTTTCACTAAATACGTGTGCTATTAGTCCATAGCTATTTTTCAAGGCTGCCCATTCAATTTTTACAAAGCCGTCATGACGCTTTTCAAACAGTTCGTGGTAACGGACGACCTGTAATTAAGGAGCGACGCGGCTCAATAGTGACCAGAGTCTAAAAATGGAATTTTGATACCGTAAAATATATCAAAATAATTGGCTGATTATTCAGATTCTAAATATATAAGATTCATTAGGTTTAGTGTTACCTATCCATAGGGCCGTATCCAGGGAGGGGGGATACTCTTTTTGAGCCCCCCCCCCCCCGAAGCGTTTGTCTGACTCGTAAAAACGTAACAAAAATGGAAATAAACAAATTTTGTATGCGTTTTTTGAGGTTTTTTCGTGTACCCCCCCCCCCCGTAAATTTTATTTGAGTAAATCCCCCCCCCCCGAAAATGAATCCTTCGTACGGCCTTGCCTATCAAAGGTTACGAACCTGCAAAAATTTGTCTGATTTTCGAGAAACAGGGGAAATAATGAGCCTTAATAAAAGTAACACCATCAGACTCTCAGATAACCCTGCAGTAGGGGTTTCAAGCTCCTATCTGCAAAAATGTGGAATTTTGTATTTTTTGCCAGGAGAAAGATCACGGATACGTGTTTGTTTATTTTTTGTTCCAAGGGTGATCGTACCGACCCAATAGTCCTAGAAAATGGGAAGAGGGCCTATTCCCAAGTGACCAAAAAGGTTAATTTTCTTCTGGGGGGATTTTCCACGGGGAGAATTTTCTCATGGGGAGGGAGGTTTCTGGGGGGGGTGAACTTTTCAGGGGAAATTTTACACTAGGGGAATTTACCAGAACACCTATGCGAAATTCTTTTTATTTGTCTTACTTTCTCTTTGCCTACTCAATTTTGCGCGTGGAGGTGTTAAGGGTATTGGTCCAGGGTATATTTTCACTAGCATTGAATTGCCCGGGGATGATTGAATTGTCTAGAGCTGGATTTCCTGGCACTGTTTAAAAAACAATAAGAAATTAAATTTTTAAAAACAAGCTTTTTCAACTGGAAATAAGGAGCACCATGAAAGCTTAAAACGAACAGAAACTATTACGTATATGAGGGTTTATCCCCTCTTCAATGTCTCGCTCTTTACGGTTAAGTTTGAATTTTGCCCTAATTATTTAATAACGACTCTTGAAACACAAGGTTCATTGAATTAGAACAATAAGAACCTTTTTTTAAGTACTAAACAACTTAAGCATGAAGAGCGAGGTACTGAGGAGGGGGAAACCCCCTCATACACTATCTGTTCGTTTTAAGTTTTCATGCTGCTCCTTACTTTCAGTAGAAAAAAATTGTTTTTTTTTATTTGATTGCAAGAAAAGTGTCAATTTTTTTCAGATATTGAATAAGTTGTGGTTTTTGCATTTCATAGATATTTGTCAGAATAAAGGTGGGCAAGCTACGTCTCCTTGAGCTCAGAACAATACAAGGATTAACAACCTGTGTGAGTTGTGAACCCATTTGATCCTCCTCCCCCGACCACACTATGTGTAGGTTATACTGGTTGTCAAATGGGTGTATCAGCAATATCTAAGGAATCGCTGATGGTATTAAATTGAAACTTTCAGGGTGTATTGAGGGGGGTGTTAAAGAGTGGTCAGAGTGTAAACAGACCTTCCCTTGCCCTTTTTGACGTCATCTTCCTTCAATACTGATCGGATTTTTTTATAGACTTTTTGTTCAAAATAGTAAAAAGGTCTAGTAACTAAACCTCTAGGGATACCATGTCCCACACAGTCCTAGAGCAAAGACTATAGATTATGCAGTTTGATGATTTTTTATATGCAGGTTTCTTCACTGTGAAAATGAGAAATGTTTGATCCTCGGTGTGTCCAAAAAAGCTCAAGCTATAAAAATAAAGCTTCAAAAAATGTTGAGGGTTATGTTAAACTAAATAAAAAGACACTATGTTTATCCAATTCGTCAAA
Source organism: Artemia sp. Qi Xiang Cuo (assembly GCF_049724085.1). Lineage (NCBI taxonomy): Eukaryota > Metazoa > Arthropoda > Branchiopoda > Anostraca > Artemiidae > Artemia > Artemia sp. Qi Xiang Cuo. The sequence goes on along the minus strand of NC_142800.1, from coordinate 29,779,664 downwards.
AAGGTGTAGGCCTATTAAGTTGAAACTTTCAGAGCTTGTTGAGGGGGATTGAAAGGTGGTCAGAGGGCAATAAGCCCCCCTTCTATGCTCTTTTATCTGCCCGCCCTTAAAGACATTCGATCCAATTTTTGAAACAGCCGTCTTGTTCAAAATAGTCTAAACGTCCAATAGCTATGCCATTGGAGATGACTTAACCCTCCACAACCCCAGGAGTCAGGGTGGTAAGTTATCCAAGTTGCCCAATGCTTATATATAAGTTTAATTATCGGGGAAAGGCGGCATGTTTGATACTGAATCTTCAGCAAGGCTTAGGGTATTAAGGTGAAATCAGGGCCGTCGTTTGAGGGGGGAACGGGGGGGGGGCAGTTTCCCCCCCCCCCCGATAATGTGGAGAAAAAAATATTATACATCCCATGCCCTTTGACCATCCAGATATGTACTCCTCTTGCCTCCCCCCCCCCCAGTAAAAATGCTGGAGATTCGCCCCTGGGTGAAACCTTCAGAAAATGTTGAGAAGGACGTCGAACAACGTCAAAACACACTATATGCAAGATGTTTGTGAAAGGGTATATCAGCCTCTGAAGCTGGGAAGCTAAATAAATAGTATTTTGATAGCTTTAAATCGACCGTTTATCTCAGAATTTTCAACGAATAGTAACTTGGTCCTCTTTGGGGCAAAATTGTAGTTTTGTATCACAAAATGGTACAAAATTCTGCTTAGGTATCTTACAATCTTTTTGGATACTTAAAAAGGGTATTAAAACTTTTAATTTCTGTTTGAATGATTCTGCGTCTGATTTTCTAAGACCATTGGCTCGATATGATAAGCCCTGGGAAAAACAACAAACATACACGCATTCGTAATATTACTTTTCAAAAAAAGGTATTAAATTCTCAGTATTAGAAATAAAACCACTGCATTAAGGTTCTCTGATATGCTGAATTGGTGCTTATATGATATTAAATAAAAAAAACAAGTTTTTTAAACTGAAAGTAAGGAGCGACATTAAAACCTAAAACGAACAGAAATTATTCCGTATATGAAAGGGGCTGTCTCCTCCTCAATGCCTCGCTCTTTACGCTAAAGTGTTTTATTGTTTTAAAAAATAAAGTTGTGAGATAAAGCCAAACTTTAGCGTAAAGAGCGAGGCGTTGAGGAGGGGACAGCCCCGTTCATATACGGACTAATTTCTGTTCGTTTTAAGTTTTTATGTCACTCCTTACTTTCAGTTTAAAAAACTTGTTTTTTTTATTTAATTTCTGATTGTTTTTTAGTTAATGCAGCTTTTATTTTGGTTCACCGTCAGTGAATAAGTAAACAAAATTTGCATAAAAACTTTACTGTTCTTTTGCTAAATGGCTGTCTCTAAATTTGGTTCTGACGTAATTTACAAATTAACTTACGTAACGAACTTCTATATTCGTATATTTTTCTTCTGGCAAAAAATACAAAGTTGCAGATTTTTGCAGATATGTGCTTGAAACCTATGTTATTGTGTTTTCTGATACACTGAATCTCATGGTGGTATTTTCATTAAAAAAATGTTCACTTGTCGGTGGTGTATCCCCCTTCTTTAAAAATCAGGTGAGTATTTTGAGATTCTTAGCCCTTGATGAGTAACACTAAACTTAACAAAATTAACATCTTTAGAATCAGCATTATAAGACCATTCTTTTGATACATTTATTGACATCAAAGTTCCGTTTTCAAAAGTTTCGTCTACTATTGAGCCGTATCGCTTGTTTTTTTTTTATTGTTTTTTTTATTAAATCTATTTTATTACGTATATTCTTGGGCTATCCCCTTAGTCAAAAACACATTCATTCCTTTAAAATTAAAAAAAAATTTAATTAAAAAAACCCAGAAACACACAGGCCGTTTAATTTGAATAGATAGCTCTTTTGAAAGCACTAAAAATAACTGTAGCGTAAAGAGCGAAGTATAAACTTGGGGGAGAACCCCCTCATATACGTAATAATTTCTGTTCATTTTAAGTTCTAATGTTGCTTCTTACTTTCAGTTGAAAGTACTTGTTTTTTTTTAATTTAATTTCTGATCGTTTTTTAAATAATGCTTGGAAATCCGGCGCCCCCTTCATAGAAATGTCCCCTTACCCCAAAGAAACATCCTCCACGGAAAGATTCTCCTGAGTAACCCCGCCGCCAGCCCCCCTCCCCCCCCCACCAGAAAAAAATTCTTCCTGAAAATGTGTATACTTCCCAATAACCAATACAATATGTAAGCAATGGGCAAAGTTCATAACTTGCAGCCCTTCCCCTGGGAACTGTGGGGGATTAAGTCATCGTAAAAGACATATTTATTAGATTTTCGACTATGCTAAACACAATGGCTATCTCAAAAATTTAATTGGGTGACTTTGAGAAAAAAATGAGCGTGGGAAGGGGCCTAGTTGCCCTCCATTTATTTTGGTCACTTAAAAAGGGAATTAGAACTTTTAATTTCCGTTTCAATGAGCCCTCTTAAAATATTCTAGAGCCACTGGGTCAATACGATTACCGCTGGGGGAAAAAAACAAATAAAGAGGCACCTGTGATCTTTCTTCTGGCAAAAAATGCAAAATACTATATTTTTGTAGATAGGAGCTTAAAACCTCTGCAGTAGGGTTATCTGATACACTGAATATGATGATGTGAATTTCATTAAGGTTCTATAACTTTTAGGGGGTCTTTCCCCCTTTTTTCGAAAATCATCCAAATTTTCTCAGGCGCGTAACTTTTGATGGGTAAGATTAAAGTTGATGAAACTTATATTTTTGAAATCAGAATTAAAATTTGATTCTTTTGATGTACCTATTGGTACCAAAATTCCGTTTTTTAGAGTTTCGGTTACCATTGAGCCGGGTCGCTCCTTACTTACAGTTCGTTACCACGAACTGTTTGATAGCCCGGCCACTCAAGTTGTTCATCCATTGGCGCATTGTAGAACCGGTTTTTTTTTCCTTGGTTTCTTTCAGCTTAGCGTGAGACAAGACAAAGAGAAGTATCAGAATAGATAGAAAATATATAATTTGGGATACATATTTGCACATTAAGGGGGATGGGGGTAAAGTATTTGTACACTCTGAATTTTTACATTCATAGTGTACAAACACTGTGCATTTGTACACTGTGAATTCTTACTTCATGATATGCAGAATAGTTATGCCTAACACATTAGGCATGCAGACCCACTACATTTTACCCCCACCCCCTCTAATGTGCAAATATATAGCCCACACTTGTTTCTAAAGTATTATATTTTTATCATACTTAGGTAAGTTTCATTAGGATTGAGCGTCAGAGAAACAGGTTCTACTTAGATGAAAAATATTAAGTCGGGGCTATATCATACAAGTACCACTGAATCTTGCGATTAAATTTTCTTCAAGATCACTTGCCCTTTTCAGGGTGTTCTCTCGCTTTTTCAGAAATCAACAAATTTTCTCAGGCTAGTGGCAACTGATGGATAACTTAAAACTTGATGAATTATATCTATTTGAAATCATCTTTAAAGCCCAATCTTTTGAGTTTCAATAACTATTAGCCCGTGTCGCTCCTACAGTAACGGTCAGTTCGGTAGCGAACTGACAGTACGTTACCGCTAACTGTTTTATCCTATACAAGTCAACGGAAGGGAGAAAACGAAACTAGCAGAAAAACGAACACTTCCTACCATACCAGGCTTGTTCCTTATATTTTAAATGTGGAAACCGGATGCTAACCCTCGCCTTGTCTAAGATAATTTCTCTAAATTATAAGTTAAATTCTAATATTTGAAGCTTCATTGGAAGTAATCCCAAAACCCTTTCTGAACCAATTTCCAAAGACAATAAATTTCCAACATTAGGGACCCATTTGCTTCGAAAAACATGTAATTAGAGCTTCACATCTGGAAACAAAACGAGACAGAGAGACTGTCCTAAAGTTAAAGGGTCGGATTACTTACAGATCAAATAAACGCAGATACGTATACATGTGCACAAAAATTTATGCGTTGATGCAAAAATTCCAGTTAGCATTGTGCATATGATGTGTACACACGATATCCATGAATTTCGTCCGTCCGCAAAAATTCAAAATACAATATTTATATTTTTTAGATGCCGAAAAAACGTCTAACATTTTTAGATGCCGAAAAAACGCTAAATATCATCTTATATTTGACACTCCAGCCTCTTCGAATTGACACTCTAGCCTTAGATAGTTTAAGCGGGAGGTAGTCCAGCTTTCATCTGTAGTAATTTATGTTCACTTTAAGTTTGATTTTACTATTCATTTCAATTTCTGTTAGTTTTACATTTCATTTAATCGTCAATAGTAATTTCTGTTTGTTTAACCATGAATTATTACATGACTTTGTATCTGCTAATTTCAATTTTTAATTTGCCCTTACTTTAAAAGTTCTTAAAAACACATTTTTAAACTAGTTTATGGGTTTTTTATTTGACACAATATATTTTTTGTGCTACTTGTACGAATATTTGTAAGGCTTTTTTGTCTTTTCTTTCAGCTTTTCAAAGTTTTTTCTGTCTTTTTTTCAGCTAAAATGTTTGATTGCGATTTAAAATTTAGGCAAATTAGGATTCTCAGCCAATATGTTTTATCATCCACATAGACGTGTCTCAATCCCCATTACAATCATTGAAACTTTTCTTGTTTGCGTGTTCGATTAGATTCATGTCTAGGCTATTTTTTTTAGAAGATTCCTGTCTTGTTGTCTCAAAATAAAAATTCTGGACATCATAAATCAATGCAGCTGAATTTTTTTTTATCATAATCTTGTCTTTCATAAGTTCCTTTTTTACTGTTTATTTTCCTAAAATACTTCAATCCAATCTGCAAAAAAACCTCCTTTTCTGGAATTTATACACCCTAATTTTTCTTTCAAAATTTGTTACTCTCATCCTCCCTGTCGTCGAATGACAAAGTAACAAAACTAACGACAAAGAGCAATAGCAATAATTTCGTTTTGGTGTCAACTGGGTAGTAACCTAAAAGAAATAAAGAGAGTCCCAACTTAAGCTCACTCTCTGAGTGGTTAAAATAAGAACGAAAAGAAAAGCGACAAAAGCAAAAAAAATGTGACTGCCCTTCCCGACACTTGCAGTCAGTATCCTGATCACATGCTTCTGTGGCTTGCACCTACAAGATGGGACTTTATTACAGAGGATAAAGGATCACCTTATTACAGTCTACTAGTGCCTGAACTGGCCAATTTGAGTCAATTCGAGGATATTAAAAAAAAAACAAAAAAACAACGCCCAGTTTGGTCCGTTTCCCGTAGTCAGCGTGCTAAGTAAGCTGCAAACCAATGGGAGCAAAAAACTCAAGCCTATTTCCACAAACCAATAAAATAAATTATTTCTGCCTATTCCATTGACAGGTTACGCGTCCCTGCTTACACGCTCTGTAAGTTTGAAGCTAATCGGAGATAACTTACTTTGAACATTTTTCTGTGATATATTGATGCAAACTGTTTTATTTTTTCCAAAAGGCTTATCTTCGGTGAGAGCTGCCTGTCCATGTCTAAACTGCCTTGTAAAATCTATCGCAATTAGAAATGAAATTCACTTTGTGCTCATTTTGGAGTGTCATGAATTGATCTGTCCAAAATTCGTTTCAATTTTTCCTACATTGGGGTCTGCATGGCCCTGGAACTTATACCTATTTAATTTTGCTTGCAGCAGGACCAGGCATTTGAAATTCAGACATTAAAAAGGAATAATTTAACCATAAGCTCCCCAAACTCATGGCGGCTGAGCTTGGAGTCCCGTCACTGACCCATCTCAAACTAAATGCCGAGAACCTCAGTCCTGGGAAACGTAGGATTGTAAGTGCAGCGTGTCATCCACTCGGCTAGGGTGGCTCCCAGGAGCTTACATATATAACTTCCAAGCTGATCACGGATACAATATACATGTGTCTATTTTAGGACTTCAAGAATCTTTTAGTCTTTTGGCTTGGGATGATCAAAGAACATTCCAAGTCCAGTAAATCTGGTCTAGGCCGATTGAATCCTGATTTCTATTTTTTGCCAACACTAGAAGCCAACAGAAACGTTATGAAGTAGCGATTAGGGGCTCATTCGAAAGGTATTTTGTATGTCTATGGACTTTTTAAGCTCAGAATGACAAAGTCATTGAAAGGTGTAATATGGCATGACAAATACCTATTTCGGATGCCATGATCATTATTTTTTCACCAGTGCAGCCAATTGGACGGTAACCAGGGATACATTCGTCAAGTAACTTGTCCCTTACCTTTTTTTAAATGATTATGATTGGTTAAGAAGAAAGTGCAATATGGCGCGGAAAATAGTAATTTCAATACTAACTTTGAAATGAGTTGGCCTTACTGGGGCTAAGAGGGTGAGTAAACCCTCTCTACAAAGGACTTGTCCGGTAGAATTATTGATGTAAGTAAGGCTGTGCCTATTTTGCCTACCGGCAAAATTAGTCTTACTATCCTGCTCACCCAGTGATACCAATTGGCTGGAGAAAAAAAGGTTGATTTTCAGTATCTGTCAAAAGAATGATGATTAAAGTACGTAAGACTGTAAGAGCAGCTGTAGTGTGTTAGCTTATCTACTTTTATTAGTCAGACTTGGTGCGGGTAAAAGCCAATTCAGTGTGTGATTTACGAGTAAGGATAAGATTAGAAGGCTGGTTGTACCCTGTTTGGCCATAAACGAGGGGATTGTTGTATATGAGGGGATTCCTTGGCATAAACACAGTTACAGATAAGCCGGTCTTCAGCTCCGTTGTTCTTTGATATAAGCAAATATAACCAGTAAAAGGAAAACTAAAGACTAACTGTAAAGACTGTTCCATTTAGTTGTTTTTTTTTTAGCTGTCAACGAAGCTACTTTTATTTGTTTCGAAATAATTGAGCTCTTTGGATTTAATTTTCGTAAGACGAATGAGATAATTGGATTCCATAGGGCCAGTATAAATGGGGGCCAAAAACTTCCTTATAAACGTGGGAGTGGCATGAGAAATGTGAATATAGAGAAGAGTTAAAACGTAGAACATCCAATCTGTTGGGGTTTGCTTTATCAGTAGGAAATTTTGCGACAATATGAAATAACGAAAAACTTATAATAAAGCCATAAGTCTAATCGAGGAAACAAATCATTCAGCAGCTAGGCCGACTGGATGTTGAAAAGCTTTATATCCCTACCTGTGCATCCTTCACCTCCCTTCAGCTCCATAGGGATCATCCCAGGTCTCTCAGATTTACTTTTTCCGAATTATCGAATAATTCGAATTATCGAATTGTTCGAATTATCAGCTTCTTAGCTCCTAGAATTTTCAAATTCTGTATGCTCCAATAGTGAGATATGTTTTCAAACCCTTACTTGCGTGTCATATTATATGGAATACCATTCCTGATTCGAATCGTGAGTCGGGAATGTCACTCGTTTTGTACCTTCATAAGGTTTTTGGGTACTGGTTCGTAATATGGACATTTTTATATATTTTACAAGGAAACCAGTCACGAAAATCCCGTCAGACAGGCTATTCTCAAGAGACCGCTATATATAAATAAATGCAAAGCCGTGGTTTCTCAATGAGTTACAATATTTAAACGATTTTTTTTGTGGTTTAAGGGGGGGGGGGAGGTACCTAGGTTAGGTTAGGTTACGTATTTAATATACGCTATGCTTAACCCCCACCCCCACCCTAATGTACAAACATAGAGCCCAAATTTGTTTATAAACTATTATATATTCATCCTATTTTATTTTATTTTATTAGCATTGACCAAACTTGACATGCATCATTACCGATTTTTGGACCGTTGGTTGCCTGTCTAGTTTTTGCTGAGTGATGGAAATAAATTCTTGTAAACTGTTGAAATATTTCTCTCTCTTACTCTTTTTCTCTCCCCCAACCTCTCTGTGCCTCCCTCCCTTACTCTCCCTCTCTTTTTTTATTTACTATTTATAAGTTATAGTTTGAATATTGTTAGTATTATATCCCCTCCTTCACCGACCATAGATCCTTTGTGGGGATCAGTGCATTATATTTGCCGTAAGATATTTTTTTTTTTTTTAAACATGTCATATTATCTTGTTATTAAGCACAGCTATGAAAAGCGGGCCCTAATACAAATTCAGGAAGATATTGTAGTTGTTTTTCAGAGGCACTGTCCACTCGTCTGAATTACTGTCAGGGTTACCAAAAGTTTTAAGGACAAAAGTGTCCAAATCAGCCAAAAATGGACACTTTTAGTGTCCCTCTAGAAAACTAGCCAATATACAGGGTTGCCACTATGAATTTTCAAAGCCTGTGAAAAAAGTGTCCAAAAGGCACTAAAAGTGTCCATTTGGCATCCCAGATTACTGTACTCAAGATTTTAAAACTGTTATTGAGAACCTGTATCCGCTTGGTTGTTTGTCTTTACTGTGTACCACTTTCTAAGAGCATGGTGCTTAATTACTAGTTGGAGGAAGAAGAAAAGAAACATTAAGGGCAAACTTAACGTTTTCTTCACATCATGTACTGCACGATTTTTACCAGACAAGTCTAGTAATATCTCGATACGAAATCTTTCATTGCACGCCCTTCTTAATGAAGGCCATGGTTTGAGAGAATAAAGAAGAAACTTTCAGGGAAAATTAGAGTTTCTTTGACCTTATGTAAAATATGATTTTTACTAGTTTTGACTCTAACACTATCTTAAGCATATATCTTTCATTATGTGTCTTTTTCGAAATAAAAAAATTTCAAAATTCCACATTTTTGTAGGTAAGTGCTTAAAAACCTCTACTGTAAATTACTTTGTTAGGCTGAAACTGATGGTTTGATTTTTATACAGATGAATTGATTTTTTGGGGGGGTATTACCACCTTTTTTTCAAAAATCAAGCAATTTTTCTCAGGATCGTAACTTTTGATGGGTAAGACTGAACTTAATGAGTTTTATACATTTGGCATTAGCATAAAAATCCAAATATTTTGATACATCTGTTGTTATGAAAATCCCTTTTTTTAGAGTATCGGTTTCTATTGGGCCGAGTCGCTCTTTACCTGCAGCTCGCTACCACCAGCTGTTCGATTTTGCTTCTCTGTAACGGGCTGATTGCAACTCTTAATTGAGCCTAAATGTAAAAGTTGCCAGAACTAAGCGTAAAACATACATTTTAAAACTTTGCTAATCAAAGAATAAAGGAAATCCCTTTTCAATTTTGCAAAATTTTGATCATTCTGAAAAAAAAATCCACTTTGCGAACATACCCACACAAAAAAATTGCTTTAGAGATTATGCTGTTTCCAGTAAAGCAAAAATTACCCTTTAGCGTTACGCGTTGGTCCCTGCAAGTAAGGCTATCCCCTCTGAAAATATTCATGAACAGAAATGAATCCTTTAAAAGAGATTATCTTTCAAGTACAAACAAAGAGTTAAATGAGTAAAATTTGTTATTTCTACAATTTTGTTTCTGTTGCAATTTATTATTTGTAACACTTAAATAGTCCTAGCAATTATAAGTTTTAATGCTAAATCGAACACATTTCTAAAACTTAGTCCCAAAAACAAAGCGAAATAATTATCCTACCATCATCTATTGTATAAAATGTAAAGTAACGCGTTTATCCTTACAAATTAGGGTAGCCCTTCTGGAAAGATTCAAAAATCAAGTTTTAAAAAGGTTATTCTTTTAGTAAAGAGCGACATTAAAACTTAAAATGTGGCAAAACCAATATTACTGAAAGCTTGTTTCTGTTGAAATGGATCAATTATAAAACTTAATTAACCCTACATTTTTAAAGCTTTAAAACAAAACAAAATTATTTTCTAATATTGAATTATTATAGAAGATGTAAAGTAACGAGCTGGTCCTCACAAATAAGTAGCCCTTCTGAAAAGATTCAAAAATCAAATATTAAAAAGAGGTTTTTTTTTAGTAAAGTGATATCAAAACTTAAAACGTGGAAAAACTAATATTGCTGTAAGTTTATTTCTGTTATAATGGATCAAATTATAAAAATTAATTAGCCCTACATTTTTAAAACTTTGCTTCTTACAAAAAAAAAAAAAAAATCCTTTTCTAATATTCAATTATTGTTGAAAATGTATACAATATCCATATGTATAGGTAATGAGTAGTATTAGAACAGACATTAATTGATGCCCTCCCTTAGAAATTCCTTGGCTGTCAGACAAAGGTGATGGATTAAAGGACACGGTCTTAGAAAAACCGAAAGACAATAAACGGTTGAATTACCACCCATATCGACTTTTCATAATGCAGGGAATGTAGACTGTCATTGCAAGATGGTTTCTTTCCCTTCTAATACTTTTTATTTTGTCCCATTATATCTACAAAATACGTAGCTATTTATTAACATTGAATTTTATTTATACTTTCAATTTTATTTTGAATTTCAGTTATTACAACCCAACAATAACTAAATAGTTAGCATAAATAAAGTTTAGCCTAAATTACCAGAATAATTGCTAATCTTATTTACAATTTCCAACTCGGAGGGGAAAAGGTCTAGATTTGCACTATTGCCCGTTGAAATGGGGAAAGTTGCGTAAAAACAAGCACTTTTGTTATTAAAAATGAATTTAAACGACTGTTTGGTCATTACTTGGCTCCCCTGTTCCCCGGATAAAAGCCATGGGTATGGCACTGCTTATATATGCATTAGTCTGAATTTGTCATATTATGTTAAATGCTACTGTTAAATTTGAATTGCTACTCAGTAGATAATTTTAATATTTTATCAATGTTTAAGCCGCATCTGCATTAAGCGTTTTCTCGAAATTAATTTTTTTTTTTTAAACAAAGTTTTTCCGAGGGAAGTAAAGAGCGAAGTTGAAACTTAAAACTAACAAAAATTATTACTTCACAGCCTATCTAGCAAATATCAATATAACTAATGAAAATAAATCAACTGGTGACATTTCCCTATGTTTGTAGGATTACAGAAAACTAGCGCCTTACTGAAAACACAAAAGCCATGCATAGAAACAAGAACATTGATTGAGGAGTCAAAAGTAAATATGTAGCCTCACAACAACGAGCTAATCTATAACGCTTATTATCACGGTTGCAGCGGCAGCTGCAACCTAGTAAAGAGCGAACCACAGCCCATAGTAATCAAAAGTTGAAAAATATGTTTTGAAAAAAACTGTCTAGTGAAAAAAAATTGCCATTTGACACTGAATCAGGAATGGTAACTATTTTTTGGTTAATCTTTAAAAATAAAAGTTATTGTGAAGACAAGTTTATCGGGGTTTCGAAAAAGAGCCTGAAACCCCTTTAAAATGGCATCAGATCAAAATAAAAAGTGCACCATTGGATCAGCCTGGTCCAAAACCTTTTGTAGGATAATTAATGTCCCCCACCTTGAACACCAAGGAAAATGACTTTTTTGCATGGGTAGCACTGATCTGTCTTTTTTTTTTCTTTTTTTTCTAGAAGGGCTAGGGGGTAGCCAGAGCATCATAGAGAGGTGTGTAAGCACTCATTCGAAAGGGAATTAAATTTGTAAGTGCCCTTTTTAAGTGACCAAAAAGATTGGAGGGCAAACAGCCCCTAATCCCTACAGGCCCCCCCCCAGCTAGTCCTATAAAAATTTTAAGATGACCATTTTGTTTAAAATAGTTCAAAGGTCCAATATATGTGGTTTGATGATGATATGGCCCTCCATAGTCCCTGGGGAAGGGCTGTATGCGATATCAGGCGTATCGATATCGCGCGTATCGGTATTGTGCCTATTGGTATAGCATGTATCGTATCGGGAATATCGGTATCCGCTGTTGTTTTTTTCTGTCATTTTCTAGGCTCATTTTTTTAAAGCATGTCCCGGCAAGGTATCATGGTTGCAGCAGTAGCTGCAACTTAGTAAAGTGCAAACAACAGCCCATTGTAACCGAAAGTTAAAAAAAGCGTTTTGAAAAAAACTTCCTAGTCAAAAAAAATTACCATCTGACACTGACTCAGGAATGGTAACTTTTATTTCGGTTCATCTTAAAAATAAAATTTTATCGCGACAAGAATTTTTTGTTGATTTCGAAAAAAAAGCCACACCCTCGAAAATAACGTCGCATGAAAACGAAAAGTGTACGATTGGAATCAAGGTAGTCAAAACCTTGTACAGGGAAGTTACAGCCCCCCTCCCTAACAACAAGGAAAATCACTTTTTTGCATCGGTTGCATTGATCTGTCTCCCGTTTTTTTTTTTTTTTTTTTTTTTTAACAGGTCTAGCAGGCTACCAGAACATTATAAAGAGATTCTTAATGGCTCAGTCAAAAGCTATTTCTCATATCTACATGCTTTTTATAAATTCTGCCATCTGCAAGTGCTATATGGCACTAAAAGGGTACTTTTTGTGCTATTTCTCAAAGGGGGGCGCTATCAGGCTACCAGAAAATCGTAGGTAGATCTTTTATAGCTCATATAAAAGATATTGCATATATCTACGCCTTTCATATAAATTCCACCATCATTAAGTTCAAATGGCACTAAAAACGGCACTTTTGGTGTCGTGTCTGAAGTGGAAAAAGAAAATTGATTTCCAACAAAATGTTTTGCTCGAATTCAAACAAGTCAAAAAAAAATCAGATTTTTCTGTTGGAATTGTGACTTGCTTATTGAATTCAAACAAGTCACAAAAAAATCCAATTTTTCAGTTGGAATTGTGACTTGCTTATTTAACTCTAACAGATTACTGAAATTATCAAGATTGTACTTATCTGTTGAAAAATATAATTTTCACCGTAAATAGGCTATATCAATCAACACGGTTTGAACTTCAACAGTAATTTGAAGCTTCTTGAATATCATTTTAAATTTGACTATAGGACCATTGAAAGTAATATCAGTATAAGTTCAATCCAAATACTTGAATTTTTGCAGAAAAAGGGGAATGCTAATTGAATTTTGAGTATAAAAAGATAATTATTAAAATAAGGAAATATATTTTTACTTTGAAATAAGTTGAGCTTTCTTGTCTGCAAAATGAACACGCAGAAATTTATGTACAAAAATTATCTTTTAACTTTTACAATCACTTTTTTCAATACATTTCTTATGAGTTTCTGTAGGTAGAAAATTTCTTAAGATGCTACCCTAACCTTAACAGTACTAACGGTGAAAATATATTGCTTTCTGAATTCAGTTTTTTCTAATTAAGAACGGAAATCTGTTGTGGGAACGACTTATGTTTTTCCGATGTACGTCATTTTTGTAATGAGACCCAAAAAGCGTTTCAAAAATTTTTTTCACTAGATTTACCATAAATTTGCTGCTTACGCTGAATAACCAAGTAAGCAGATATATCGAAGAAAAGAAGATGCCTGTAAGGGTATTTCAGTCCTTTACGTACACGTAAAGGAACCAAAAGCTTCCCCAAAAAAGAGAATTTTCTAAAATGGTGCACATTTCAACTGGACTCAGAAATACTACACTTTAATAGCATGAATCGTGCTTCAAAAACTCCGGTTTACTACAGGATTAATTAAAAAAAGGACGTTAGCCCAATAACTTTTATCAAACAGTTCATAGTGTTAAACTGTAATTAAGGAGCGACTCACTCAATTGCAACCGAAACTCAAAAATGGAATTTTGATAACAATTGACAAGAATTGGGTTTTTATGCGAATTGCAAATATATAAATTTCATTATGGTTAATATCTACCCACCAAAGGTTCCAAGCCTCAGAAGAAAAAGGGATTTTGAAATCAAGGGAGCCTGATATTCGAAAAAGGGAGAAACACCCCGCAAAAAGTCAATAAATCTTAATGTAAATCAGACCTTCAATCAGCGTGTCAGAAAATGTTATTGTGGCGGTTATGATCTCCTATCTGCACAAATGTGGAATTCATGCTTTTGCCAGAAGACTGATCACGGATGCGTTTCTATCTGTTGTTTTTTGTTCTAGTGTCCTTTATAAGAGACCGCAAAGATTGGAGGGCAGCTAAACCTCCTCCCAAGACCTAATTTGTCTCTTATTTTGTTTTCGGATGTTATGATTTAAGATCAATTTGAGAAACAAAAAAAATCCTCTCCTTCAACTACCTACAAACGTATAATGCAGGAGTAGATTTAATGTTAAGACTTTCAAACGACGAAGCGTCAATTTTACCTAGGGGGCATTCAGATCAGAGAGAGAAGACATCCTGATTGTGATGGTAAGTATTCAGTTTAGTTTATTAATATTGATAACCTGTAGCTTATGTTTCCCAAAATGTTTAAGATAGTACATTTTTATCAGTAAAAAAAAGTTTTATAAAATTCTACGGTACTGTTCTATTAGCTGGAAACCATGCAAAAAGTGAAGTTCGGTTAATACTAATAAAATAAAACAAAATAGGATAAAAATATAATAGTTTAGAAACCAAATTCTTTTGTAAATTTTCACATTAGGGGGTGGGGCGAAAATCATAGCATATGTTAACTACGTAGGCAAACCTAAGTATCTTTTCTCCCCTAAATCCCGAAAATATACAGTTTAAATATTATAAACGCAGTGAGAAACTTCTTGGAATCCATGTCTCCTCTAAAAATAACCGTTTGACTAGTTTCTTTTGTTACCTATTTTGCATGGCTCACATCTAATAGAACAGTACCAATCCTACTTTAGTTACTTTTGGCTATCTTGGAATGAGGTTAGGTTAGGAAAACGAAGCTTTCAGGGATGGGTCTACAGGCTAAAGTATGGGTACTTATGTACTATCTGGAACACACACGAAAAATAAAGTTTGGTTAATGCTAATGAAGTAAAACAAAATAGGATAAACATATAATAGTTTAGAAACAAATTTCGGCTATATATTTGCACATTAGTGGGTGGGGATGGGGGTAAAGCATAGTATATATTAAATACCTAACCATACATATGAACCTTTTTTCCTTAAACCCCATAGAACAATAGTTTAAATATTGTAAACCCAATAACAAACCACGCTTTACAATCCATTTCTCTATTGAAAGAAACCCGTTTCGAAAGAAACCTGCATCTTCCATATATAATTTAGCGCATACGTTCCAGATAGTACATAAGTATCGAAGTATGTCCCGGGAAGGTATTTTGAAGTGCCTATTCCCACTCTTTCTCCCTCTAGAGGGTCCTTAGATTTGCCTACATGACAGGTCTATACTTATTGACATTTTGAAAAAACAACATTTTACGTTAATTTTTAGTTATCAGTTTCTTTTTCTGAAGGTTTAGTTCAAAAATGCAATTACTGTTATTTGAGTAGAATATTAAGCCATATCAATGTTTTTTCTTCAAAATTTAGGAAATGTATTAGCATATTTTTAAAACCTTACAAATTGGGATTGAGCAAAGTTGTGAAGCTGAAAACAATTTTGTTGTATATCATCTAAGCAAAAGATCTATTTTGCAAGGTTTCAGTTTTATACTGAAACCTACACAGATCTGATGAGGCGGCGAACAATAGATTTTATGAGATCTGATGAGTAAATCAAAGGTATTCATATACGGACAGGATTCGTAGCATTATTATTGAAACTGTTCAGTTCTGGAGGTAGAAAAAAGGGGGGAAGTCTTTCTTTTATTTTTGCCTCGATTTTATTTCATCTTCACTTGAGGTCTGAGTATCACTGTTTTCCTGATTGGAAGATATTTCTTACTCAAGTGTCTTCTGTCGGCCTGCTACTACGCCATGAATTTACTTATTTCCACCATGAAAAAATGCGGCCTTTAAGAGGTGTCATATTATCTGGGATAAAGTTTTTGTTGTAATTTTCTGTTCTTGTAAAATAAAGGAGATTGTTTTTTTTTTTGTATTTATTGATGCTTCAGAAAGAAGAAAGGGAAACTAAATCCTGAGAGCTAGATATTAGACCGTAGACCAAGGAAATTGAACAACGCTTGCCATGGAAATCCAATAAAAGAACGAGAAATCCAGCAAACAAAAGGTAAATCCAATAAGGATCTTAAAATCCAACATGTTGTTTTGTCAACAAACAGAAAATTCAATTCGGGTGTGGGAATTCAACATTTTTGTTTCTCAACAAATTGGAAATTCAATAATGACCATGGATTTCCAAAACAGTCTCCAATATTCAATTTCAGGTGTCGAAATTCAAATTTTGTTGTTGATAAACATTACAAACAATTTTGTTGAATCTCAAACGGTTTTTTTTCACAGTGTGGGGCTATTGGGCTAGCAGAACTTTAAAAAGTGATGTTTAATGGCACTCATTTTTAAGGTATATCCCGGGAAGACAGATTTTAAACTTACTACTCATATCTACGTGCTTTTTATCAATTTTACCATCAAAAGTACCATATCAAACAGTTCGTGGTAACAAACTGTAAGTAAGGAGCAACCCGGCTCAATGGTAACCGAAACTCTAAAAAACGGAATTTTTATACCAATAGATACATCAAAAGAGTCGGGTTTTTATGCTGATTTCAAATATATAAGTTTCATTAAGTTTAATCTTACCCATCAAAAGTTACGTGCCTGAGAAAATTTGGCTGATTTTCAAAAAAAGGGGGAAAGACCCCCTAAAAGCTATAGAACCCTAATGAAAATCATACCATCATATTCGGCGTATCAGAGAACCCTCATGTAGAGGTTTCAAGGTCCGATCGAAAAAAATTTTTAATTTTCAATTTTTTGCCAGAATAAATAACACGGTTGCGTGTTTATTTGTTTGTTTGTTTGTTTTTTTTTTTGTTGTGTTTTCCCATGGGTTTTCATATCGACCCGGCAGCTCGATAATAACGTAGGAAGGCTCCATGCAATGGTAATTAAAATTTAGAGCTTTCTTTTTAATTGACCAAAAAAAATTGAGTTCAACTCGGCCCCATTCTACTCTTATGGGTTCCCCAAAGTCATCTGATCAAAATTTTAAGATAGCCATTTTGTTCAGCATGGTCGAAAATATGATAAAAATGTCTTTTAGGATGACTTGATCCCCCAAAGTCCCCAGGGGGAGGGCTGAAAGTTATGAACTTTACTCAATGTTAACAAATAGTTTTGGTTATTGGGAAGGATACAGACTTTTTCAGAGGAGTTTTTTTCTGGTAGGTGGGGGATGGAGAGGGTCGGGGGCTATATGGAAGGATCTTGCCATGCCGGACGTTTTCAAGGGGGAAGGGACATTGCTATGAAGGGGGTGCCGGATTTCCCAGCATTATTAAAGAAAAAGATCAGGAATTAAATAAAAAAAAACAAGTTTTTCAACTGATCAACTGATTGTGATTAAGAGGTCATTTTTAAAGAACTGGAAAAAAAATTCGAACTATAGTTTAAAGAGCAGGGTATTGACTAGGGGGCGAACCCCCTAATATACGTGTTAAAAATTTATGAATATAGAAGTTCGTTACGTAAGTTAATTCTAAGTTACGTATATTTATTACTAATAAAAACGTTCGTAAATAAAATTAAACAAGTTTCGAGAAAGCCATTTAACCAAATATAATATGCAAATTTTGTTTTAATTATTCATGTACGGTGAGCCAAAATCAAAACCTGCATTAATTCAAAAACGTTCAAAAATTAAATAAAAAAAACAAGTTTTTTTAACTGAAAGTAAGGAACGACGTTAAAACTTAAAACGAACAGAAATTAGTCCGTATATGAAGGGGGCTGTCCCCTCCTCAACGCCTCGCTCTTTACGCTAAAGTTTGACTTTCTCACAACTCTATTTTTTTAAACAATAAAAAAACTTTAGCGTAAAGAGCAAGGCGTTGAGGAGGGGGACAGCCCCCTTCATATACGGAATAATTTCTGTTCGTTTTAAGTTTTAACGTCGTTCCTTACTTTCAGTTAAAAAAACTTGTTTTTTTTATTTAATAGCACTAAAAACGGCACTTTCGGTACCACTTCTTAAGTGGAAGAGTTTAGAAGCATAAAACTGTACCATTGCAATAATTATGGTCAAAAGCCCTTAACTGGAGGCTTTTAAGATTCCCTCACATATAATCCCCATCCAGACCCTCTTAGTAAGTTTCATAAATCAAAAGTTAAAGATTATTGCAAAAACCAATCAACTGAAACAAAAAACTTTTCAACAAAATATCTACCAAACATTAAGCTTGATTGCTCAACAGTTTTGAACTGAACCTTCAAACTTCACTCTGTGATGAAGCCTGTGTGCTAGTTCTAACGGTGGTAATTAAGGGGAGGGACGTCCTTGTCCCATTAGTTTTTTCTCTTGCCTAGGCTTTGAAATCACCTTTTTTTGGTCATTTCATTGGAAAAGGCACTTGTTTCATTTAAAAAAGTTGGGGAAACAACCGAAAGTGCACTTTATGGGAATGTGCTATCAAGTCAAATTTATAAAAAGCGATTAAGTATAAATATAAGCTTTTAAATGAGCCCTTAAACAGCTTTCTTTTGTAACAGAAGTCTTCTTGTTTCTGCTAGTCAGTAGGTAATTTATAAGGCCCTATCTTCATTATGGATTTTTCAGGCGAAGTCGGCCGAGTAAACACATTTCTTTGTTCATCGAAAAACAAACGTTCCGGTAAAAAATGTATTGTTTTGTGAAGTTATAGACTAACATATGTTATAGACTTTATGTCTATAACTATAACTATAACTTTATGGTACTTTATGACACTATAACTTTGTGTTATAGACTAAAATTTTTCTTAGCTCTCAAAGTTGTTTGTAATATTTTTTAGAGCCGTCTTATCTCCCCTATATAGGTGATAATTAGAAATTATATTAAAAATAAGTTTTCAAGTGAAACTAAGAAGTGACACCAAAACTCATAATGTGCCTACACTATTCCGTATAAATAAAAAAGATCATGGCAGCGATGTTTCTGTATTAAATTTTAATCAAAAACGAACAAAGATTAATTTTTTAAAAACAAATTTTTTCTGAGGGAAGTAAAGAGCGAAGTTGAAACTTAAAACGGAAAAAAATTATTATTTCACAGCCTATTTAATATATATTAATATAACTAGTACAAATAAACCAACTAATTTATGTTTCCCTATGATTTTATGATTATACAAAACTAACGCTTTACTGAAAACACAAAATAACATAGGAGTTTTGGTAGAGTAAAAGCTAAAAACTTTGTTTTTTTAAAATTATAGTCCTACAGGAGCTGTGATATCAGTAACTTTCAGTATACAATTAAAATTATCTTAAAAACTTAGGCATAAAAATAGTAACTTTAAAGTCATTACACAGCATATAAAATAATGGATTGATTTATCAGGTAACATCTTGGCCTCATCTAGTCTTACTTAAAATGAAGAACATATCAACCGTAATATGAACTCGGGAAATTAAGTTATTTCTCTCTATAAAACGGAGGATGTTAAGTTGTGATACAAATTCTAAAGCAAGTTTTTTAGTTCTAATACTAATAAGACTCCTTCATTTCAAGCTCGTCAACAAAATACTCATGAAGTCTCCGTTTAATATACAAGATGATTCTCAATTATTAACCTGTACTCGGTGCGCAGAAGTGATGCCAAATTAAATGAAAAAAAAAATAAAACAACAATATATAAATGCTTTACATTTATACTATACATTTGCTTTACATTTGAATCAAAATATGTCACCAAATACCTTCCTGAGACAAGCTTTAAAAATGGGTGCATCACATATACAAAAACAGTGAAATAATCTGAAAATTATCGTATAGAAGGGAGAAAACCATAAGTGAAAAAAAAAACACCCAAGAGTAGAGGAGGGGGTACCAGCCCCATGTGGCACCCCTGCTGCCACCTACAACTTTTTTAACACCATATATTGACACGAGAACCACGTGGTTTATGGTTTTTGTCAGTGAGAATTTGAAAAACAGGAATTTTGTCGCATTTATGTATGTTTTCATGGATGGATATGTGTGTGGTTCGATTTATTTGTTGTTTTTCTCGGATGTCAACATCAAATTATGGATGTTTTATGGTTTTTGTCAGTGAGAATTTGAAAAACATGAATTTTCTCACATTTATGTCTGTTTTCATGGTTTTTGTCAGTGAGAATTTGAAAAACATGAATTTTGTCACATTTATGGATGTCAACAGCAATTCATGTCTGTTTTATGGTTTTCTCAGTGAGAATGAAAAAACAGGAACTTTCTCACTTGGAAAACCATAAACCACGTGGTCCTGTCACGAGTAGCACCTGTGAATTTGATTTACATAATCGCTAGGGGAAATTATTGATTCACGAAGGGAAGAATTAAGAAACATTAAGGCTTCTTTAATCTTAGGTCTGAGGGATAAACGTTCTTTAGATCAGAGAGAAAAATTAATATTCTATTTCAAATAGGGCTTCATTGATCTTTAGTGTCAGGAATTATAATTGACATCACTTGTTATCTTGGAATTATGCGGGAGTCTAAAGAGATAGAAATTCTATTTTTAAATACGGCTTCACGGAGCTTTAAGTCGGAGAGATAAATTGATATTCTAACGAAACCCTAATAGTTTAGCGAGGAACATTTATGAGGTGAAGAGATTAACGTAGGAAAGGGTTTTCCTAGAAATTTGAAATGCGTTAGCACAGAGATGCCATACAAAAGGAACACGCTGAAATTACGTTTAGGGATTATTTGGGCGAAACCGTTTTATCCATTTTATGGGATTATTTCGGCGAAACAGTTAGAGACATTTTGAAAGAAGATTTTAGGAAAGGTTTTAGAAGAGAATTTGAGGGTGAAACTCTGTGGCCGTTATAATACACAAGTTCCATTTGAACAGTGTTGTGAGGTCCTCTACCCCAACCCCAAAGGGTTCCGATCCCCCACCACAACCCCGAAGGAAGTCCTCGGTACTCAAAGATCCCCCAAGCTCCCATAGAGCCCCAGCCCCCCAAACGCCCTCCTCAGACCCTCAAAGGCCCTCCTCTGGTCCTCAAAGGGCCCCCGGACCCCCAAAGGGCCCCCGGACCCCAGAGGCCCTCCCCCGGTCCTCAAAGGTCCCACGGGCTCCCAAAGGACCAACGGGGTCCCAAAGGCCCTCCACCGGTCCCCAACTGCCTCTCCGGACCCCCAAGGCCCTCCACCGGCCCCAAATGTCCCCCAGGCACCCAAAGGTCCCCCCGGCGCCCCAAAGGCCCACCCAGACCCCCAAATGCCATCCCCGGACCCCCAAAGCCCATCCCCCGGTCCCCAAAGGTCCCCCCCCCCGAGCGCCCAAAGGACCACCGACCCACAAGGGACCCACACACCCTCAAAGGCTCTCCCCGTGCACCCGTCTTTCGTTGATGTGTGTTGTCTGAAACCTATGATTTGGGATGTGTAGTTTGCTACTTCAGGCTTTTCTGAGCTAAGGTTTCCTAGTCTTTCGTTGGTGTGTGTTGTCTGAAACCTATAGTTTGGGATTTGCAATTTGCTATTTCCGACTTTTCATAACCGGATTTCTTAGTCTTTCGTAGGTGTGTGGTGTCTGAAACCTATGATTTGGGATGTGTGGGTTGCTATTTCAGTCTTTTCTGAGATGGATTTCTTAGTCTTTCATAGGTGTGTAGTGTCTGAAACCTATGATTTGGGATGTGTGGGTTGCTATTTTTGACTTTTCTGAGGTGGATTTCTTAGTCTTTCATAGGTGGGTGTTGACTGAAACCTATGATTTGGGATGGTTAATTTGCTATTTTTGACTTTTCTGAGCTAGATTTCTTAGCCTATCATATGTGTTTCCTTTCAGAAAATTATGAATTGGGAGGTGTAGTTTGCTTTTTGGACTTTTCAGAGCTAGGATTCTTAGTCACTCATAGGTGTTTGTTGTCTGAAACTTCGAGTTTGGGATGAGTAGTTGGCTATTTCAGACTTTTCTGAGCTAAGGTTTCTTAGTATTTCGTAGGTGAATGCTGTCTGAAACTTATGATTTGGGATATGTAAATTACTATTTCGGGCTTTTCTGAGTTGGATTTCTTAGTCTTTCATAGGTGTATAGTGTCTGAAACCTATGATTTGGGATGTGTAGTTTGCTATATTCGACTTTTCTGAGCTAGGTTTCTTAGCCTTTCATAGGTATGTGTTGTCAGAACATTATGATTTGGGATGTGTAGTTTGCTATTTCAGGCTTTTCTGAGCTAAGGTTTTCTAGTAGTTCGTAGGTGAATGATGTCTGATACCTATTGTTTAGGATGCGTAATTTGCTACTTCCGACCTTTCCTACCCGGATTTCTTAGTCTTTCGTAGATGTATAGTGTCTGAAAACTATGATTTGGGATGTGTGAGTTGCTATTTCAGGCTTTTCTGAGTTGGATTCTAAATCTTCTTAAATTCAATTCCTACCTTTCTCAAAGAGATGAAAAAAATTAAAGTTCTGTTCCAAATATTTTCCCGTAAGAAGAAAAGTTCAACTTCAATTCTGAATTTTCTCAAGGAAAATGAAAAAGTTATTGATCAAATCTTTTTTCCCCAAAAATAATATAAAAATTTCCACTTTAGTTCAGATTTTTTTTCTCAAAGAGATGAAAAAATTAAAAATATTGTTCCAAATTTTTCATAGAAGATAGGAAAAGTTATACTTTGATCGTGAATATTTGAGTTCTATTCTGAATTTTACCAAAGAACACAATTCAATTCTAATTTCCCCAATAAAAAATTTAAAGTTCAATTCTAAATTTTTCGGTGGAAGATAGAAAAAGTAATATCATACTTGTGAATATTTTCACGGAAGATAAAAAGTTCTAGTTCAATTTAAAATTTTCTCAACGAAGTGAAGAAGAATTCAAGTTATCTTCTGAATTTTACCAAAGAACACAATTCATTTCTCATTTCACCAGAGAAAATAAAAATATTCCACTTCAGTTCTTTATTTAACAAAGACATAAATAAATTTAAAGTTCCATTCTAAATTATTCGGTTGAAGAAGAAAAATTAATACCATACTTGTGATTATTTTCAAGGAAGATAAAAAGTTCTAGTTCAATATTAAATTTTCTCAACGAAGTCAAGAAAAGTTCAAGTTCTCTTCTGAACTTTACCACAGAACACGCTTCAATTATAATTTCTCCAGAGAAAATAAAAATCTTCAACTTCAGTTCTTTATTTCACAATGACATAGAGAAATTTAAAGTTTAATTCTAATTTTTAGGTGGAAGATAGAAAAAGTAATACCATACTTGTGAATATTTTCACGGAAGATAAAAAGTTCTAGTTCAATTTAAAATTGTCTCAACGAAGTGAAGAAAAGTTCAAGTTCTCTTCTGAATTTTACCAAAGAACACACTTCAATTCTAATTTCTCCAGAGAAAACAAAATCTTCCACGTCAGTTCTATATTTCACAAAGACATAAAGAAATTTAAAGTTCAATTCTAAATTTTTCGGTGGAAGATAGAAAAAGTAATACCAAACTTGTGAATATTTTCACGGAGGATAAAAAGTTCTAGTTCAATTTAAAATTTTCTCAACGAAGTGAAGAAAATTTCAAGTTCTCTTCTGAACTTTACCAAAGAACACACTTAAATTCTAATTTCTCCAGAGAAAACAAAAATCTTCCACTTCAGTTATTTATTTCACACAGACAAAGAAATTTAAAGTTCAATTCTAAATTTTTCAATGGAAGATAGAAAAAGTAATATCACACTAGTGAATATTTTCACGGAAGATAAAAAGTTCTAGTTCAATTTAAAATTTTCTCAACGATGTCAAGGAATTTTCAAGTTTTCTTCTGAACTTTACCAAAGAACACACTTCAATTCTAATTTCTCCAGAGAAAACAAAAAGCTGCCACTTCAGTTCATTATTTCACAAAGACATAAAGAAATTTAAAGTTCAATTCTAAATTTTTCGGTGGGAGATAGAAAAATTAATACCATACTTGTGAGACTAAAAATGAAGATATTTATGCAGAGTTTCAACTAGCTATGGCTAAGTTTTCTAAAGACAAGCTATATTCTTGCGAAAACACACAAACTCAGAAAAAATGTTCAATGTTCATTTAGTAACAACGAACTAAGACTAAAAATGAAGATATTCATACAGAGTTTCAACTAGCTATGGCTAAGTTTGCTAAAGACAAGCTATTTTCGTGCGAAAACACACAAAATCAGAAGTAAAATGTTCAATGTTCCTTTAGTACCTACGAAATTAGACTTAAATGAAGATATTTATGCAGAGTCTCAACTACCTATGGCTAAGTTTTCTAAAGACAAGCTATTTTCTTGAGAAAACACACAAAATCAGAAGTAAATTAATCAATGTTCATATAGTACAAATGCAATTGTTCTTAAATGAAGATATTTATGCAGAGTTTCAACTAGCTATGGCTAAGTTTGCTAAAGACAAACTATTTTCCTGCTTAAACACACAAACTCAGAAAAAATTTTCAATTTTAATTTATTAAATTGGCAAATAGACAAAAATTGAAGAGATTTATTCAGATTTTCAACTAGCTATGTCTAATTTTGATAAAGTCATTCTATATTCGTCAAAACACAAACAAACTAAGAATAAAAATTTTCATTGTTCATATAGTAAATACTAACTTTTGCATAATTTTAGATATTTATTACGAGTTTCAACTATCTATGGATAAGTTTGATAAATACAAGCTATTTTCTTGCTAAAACACACAAACTCAGAAGTAAAATGTTCAATGTTCATTTAGTACATACGCACTTATGCTTAAATGAAGATATTTATGCAGAGTTTCAACTAGCTATGGCTAAGTTTGCTAAAGACAAGCTATTTTTTCCTGATAAAACACACAAACTCAGATAAAATGTTAAATGTTAATTTTGTACCTAGGCAATTATACAAAAAATGAATATATTTATTCAGAGTTTCAACTAGCTATGGCTAAGTTTGCTAAAGACATGCTATTTTCTTCCAAAAACACACACAATCAGAAGTAAAATGTTCAATGTTCCTCTAGTACCTACGCAATTAGGATTAAATGAAGATATTTATGCAGAGTTTCAACTATCTATGGCTAAGTTTGCTAAAGACAAGCTATTTTCGTGCGAAAACACATAAAAACAGAAGTAAAATGTTCAATGTTCCCGTAGTACATAAGCACTTAGTCTTATATGAAGATATTTATGCAGAGTTTCAACTAGTTATGGTTAAATTTGCTAAAGACAAGCTATTTTCTTGCGAAAACAGACACAATCAGAAAAAATGTTCAGTGTTCCTTTAGTACATACTCAATTAGGCTAAAAATGAAGATATTTATGCAGAGTTTCAACTAGCTATGGCTAAGTTTGCTAAAGACAAGCTATTTTCTTGCGAAAACACACACAATCAGAAAAAATGTTCAATGTTCCTTTAGTACCTACGCAATTGGGCTTAAATGAAGATATTTATGCAGAGTTTCAACTATCTATGGCTAAGTTTGCTAAAGACAAGCTATTTTCGTGCCAAAACACACAAACTCAGACGTAAAATGTTCAATTTTCCTTTAGTAACTACTCAATTAGGCTAAAAATGAAGATATTTATGCAGAGTTTCAACTAACTATGTCTAAGTTTGCTAAAGATAATCTATTTTCTTGCGAAAACACAAACAAAATCAGACGTAAAATGTTCAATGTTGATTTAGTACCTATGCAATTTTGCTAAAATTGAAGATATTTTTGCAGAGTTTCAACTATCAATGTATAAGTTTGATAAAGACAAGCTTTTTTCTTGAGACAAAACACAAACTCAGACAAAAATTTCATTGTTCATGTAGTACCTACACAATTGGGCTTAAATGAAGATATTTATGAAGAGTTTCCAATAGATATGGCTAAGTTTGATAAAGACAGGCTATTTTCTTGCCAAAACACAAACAAAATCAGAAAAAATGTTCAGTGTTTCTTTAGTACATACATAATTAGGCTAAAAATGAAGATATTTATGCACTGTTTCAACTAGCTATGGATAAGTTTGCTAAAGACAAGCTATTTTCTTGCGAAAACACACAAAATCAGAAAAAATGTTCAGTGTTACTTTAGTACATAATTAATTAGGCTAAAAATGATGATATTTATGCAGAGTTTCAACTATCTATGGCGAAGTTTGCTAAAGACAAGCTATCTTCTTGCGAAAACACACAAAATCAGAAAAAATGTTCAATTTTCATTTAGTACATATTCACTTATACTAAAAATGATGAGATTTATGCACAGTTTCAACTCTCTATGGCTAAGTTTGCTAAAGACAAGCTATTTTCTTGCGAAAACACACAAAATCAGAAAAAATTTTCATTGTTCCTTTAGTACATACTCACTTAGACTAAAAATGAAGATATTTATGCAGAGTTTCAACTATCTATGGCTAAGTTTGCTAAAGACAATCTATTTTATTGCGATAACACACAAAATCAGAAAAAATGTTCAATGTTCCTTTAGTACCTACGCAATTAGACTGAAATGAAGATATTTATGCAGAGTTTCAACTAACTATGGTTAAGTTTGCTAAAGAGAAGCTATTTTCTTGCGAAAACACACAAAATCAGAAAAAATGTTAAATTTTCATTTAGTACCTACACAATTAGACTAAAATTGAAGATATTTATGAAGAGTTTAAACTAACTATGGCTAAGTTTGCTAAAGACAATCTATTTTCTTAAGAAAACACAAACAAAATCAGAAAAAATGTTCAATGTTCCTTTAGTACATACGCAATTAGGCTAAAAATGAAGATATTTATGCAGAGTTTCAACTATCTATGTCTAAGTTTGCTAAAGACAAGCTATTTTCTTGCTAAAACACACAAAATCTGAAAAAATGTTCAATGTTCCTTTAGTACCTACGCACTTAGACTAAAAATGAAGATATTTATGCACTGTTTCAACTAGCTACGGCTAAGTTTGCTAAAGACAAGCTATTTTCATGCGAAAACACACAAAATCAGAAAAAATATTGTTAGGTTAGGTTAAGTTAGATTAGGTTAGGTTAGCCTACGTACGCGCGCATATTGGTTAGGTTAGGTGGGATTAAGTTAGGTTAGGTTAAGTTAGGTTAGGTTAGATTAAGTTAGGTTAGGTTAAGTTAGGTTAGGCTAGGTTAGCCTACGTACGCGCGCGTACGTAGGCTAACCTAGCCTAACCTAACTTAACCTAACCTAACTTAATCTAACCTAACCTAACTTAACCTAACCTAACTTAATCCAAACTAACCTATATGCGCGCGTACATAGGCTAACCTAACCTAATCTAACTTAACCTAACCTAACAATATTTTGCTGATTTTGTGTGTTTTCGCAAGAAAATAGCTTGTCTTTAAAAAGACTATCCATATCTAGTTGAAACTGTACATAAATAACTTTTTTTTTAGTCTAGATGTGTGGGGACAGAATAAACCGTTAACATTTTTCTGATTGTGTCTGATTTCACTAGAAAATATCTCGTTTTTAGTACAATTAGCCATAGCTAGTTGAAACTCTGCATAAATATCTTCGTTTTTAGCCGAATTGAGCTGGTACTAAAGGATCATTGACCATTTTTCCTGATTTTGTGTGTGTTTTCGTACGAAAATAGCTTATCTTTAGCAAACTTAGCCATAGTTAGTTGAAACTCTGCATAAATATCTTCATTTTTAGACTAATTGAGTAGGTACTAAAGTAACATTGAACATTTTTTCTGATTTTGTGTTTTTTCGCAAGAAAATAGCTTGTCTTTAGCAAACTTAGCCATAGATAGTTGAAACTCTGCATAAATATCTTCATTTCAGCCTAATTGAGTATGTACTAAAGTAACATTGAACATTTTTTCTGATTTTGTGTGTTTTCGCAAGAAAATAGCTTGTCTTTAGCAAACTTAGCCATAGCTAGTTGAAACTGTGCATAAATATCTTCATTTTTAGCCTAATTGTGTAGGTACTAAAGGAACACTGAACATTTTTTCTGAGTTTGTGTGTTTTCGCAAGAAAATAGCTTGTCTTTATCAAACTTATCCATAGATAGTTGAAACTCTGCATAAATATCATCATTTTTAGTCTAATTGAATATGTACTAAAGGAACTCTGATCATTTTTTCTGATTTTGTGTGTTTTCGCTATAAGATAGCTTGTCTTTAGAAAACTTCGCCATAGATAGTTGAAACTCTGCATAAATATCATCA
The DNA here is from genome assembly GCF_049724085.1 of Artemia sp. Qi Xiang Cuo. NCBI lineage: Eukaryota > Metazoa > Arthropoda > Branchiopoda > Anostraca > Artemiidae > Artemia > Artemia sp. Qi Xiang Cuo. The sequence goes on along the minus strand of NC_142800.1, from coordinate 29,751,701 downwards.
TTTTTAGTATAATTGAATAGGTACTAAAGGAACACTGAACATTTTTCTGATTTTGTGTGTTTTCGCAAGAAAATAGCTTGTCTTTAGCAAACTTATCCATAGCTAGTTGAAACAGTGCATAAATATCTTCATTTTTAGCCTAATTATGTATGTACTAAAGAAACACTGAACATTTTTTCTGATTTTGTTTGTGTTTTCGCAAGAAAATAGCCTGTCTTTAGCAAACTTAGCCATAGCTAGTGGAAACTCTGCATAAATAACTTCATTTAAGCACAAGTGCGTATGTACTAAAGGAACATTTAACATTTTTTCTGATTTTGTTTGTTTTAGCTAGAAAAAATCTTGTTTTTAGCAAACTTATCCATTTCTAGTTGAAACTCTGCATAAATATATTCATTTTTAGACTTATTTAATAGGTAGTAAAGGAACATTGAACTTTTTTCTTCTGTTTTTGTTTGTTTTTTCGCAGGAAAATAGCTTATCTTTAGCAAACTTAGACATAGTTAGTTGAAACTGTGCATAAATATCTTCATTTTTAGCCTAATTGCGTAGGTACTAAAGGAAAATTGAAAATTTTAATTCTGTTTTTGTGTGTTTTTGGATGAAAATAGATTGTCTTTAGAAAACTTAGCCATAGATAGTTTACACTTTGTATAAATATCTTCATTTAAGCCCAAATGCGTAGGTACTAAAGGAACATTGAACATTTTTTCTGATTTTGTGTGTTTTCGCAAGAAAATAGCTTGTCTTTAGCAAACTTAGCCATAGCTAGTTGAAACTGTGCATAAATATCTTCATTTTTAGCCTACTTGCGTATGTAATAAAGGAAAAATGAACATTTTTTCTTATTTTGTTTGTGTTTTCTCAAGAAAATAGCTTGTCTTTATCAAACTTAGCCATAGCTAGTTGAAACTCTGCATAAATATATTCATTTTATCCTAATTGTGTAGGTACTAAAGGAATATTGAACATTTTACTTCTGATTTTGTGTGTTTTTGAAAGAAAATAGCTTGTATTTAGCAAAATTATCAATATAGGTATTAAAATATGCATAAATATCTTAAAATAAGAAAAATTTATTAGGTAATCTAGGACAATTTAAAAAATTACTTCTGAGGTTGTGTGTTTTTTCACGATAATAGAATGTCTTTACCAATCTTATCAATAGCTAGTTGAAACTCTGCATAAATATCTTCATTTTTAGTATAATAGACAATTTCATAAAGTAACATTGAAAATTTTTTATGAGTTTTTGTGTTTTCGCAGGAAAAAATAGCTTGTCTTTAGCAAACTTAGCCATAGATAGTTGAAACTCTGCATAAATATAGTAGTTTAAGACAAATTGCGTATTTACTAAAGGAACAATTATCATTTTTCTTCTGATTTTATGTGTTTTAGCAAGAAAATAGCTTGTCTTTAGCAAACTTATCCATAGCTAGTTGAAACTGGGCATAAATCTCTTGAATTATTCCTAAGTTCGTATGTACTATATGAAAATTGAACAATTTACTTACGTGGTTGTGTGTTTTAGGAAGTAAATAGCTTGTCTTTAGAAAACTTAGCCATATATAGTTGACACTCTGCATAAATATCTTCAATTTTTGCATAATTGCCTAGGTAATAAATTAACATTGAACATTTTTTATGAGTTTGAGTGTTTTAGCAAGAAAATAGATTGTCTTTAGCAAACTTAGCCAGAGCTAGTTGAAACTCTGCATAAATATCTACATTAAATACAAAATGCGTAGTTCCTATAGGAACATTGAACAATTTACTTCTGAGTTTGTGTGTTTTCGCAAGAAAATAGCTTGTCTTTAGCAAACTTAGCCATGGGTAGTTGAAACTCTGCATAAATATCTTCATTTAAGCGTAATTTCGTAGGTACTAGAGGAACATTGCACATTTTAATTCTGATTTTGTGTGTTTTCGCAAGAAAATAGCTTGTCTTTAGCAAACTTAGCCATAGCTAGTTGAAACTCTGTATGAATATCTTCATTTTTAGTCTAATTGCGTAGGTAGTAAAGCAACATTGAACATTTTTTCTGAGTTTGTGTGTTTTCGCATGAAAATAGCTTGTCTTTAGCAAACTTAGCCATAGCTAGTTGAAACTCTGCATAAATATCTTCATTTTTAGTCTCACAAGTATGGTATTAATTTTTTTATCTCCCACCGAAAAATTTAGAATTGAACTTTAAATTTCTTTATGTCTTTGTGAAATAAAGAACTGAAGTGGCAGCTTTTTGTTTTCTCTGGAGAAATTAAAATTGAAGTGTGTTCTTTGATAAAGTTCAGAAGAGAACTTGAACTTTCCTTGACATCGTTGAGAAAATTTTAAATTGAACTAGAACTTTTTATCTTCCGTGAAAATATTCACTAGTGTGATATTAATTTTTATATCTTCCACCTAAATATTTAGAATTTAACTTTATATTTATTTTTCTGTGTGAAATAATTAACTGAAGTGGAAGATTTTTGTTTTCTCTGGAGAAATTAGAATTTAAGTGTGTTCTTTGGTAAAGTTCAGAAGAGTACTTGAACTTTTCTTCACTTCGTTGAGAAAATTTTAAATTGAACTAGAACTTTTTATCCTCCGTGAAAATATTCACAAGTCTGGTCTTACTTTTTCTATCTTCCACCGAAAAATTTAGAATTGAACTTCAAATTTCTTTATGTCTTTGTTAAATAGAGAACTGAAGTTGAAGAATTGTGTTTTCTCTGGTGAAATTAGAGTTGAAGTGTTTTCTTTGGTAAAGTTCATAATAGAAAATGAACTTTTCTTGACTTCTTTAAGAACATTTAAAATTGGAATAGAACATTTTATCTTCAGGTAAAATATTCACTCGTATGATATTGCTTTTTCTATCTTCCACCGAAAAATTAGAATTGAACTTTAAATTTCTATATGTCATTGTGAAATAAAGAACTGAAGTGGAAGATTTTTTTTTTCTCTGGAGAAATTAGAATTGAAGTGTGTTCCCTGGTAAAGTTCAGAAGAGAACTTGAACTTTTCTTCACTTCGTTGAGAAAAATTTAAATTGAACTAGAACTTTTTATCTTACTTGAAAATATTCAAAATTATTGTATTAATTTTTCTATCTTCCACAGAAATATTTAGAATTTAACTTTAAATTTCTTTATGTCTTTGTGAAATAAAGAACTGATGAGGAAGATTTTTATTTTCTCTGGTGAAATTAGAAATGAATTGTGTTCTTTGGTAAAATTTAGAAGTGAACTTGAATTCTTCTTCACTTCATTGAGAAAATTTTAAATTGAACTAGAAATTTTTATCTTCCATGAAAATATTCACCAGTCTGGTATTACTTTTTCTATCTTCCACCGAAAAATTTAGAATTGAACTTTAAATTTTTTATTGGGGAAATTAGAATTGAATTGTGTTCTTTGGTAAAATTCAGATTAGAACTCGAATATTCACGATCAAAGTATAACTTTTCCTATCTTCTATGAAAAATTTTTAACAATATTTTTAATTTTTTCTTCTCTTTGAGAAAAAAATCTGAACTGAAGTGGCAATTTTTATGTTATTTTTGGGAAAAAAGATTTGATCAATAACTTTTTCATTTTCCTTGAGAAAATTAAGAATTGAAGTTGAACTTTTCTTCTTCCGGGAAAATATTTGGAACAGAACTTTAATTTTTTTCATCTCTTTGAGAAAGGTCGGAATTGAATTTAAGAAGATTTAGAATTCAACTCAGAAAAGCCTGAAATAGCAAACCACACATCCCAAGTCATAGGTTTCAGACACTACACATCTATGAAAGACTAAGAAATCCGGTTATGAAAAGTCGGAAGTAGCAAATTACACATCCTAAACTATTGGTTTCAGACATCATTCACCTACGAAATACTAGAAAACCTTAGCTCAGAAAAGCCTGAAATAGCAAACTACACATCCCAAATCATAATGTTCTGACAACACATACCTATGAAAGCCTAAGAAACCTAGCTCAGAAAAGTCGAATATAGCAAACTACACATCCCAAATCATAGGTTTCAGACACTATACACCTATGAAAGACTATGAAATCCAACTCAAAAAAGCCCGAAATAGTAATTTACAAATCCCAAATCATAAGTTTCAGACAGCATTCACCTACGAAATACTAAGAAACCTTAGCTCAGAAAAGTCTGAAATAGCCAACTACTCATCCCAAACTCGAAGTTTCAGACAACAAACACCTATGAGTGACTAAGAATCCTAGCTCTGAAAAGTCCAAAAAGCAAACTACACCTCCCAATTCATAATTTTCTGAAAGGACACACATATGATAGGCTAAGAAATCTAGCTCAGAAAAGTCAAAAATAGAAATTAACCATCCCAAATCATAGGTTTCAGTCAACACACACCTATGAAAGACTAATAAATCCAACTCAGAAAATTCGAAAATAGCAAAATACACATACCAAATCAGATGTTTCAAACACGATACACCAATGAAATACTAAGAACACAATATCTGAACAGACTGAAATAGCCAAACAAACATCCCACAACATAGGTTTCAGACACCACACACCTACGAAAGACTAAAAAATCCGGTTATGAAAAGTCGGAAATAGCAAATTACAAATCCCAAACTATTGGTTTCAGACAACACACACCAACGAAAGACTAAGAAACCTTAGCTCAGAAAAGCCTGAAGTAGCAAACTACACACCCCAAATCATAGGTTTCAGACAACACACATCAACGAAAGACGGGTGCACGGGGAGAGCCTTTGAGGGTCTGTGGGTCCCTTGAGGGTCGGTGGTCCTTTGGGAGCTCGGGGGGGGGGGACCTTTGGGGACCGGGGGATGGGCTTTGGGGGTCCGGGGATGGCATTTGGGGGTCTGGGTGGGCCTTTGGGGCGCCGGGGGGACCTTTGGGTGCCTGGGGGACATTTGGGGCCGGTGGAGGGCCTTTGGGGGTCCGGAGAGGCAGTTGGGGACCGGTGGAGGGCCTTTGGGACCCCGTTGGTCCTTTGGGAGCCCGAGGGACCTTTGCGGACCGGGGGGAGGGCCTCTGGGGTCCGGGGGCCCTTTGGTGGTCCGGGGGCCCTTTGAGGACCAGAGGAGGGCCTTTGAGGGTCTGAGGAGGGCGTTTGGGGGGCTGGGGCTCTATGGGAGCTTGGGGGATCTTTGAGTACCGAGGACTTCCTTCGGGGTTGTGGTGGGGGGTCGGAACCCTTTGGGGTTGGGGTAGAGGACCTCACAACACTGTTCAAATGGAACTTGTGTATTATAACGGCCACAGAGTTTCACCCTCAAATTCTCTTCTAAAACCTTTCCTAAAATCTTCTTTCAAAATGTCTCTAACTGTTTCGCCGAAATAATCCCATAAAATGGATAAAACGGTTTCGCCCTAATAATCCCTAAACGTAATTTCAGCGTGTTCCTTTTGTATGGCATCTCTGTGCTAACGCATTTCAAATTTCTAGGAAACCCTTTCCTACGTTAATCTCTTCACCTCATAAATGTTCCTAGTTAAACTATTAGGGTTTCGTTAGAATATCAATTTATCTCTCCGACTTAAAGCTCCGTGAAGCCGTATTTAAAAATAGAATTTCTATCTCTCTAGACTCCCGCATAATTCCAAGATAACAAGTGATGTCAATTATAATTCCTGACACTAAAGATCAATGAAGCCCTATTTGAAATAGAATATTAATTTTTCTCTCTGATCTAAAGAACGTTTATCCCTCAGACCTAAGATTAAAGAAGCCTTAATGTTTCTTAATTCTCCCCTTCGTGAATCAATAATTTCCCCTAGCGATTATGTAAATCAAGTTCACAGGTGCTACTCGTGACAGGACCACGTGGTTTATGGTTTTCCAAGTGAGAAAGTACCTGTTTTTCCATTCTCATTGAGAAAACCATAAAACAGACATGACTTGCTGTTGTCATCCTTAAATGTGACAAAGTTCCTGTTTTTCAAATTCTCACTGACAAAAACCATGAAAACAGACATAAATGTGAGAAAATTCATGTTTTTCAAATTCTCACTGACAAAAACCATAAAACATCCATAATTTGATGTTGACATCCGAGAAAAACATCAAATAAATCGAACAACACACATATCCATCCAAGAAAACATACATAAATGTGACAAAATTCCTGTTTTTCAAATTCTCACTGACAAAAACCATAAACCACGTGGTTCTCGTGTCAATATATGGTGTTAAAAAAGTTGTAGGTGGCAGCAGGGGTGCCACATGGGGCTGGTACCCCCTCCTCTACTCCCAAGCAGAAATCGAAAGCAAGATACTGTATTTCAAAGACGAATGCTGTACCAACAGAACCACGCCTCTAACAAAGAGATTTGATATATTAGTGCTTTTACCTTAATTGCGTAGCTTATTAAGGGGGCTTGGGGGAGGAACATACGAGAGGTGTTCTTGCTAACCTTCAGTTACGGGTTTCAGACGATAATTATTATAATGATGACTTCGTTTTATACTTCCAAGCTTTTTACTGAAGAGTTGACATCTAAAGTATTGTTTTTAGTGCTATATAACACTTATGAATGGTAGAGTTCATAAATATCACGTAGATAAGAGCAATAGCTTTCAAATGAGCCATTAAACGTCACTCTAAAACTTACTTGTAGCCTACTAGCCCCAGCTTTTCCACTTGAGACATGGCACCAAAAATGCCGCTTTTAGTGCAATTTTAAACTTGCTGATGGTTGAATTAATAGGAAGGATGTAGATATGAGCAATATCTTTTATATGAGCTACTAAAAATATGTCTATATACCTGCGATACCATTACGCCCATTAACAATATGCCAATAGCAATACGTGTGATATCAGTACGTCCGATGCCGATATCCGATACTGTGCAACCCTTTCCCCATGTGCTATAGAGTGTCATATCATCATCAAAACCAAATATATTTGACCTTTGAACTATATTGAACAAAATATGTGTCTAAACAAATTGTGATTGAATGACTTTGGGGGGAGGGGACTAGCTGCCCTACAATCTTTTTGGCCACTTAGAAAGGGCTGTGCAAATTTAATTTCTATTCGAATGAGCTTCTACATATCTCTTTATGACATTCTGGTCACCCCCTACCATTGCTAGAAAAAAAAAGAAAAAAAAAACTGGAGACAGATCAGTTCTACCCATGCAAAAAAGTCATTTTTCCTTGTTATTAAAAAAAAGGGGGGGCTATAATTCCCCATAATTAGGTTTTAGGCAGAGCTTTCGGCAACGGTAGACTTTTCCTTTTGATCAGACGCCATTTTCGAGGGGGTTTCAGACTTTTTTTCGAAATCACCATAAAATTCTTGTCGCAATATACTTTTACTTTTAAGACGAACCGAAATAAGAGTTACCATTCCTGAATCAATATCAGATGGTAATTTTAACTTAGAGAGATGGTAATTTTAAAATTAGATAGCGTTTTTTTAACTTTTGGTTACTATGGGCTGCAGTTCGCTCTTTACTAGGTTGCAGCTACCGCTGCAACCATGACAGGGTTATGAATCTTGGAGACTAGGTACTGTACACAGCTTCGACTACCTCTTTTTTCGTTCTTGTAATAAGTGGACCAACATGCCAAAAACCATTAGTAGCGATGTATTGTTCCATTTTTGGGGAGTTTTGCCAAGCAGTAAATGTCAAAAGAAAGGCAGGGGTCCACCATGTTTCAAAAAAAAAATTGTCAGAAATGGTTATGTGAAGAGAATTTCTCGTCAGTTGAAATTTGGAAGAACAAATTGGAGGATCTGCAAAACATAGGACCTAAAGTTCAGATTCATATAGCGATGGGTATTAAAAACTAAATCATTTGCTCCCGAAAAAAAAATCCTGTGAAAATTAATACTTAGGGGCGAGGGGGGGGTACTTCAGAGGCCTCTCTAATAAAATAATACCTAGAAAAAGTGACTCAGGAAGGGGAAATCAAAACAGTACAGACTAGAAGTCTTATGGGAAAATAGTCAGAGTTTCGGGTGAACTTCATCCGCTGACCCTAGATTTAAGCCCAGACGCTTTATTAAGGCTACTGTCATAATAACCATACAGCTACATTTTGATATCATGGAGCAGTATTTTTTTTTAATTTGTTGGGATTTTAGCATGTGTAGACTGCATCATCTCCCCCCCCCCCCGGTTTTCCGGACCAGTGTTTAAATTAAATGCCAAATGCAGAAGCAAGTTTTCACATTCTTAATTTTGAACTAAAAACATCAAAAGGCAAATGAAACGACCCTTGGGACTATTTTTAGCTAGTAATTTGTACTTTGAATAATGTCGTTTCCTTTTTAGATTGTCTAGAAATGGCATTTCTTTTCAGGCAAATTCTAGTGCGACATTGTTTCATTTAATTTTTTTTTACTTTAAGATATCAATGATAGAAATGAACGTTTAGCTTGCAATGTTGAAGCTATTATCTTATAATGATATAGACACTAATTTGGATGTTCTGCTACCCAAGACTTGAATCTTTGTTCTTTTTTTCCAACAATCTCTATCACAGCCATTACTAGGTGAGTTTCTGTACCATGCATCATTGTGAGCTGCATAGGTAGTTGTTAAGCACTTAAAGGATACTTTGATTTTAAGCAGCCCCTTTTTTTGAACACCAGTGGTTGCTGTTGGCAATGGTGTGTGAAAAACCATTTTTTTTTCATTTCAGAGGGGAATTAACTTAAATAAGTTTAATTTTTTAGTCCATTCAATTTGTATTTTAGTTTTCTGTTGTTTTTATTTATTCTTTTTGGTTCTACAGTTTTCCGGGTCTAAGTTGTATCTACGGTTCATTTCCGGGCCCCGTGTCCACAAAATTCTATACTTTCCTTAATTCACAGAATTACCAAATAATTTTTTCCTTAATCTTATTTCCCCTCCTTTGAAAAATTCTAAAGCCGATTGGGTCATTTGCGTTTTATTGGAAACTTGAACAGGGAGTCTTGAACAGGGTGCTTTGGTTTTTCAAAACAACGAAGACAAATAAAAGACAAGTCACTATCATTGGTGCAGCGGTAGCTACAACCTAGTAAAGAGCAAACCACAGCCTATAGTAACCAAAAGTTGATAAGCCCGTTTTGAAAAAAAAAACTGCCTTGTCATAGGCAGCGCAATCGCGCTGCCTAAGTAAAGAAAAATGTTGGCATAATGTATTATTTATTTAATTTTTTTCCATACCAGGGCACTTCGTATCGAAGGAGTTGTCGTAGAAACTTCGACAAGGGCTCATTCGATTGGAAATTGAAATGGCTAGCGCCTTTTTTATAAGTCGAAAGTGATTGGAAGGCAACTAACACCCCATCCACGCCCACTATTTCCCCAAAAAGATCCAATCGAAATTTTGAAATAACCATTTTGTTCAGCGTAGTTGATTTCCAGATAGAAATTATATTTTCGAGGAGGACACTCCCCCACAGCCCTCAGGGCAAGGGTTGTAAGTTATACCCTTGGGGCATATAAGATCTTTGTAGAAAGTGTTGTAGTAGAAACCTCAAAAAAAGCTCATTCGATTGGAAATTGAAAGGGTTGGTGCCCTTTTTAATAGTCAAAAGTGATTGGAGGGCAAATAAACCCCCTCTCACGCCAACATTTTCCCCAAGTATATCCAATCAAAATTATGACATAGCTATTTTGTTCACGTAGTTGAAAGTTCTGGAAACTAGGTTTTTGAGGATGACAACAACAACAACAACCCCCCCCTACCGCCCTCAGGGTAAGGGTTGTAAGTTATTCCCTTAAGGTTTTTATAGAAAGCGTTGTCATAGAATCTTCAAAAAGGGCTCATTGGATTGGAAATTGAAATGGATAGTGCCCTTTTCTATATTAGAAAGTGAATGGAGGGCCACTAACGCCCCTTCCAGACCAACCATTTCCCCAAACATATCCAGTCAAAATTTCTAGATAGCCATTTTATTCAAAGCAATTGAAAGGTCCGGAAATTATGTCTTTGAGCAAGATAGTCCCCCCACAGTCTTCAGCGCAAGGTTTGTAAGTTATGCCCTAGGGGCATATAAGGTTTTTTATAGAAAGCGTTGTTTTAAAACCTTGAAAAACGGCTCATTCAATTGGAAATTCAAAGGGTTACTGCCCTTTTTAATAGTTGAAAGCAATTGGAAGGCAACTATCCCCCCTCTGGCGCGCACCATTCCCCTGAACATTTTTGGGGGATTTCGGATCGAATTTTATTTCATACCAGGGCAATTCGTATCAAAGGAATTGTCGTAAAAACTTCGAAAAGGGCTCATTCGATTGGAAATTGGAATGGCTAGTGCCCTTTCCAATAGTCGACAAGTAATTGGAAGGCAACTAAAACCGCTTCCATGCCCACCATTTCCCCAAACACGTCCAATCAAAATTCTGATACAACCATTTTGTTCAGCGTAGTTGATTTCCACAAAGAAATTGTATTTTTGAGGATGACACCCCCCCCCCCCACAGCCCTCAAGGCATGGGTTGTAAGTTATGCCCTGGGGGAATATAAGGTTTTATAGAAATCTTTGCCGTAGAAACTTCAAAAAGGGCATATTTGAATGGAAATTAAAATGGCTAGTGCCCTTTTTTATAGTCGGAAATGATTGAAAGGCAACTAACACCCCTTCCACGCCCACCCTTTCCCGAAACATCTGCAGTGAGAATATTAAGACAGTCATTGTGTTCAACATAGATGATTTCCAAACAGAAAATATGTTTTTAAGGAGGACACTCCCGCACAGCCCTCATGGCAAGGGTTGTAAGTTATACCCTGGGAACACAAGGTTTTTGTAGAACGCATTGTCGTAGAAACCTCAAAAAAGGCTCATTCGATTGGAAATTCAAAGGGCTGGTGCCCTTTTTAATAGTCGAAAGTAGTCCCCGAAGCCACGCCAAGTCGAAATGACGGCGGCGAATGTGTGATTCAATATCAGCGGCGGCACGCCACCAGCCGCGCCGAAACTTTTTTGGTGGCGCGCCGATTTTTCTGATTGAAAATAAAAATAAAAAATCCACTTCACCAAGCACGTTCAACCTCGATTTTAGTAAGGATTTTTAAATGGTTGGCTAAAAACATACAAGAACAACATGACAAAGCAGGAATTTGTTGGGCCGTGCGGAAAGTGTTTATGTTCACCGTCGATCAGACCAAGTAGAATTCTCATTTTTAGCCACTAGACCCAGGGAAACCTTTGTTGTGTTTATGTTTAACATCGCATTGCTCCTATAAAATCCCGTGTTTAGTCATTTCCTTCTTGTTAATGATTTGGGGAAAAAAAACAAATAACAACATCGAAAAAACACTGTATACAAATCAGATACCATGGTTTAACAACACCAACAATTTTAAATCAGCGGTTACATCACTTCAGTTACAATTGATGTAACAAAAGTGAGTTTGTTCACTCTGCCTGGAGCCATTGATCTTTTTGCAGTCACTATCAGTCCTGTCGTGCTAAAAAGCTGTTTAGCTGGGGCACATGTGGCCGGTACAGCCAGAACTTGACGAGCGTAAACTGCCACTCGCGGGATCTGATACTAGTATTGGACCTTGGGGTCCCACAGAATGCCGCAAATGGGCTTCTTCTTTGTATCTACTGAAATAAGTTGTTTATAAGGGAGAACAAACCTGCACCTTCACCATAGGTCTCCTGCGCCTTACACTACAGGAGGAACTAAACTGCACCTTTACCCTCTTTTCTTATCAACACGGAATAAACCTCCGAAATTCTTTTCTGAAAGAAGTGGTCAAGTTATAACGTTTCAAGTCAAAGTTTAAGGCTACTTCAACGTCATTGTGCTCTGCTAGCTGTGCAAAAAAAAAATGTAACTGATTTATATATATATATTTCTATACTAGCTCTAGATAATCTACCAAGCGGGAAACTACCGCAAATCAGCATCGATAAATAAATGAAACCCAAAACGAACAGAAATAGCAATAAATAACTGAGTCAAACTCAAAACGAGCAGAAATTAACATAAGTTGGGCTCAAAACCCCTATGCCTTCCCAAGGCCAGAACTTAATTTTCACTTTACTGAAAAAAGAAAAAAAAATTTACTTTTATAGTTTTAATAAATCAAATAATATTAACATTTTGATTACTAAATATCAGTATATGTATATTAAACTGACAATGCATATTCATTTGTACTTTTGTCAGTAAAGTACAAATTATGTTCTGGCCTTGGGAAGGCATAGGGGTTTTGAGCCCAACTTATGTTAATCTCTGCTCGTTTTGAGTTTGACTCGGTTATTTATTGTAATTTCTGTTTGTTTTGGGTTTCATTTATTTATCGATCCTGATTTGTGGTAGTTTCACGCTTGGTAGATTATTTGATTTTAATTTTGCTCATTTTTGGTTTAATAGAGTTCTCTACTTTTCTTTGAAAAAACTTATTTTTTGGAAACAGTTCCTTCGATACAAAGTGCCCTGGTCTAAACAACAACAACAACAAAAAAATTATACATTATACCCACATCGATCTCTACTATAAAAATGTCAACCCTTCCAATCACTTGCGATTATTAAAAAGGGCACTAGGCTTTTCGATTTCCAATCGAATGATCCCATTTTGAGTTTCTACGACAACGCTTCCTCAAAACACCTTATATGCCCCAGGGCATAAATTACAACCCTTACCTTAAGGGCTGTGAGGGTGGTTATCATTATCTAAGATATAATATTCAGAAATTTCCACTGCGTTAAACAAAATGGCTAACTCAAAATTTTGATTGGATGTGTCTGGGAAAATGGTGGGCGTGGAAGGGGTGTTAGTTGCCTTCCAATCATTGTCCACTATTAAAAAGGGCACACGCCACTCCAATCTCTAATTGAATGAGCCCTTTTCGAAGTTTCTACGACAACTTCTTCGATATGAAGTGCCAGTAGACTGGCCATAATAACTCGTGACAGCACACCAAATATGGGCATAGAATACTGACAGCACACCATATATGGGCATTGAATCCCTAGGGAGAATGATTGCGTAATCGGTCAATGACCTCTTTTTCCAAGGTCGATTTATTTGATGTTTCTATGTGTAATAACTCCGGAACGAAGGTTGCACATGCGCATTGAATTCTAAGGGGAACAATGTTATTGATCTAGGACTCGTGGGGGAAGTGAATTTCCGAGAACTTGATTGCGTAATCGATCGTGAATGTTATGATCCAGAAATAGTATTTGTTGTTGTTTCTCTCGAGCCAAATGTTATGAGTTTCCCGGAATTAGTTAGATCACATTTTTCCTTCTCAGCCAATCAGAGGGCTTTGTTTACATAGTAGCGGTGGAGGGAATACAAAGAAAGGATTTTTGCTATAGTTTTATTAGTCTGTGAATAGAATTCAAGGAGTGAGAAGAAGAACAGTTTGACTATACACATTTGGATATATATTTGTGATGGCGATGAGTGGAATGTTTACCTTATTAGAAGTTGATAGTGGAGTTGATGGTAATAATACAAGAGCACCAAACATTGCGGTGGAAATCACGAAAGGATCACGTCTTTGTCTGGAATGGGATGCAGTATATGCAAGATATGTGATATCCTTGAGCAAATTTAAAATGGAAGATCAATTATGTTTCGCCGCAAAAGTTGATATAGCACATGTGAATAGACTTCAATGTGCTTTAAGTGCATTAGTAAAACATATCGAAGACAATAAACAGTATCGTTATTTGTACATGCTCTGGATTATTGATGTTGTTGTAATTATTCAATAAAATTGTTTCGAAATCGAAAATGTTCTCTTTCTTTTCTGGTTATGGCTAACGAACCAGGGTCAGTCTAGAGTCAGCAGTCAAAGTGAAAGGATTTAAAAATGAATGTATTTGAGAAAGCATAACTTAGATCAAATCTAGAGTTTATGGAAAAACATTTGATTATGGATGATATTTTTCTCAAGTTATCTCTTCAACGCAGGATATTCTCTTGTCAGGGAACACTTGACAATATAATAAGGAGTGATTCTCCCCCATTGGACTATTGCATGAAACTTTTAAAATGTGACTCAAATACTTACAGTCAATTTATTGATATATTAATTGGAACAAAGCAGAATCATATTGTGGATATACTTTTGAAAACATTGCCAATGGATTCAATGTAGATGGCTCCCCCCATCATTCGAAAGAGGTAACGTCACAGAGCTACTCATCTCTCCCACATTTCCCTCTCGTTGAATTTATCGAACGAAGAGGATCAGTTTCGTTTTAGCTGTGAGTGAGTTGATATCGGAAACCGAAAAATGTTCTATATATGTCTATTGTGCATGTACACTCTTGGCAGTTGGAATCAATGTGAGAATTGTACAATTATTGATGACTATAGTGAAAAGTGTAAATTATGTAATCCATGTAAATTACATAGATGCTATGCAGTACAAATTAAAGGATGTAATTCATGTCTTGAGGAGGAGTGTGACTCGCACCCTAGAGGTTACCTATGCTCCAATTTTCACTATGATAAATGTGATCAGTGGGAGAATACTTACCCCGCTATGATTGGAAAGAATCCTAAACGTGATTTTAGTTTATTTCTACGAGATTGGTATCGTCGTGGATTTAAATTATTCTGGCAAGAGGAATCTGGTCTACGATTCAACTGTTGGGGTAACAAGACAATCTGGTTTCTACGTCATCGTTGTGATGACACCACCTACTATGACTATAAACCAAGTGATTTTTATTTGGCAGCTACCGAATGTGATTCACCATTTGAAAACATTGTATGTGATATTGCATCAAATAGACAGATTGAAACTCGTGAATTTCATAATATGAATGCAAATAGTATTATTGACTAAACAAAGATATATGACAAGAGTGAAGCTACATTGTACTGTAGAAAATGTGACCCTGACTTTGCAGTCAATCAAGATCAATATACAGTGAATCCAAATTATTTACCAGCATTAGGGGTTCACGACAGTTGCCTATACATCAAAGATGAAGAAATCTAAAGTGAAGATTTAAAGACATTGTTGTATATAAATATGCATTTTATTAATAAACAAATTCACAAACATTTTTTAAGCACTTTACTCTTAGGGCACTGAAATCAATACCATATAGGTCTGAGAGGATATTTTCCACTAGAAAGTCATTCAGACGTGGATTATCACTATAAATGTGGAGAAACTGCTTGTAAGTATAGCCGCGACATCGGAATACAAAATATAGTAGCGCATGGAAGCCACAGCTTTTAGTCGTTAGATCCTGAACCCTTTTCCGATTTTGAATAATAGTTTTCCCACTGCACTCAATATAGTTGCTGATGTGAGGTGTGTAGAATGTATAGGGTAGACCAAGAGGATCAAAAAATTCAATCGTCTTCATTGTTTGAAGGATGCACAGCCAATGACCCGTCAGCACAGTCGACGGACTGCTATTAACAATAATCAAGGTATTGTTGACACTTTGAATTTTTCCAAGATAGTCCGAGTGCAGACAATAGGATTTGTACTTAGACATGTAGGGGTCCATATTAAATAAATTGATTATTTGACTGGTGTTCATGGTGCCAAGTCTAGTAGAACACTGCCTTCGGGAGTGATTTCCCAATAGGTTTCAAACTGATTTAGTGAGATTAGTGCAATACTCTCAGCCAATGGGTCGGTAAATGTACACTCTAAACGCACACTCCCCGTAAGTACTATACTCATATCCTGTGTACCCAACAAAACCAATACAATGATACCATGTGTTTTAGCAAACCTATCTTCGGTTATACCATTTTAAAATAGTTAAGAGTCATGATCTAGGGTTTGCATGGTCAACTCGTACAATATTCTATAGGATTTATCAAAAGATAGATTGTAGAGTGGGATACCCTTTACTTTGCACATAAGAGATGAAAGTCCAAACATCTTGAATTTATTTGGACATTCTGTCCATGATCCAATTACACTGGCGCTCTTTACAAATTTCAGCGCTAATTTCTACGGAATTTCGCCATTGATAAAGGATGAATCGGTGAAGGTGCGTGACCCCATGGCAATATGACGCTGATTGGTGATTGTATGAGGAACAAGTAGTTAAATATTGTTGCCATTGGCTCTCAGTTTTTCCACGGCCAAAGCAACAGAACTCATGACCTGCTGTTTGCGTACATGAAGTATTGCCGAGGTGAGGGAGAGACTTACATCGGGATTGGCAGCACGTTCTTTTCTCAATATGAAATTGGAGGGTGCAAGCGTTAGTTTTATATCCACTTTAACATTGGGCGGCAGCCATTGGGGTATATTAAATGTTTCATGATATATTTTTCCAACTACATATAGTTCACTACGTGCAGTATTTTTAAGTGCATCTGTTCTATCAGTATTAGTAATATACTCCTATCTATTGGAGCTGCCTCTCAATTCTATATACGAATTGGGTTTCATCAACATTAATTGCATAAAGCTAGTATAATTTGAGAGATTTTTGCTTGTGCTCACCAGCGTGCCATTGATGTAGACACTAATTTTACGAAATAGATTATGTAGTATACAATTTTCATAGGATATCCCATCCCCTCGAATTGGCATTGTATTATCAGATTTCCAGACTTCCATTTGTAAATCTACAAATGTCGAAGACATGTCCATGAATTAGTCTTCATTGGAATAAATTTGAAAGTAGATATTATCGGAGAGGGGTTGTTGTGGATAAAATTGTTCATAGTATCCATGCTTGACACTCACATCAACATTTTCAGCATTGAATAGATTTAATGAGGCGGTGATTGAAGGTTGAGAATCCTTATGCGTTAGGTAGGACATTTTAGGAGAAGAAATCTAGTTTCGATCTAACAATTTTCTTTCTGGGACTTCTGTTTACAGCGCGTATCGGCTTTTCCCTTCTTTTCTTTGACAAAAGGGGTGATGTCTTTCGTTTCCGCACTTAGCAAAGACTGATGATGGGTGAGATCTTTAGCAGCCTTTTTCAGATATTGCCCGTTTGTTACGAGCTCTGGCCGAAGGTTCATGAAGTATTCCGATGAGTTTTCATAGTAATATTTTTTAAATCTAATACGAAGCTACACACAGCTAGCGTAGAGGCTGCAAGATCATTTTCAGACGGTCCGCGATATTTTCTGTCAAACGGTCACGACGAGCGAAAGAGCTTAGCAAACCAGCTACCAAGACCGTAGCCAGACAATGACGAGCGCCCTTTGTAATAGTCCATTCTATTGCCGTGTTGTCTCGGGCCAAGAGTATTAACATAGCAGTCAGTATCAGGACAAGTCAAAACCACTTTTCTATTAGACATCTTGCTTTTGAACGATGGGTCAAAAATGGCATGTAATCACAGCCAAACCTTTTGAAATTGCTATTGGATCACCCAATTCAGTTCTTAGTGTTAACTGACAGAGTTCCAAATAGGAAGTGTTTACGGGGATATACTGAAGATGCTTTATATTGTAGTGGTGAATATGTTCTTGATTGGTTTTTCGTTCAAGAACTCGTAGGAGGGGAACATTTGAATTATCAACCCGACGTGTTTCCACAAATGAGGCGGAGAGAAATATACAAGTGTCTGTGGTGAAGGCAGGCGGGTAGTCAGCGAAAATGAAATTAGTGTTTCCGGTACTTTTACCACTGATTATATTGAGCTTAAAGCCAAGAACATCCTTTAGATTATCATTGAGAATAACCTTTTCACTGGCAATAGGTGAACTAATGTTGATTTTGCCCTCCTCCTTTGAATAGTTGAAATTAAAAGCCCCCTTTTTACGAGCGGAAATTCTTTCATTAATAGAACGACATAAATCATTCATACAGGTGAGTTTCTTGTAGGGTAATTCAATATATGGATAATCCATCCAATTGATTTTTTGAATTTGTTCTTGATCACCTGTTGGTGGCGGCGGCCAATCATAGGGTCTAATTTTTATTTCATATTTACGATCCTTTCTCAGGATGTCATATGTTTTTTTGAGAATACAGTCGGCAAGAGCCACTTCATACTTTCTGTTATCAAATCTGATGGTGGGTGAAAGTTTCGTCCATACATTCCTTGTTCTATTCAATTCATTGTAGAGAAGATCGGAAACATTGAAAATAAAATTCAAAAAGAAATAATTGGACCGTTTCAATGTATTCAGCACTGACCCAAAAATCAAAATATGAGTTGTATCCTAGACAGCGAACAAGCAACTGTCTCTTGCCATGGTGTGTACGACTCTTTAATACTTTTTCAATTTTATACATTTCGTTAGTGGCTCTAACTTTTTGCAGTTTATAGTCATAAAAACCACCGAGAATCTCATCATCTTTGGTGTCTTGCAGACGATAAGTTGTAATTTCAGTTTCCAGAATTTTAGACACTCTAAAAAGTTCGATTCTCCATAAATAATTCCCTTTTTCAAAAATATTAGTGGTTCTATTAATTTGAACAGTATCACCAACATTGAAGTTCTTCTTTTTTTTTATCTTTAGCCCTGGAGTATTGATTTAGAAAGGCATCAAATGTATTTTAATTGTAGTGAACATCCATTGGTGTAGAGTTGGTTAGAGATCGATGGGGTCGTTGATTATAAATAAACATGATTTTATATAAATCATGAATAAAAGCCCGTGTATTTTTCAATGTGCAATATCTTGAAATTAATAGACGAATCGTTCTTATTAATCGTTCGGCCAATGCAGCCTTTATCGGACTGTGACTATGATAGAGTGCTGTATTATATTTCAAAAGAACCATTTGCAAATGGGGATTAGCAAATTCACTACCGCGATCCGATTGAATATTTCCATATGAATCATGGTCGAGAATACTTTCAATGACTTGAGCAACTTCACCGCCTCTCTTCGACCGTAACTGAATGGCATAGGCATAGCGACTAAAGACACTGATTGCAAGCAGAATATATTTTTAGGGCGTATTGTGACGCTGTTGAAGTGCGTCTACAGTTAAAAGATCCATTTGCATTATATGCAGAGGGAAAAAGGCTTTAGTTTGTCGATATTGTTTACTGCGAAGCCTGTGATTCCGATGCAAATTGTAACTCGGTTCATTTTCTAGATACTCTTTTGCATTTTTCAATGTGGTGCCGGACACAGCTTTAGAAAGCATTTTGGGGGAATTTAAACGCCCTACCTTACCAGCATTGTAATTTACCCCTTTCAAGACGTTCTTACTTTTAAAAGCCGGCATTTTGTGTAATGACCACTCCCCTTGTATACAATGGTGGGCGAATCAGTTCATTTGTGCTTTTGAATAGTAACCCTGGGTGCTGTAAAATCAGTGGAATGGATAGTATCTTTAAATATTGAATCTTCTTCTTTTTTAAATGGTGTTGTTGTTGGAGGAGGACTATATTCTCTTAGTTTCTTTAGAATTTTCTTATTGCCAATAAGACATTTGGGAAAGTTTGATACACACAGAAAGGTGTATAGATTATCGTCAAAGGATAAGAGTCCTTTACGATTCGTCACCATATCACAAATTAAATCACCTAGATTATAACTTTTTCCCTGAATTATAATTCGTTTCCCTGTGCTCTCGACTTGAACTTGATCGCCAGTTTCCAACATGAGATAAGATAATACTCTTTTACTCTGTTCTCGATAGGTGAGTGGCAATAGGTTTCCAATTTTCAATACAATCGAATTCAGTTCCTTCTCCTTTGATGCTGCTGCAGAATCTTGAGGAGATGTTTCCTGTTTAGAGGGATCGGCGACGGGTCTCTCACGATAAGGTTTATGTTTGTCCACACGTCGCAATGCATCTTGAAGTAAAAGCAGGTTTTTGTCATCGGCTATATTCTCATCGTTAATGAATTTGCTTAGATTGTCTTCAAAATGTTCGCCCATTGAACAATTTTATCCACAACAACCCCTCTCCGATAATATCCTCTTTCAAATTTATTCCAATGAAGACTACTTTATGGACATGTCTTCAACATTTATAGATTTGCAAATGAAAGTCAGGAAATCCGATAATACAATGCCAATTCGGGCCGATGGAATATCCTATGAAAATTGTATACTACATAATTTATTTCGTCAAATCAGTGTCTACATCAATGGCACGCTGGTGAGCACAAGCAACAATCTCTCAAGTTATACAAGCTATATGCAATTCATGCTGATGACACCCAAGTCATACAAGGAATCGAGAGGCACATCCAATGGATATGAACATATTACTAATACTGATAGGACAGATGCACTTAAAAATGCTACAACTAGTGACTTACATCTAGTTGGAAAAATATATCATGAAATATTTAATATACCCCAATGGTTGCCACCCAAGGTTAAAGTGGATATAAAACTAACGCTTGCACCCTCCAATTTCATATTGAGAAAGGAACTTGCTGCCAATCCCGATGTAAGTCTATCACTCACCTCAGCAAGACTACATGTGCGCACACAGCAGTTCTTGAGATCATTTGCATTCGCAAATTACAAACTTAGAGCCAATTTCAACAAATTTAAAATACTTGGTTCTCATGAAATCAAAACTCAGTTACATAGAAACATAGGCTCACACACATACACCGATTCATCCTTTATCAATGTCGACATTCCGTAGAAATTGGCTTTGGCCTTTGTAAAAAGCGCCAGTGCAATAGGATCCTGGACAGGATGTCCACATAAATTCGAGATGTTTGGACTTTCATCTCTTGTGTGCAAAGTAGACGGTATCCCACTCTACAATCTATCTTTTGATAAATCCTATAGAACATTGTACGAGTTGACCATGCAAACCCTAAATCATGACTCTCAACTATTTGAAAATGGTATAACCGAAGATATGTTTGCTAAAACACATGGTATCATTGTACTGGATTTGTCGGGTACACAGGATACGAGTATAGTACGTACGGGGATTGTGCGTTTAGAGTATACATTTACCGACCCATTGGCTGAGAGTATTGCACTAATCTCACTAAATCAATATGAAACCTATTGGGAAATCACTCCCGAAGGCAGTGTTCTACTAGACTTGGCGCCATGAACACCAGTCAAATAATCAATTTATTTAATATGGATCCCTACATGTCCCAATACAAATCCTATTGTCTACCCTCGTACTTTCTTGGAAAAATTCAAAGTGTCAACAATATCTTGATTATTGTTAATAGCAGTCCGTCGACTGTGCTGACGGGTCATTGGTTGTGCATCTTTCAAACAATGAAGACGATTGAATTTTATTATCCTCTTGGTCTACCCTATATATTCTACACACCCCTCATCAGGAACTATATTGATTGCAGTGGGAAAACTATTATTCAGAATCGGAAGAGGGTGCAGGATCTAACGACTAAAAGCTGTGGCTTCCATGCACTACTATATTTTGTGTTCCGATGTCGCGGCTATACTTACAAGCAGTTTCTCCACATTTATAGTGATAATCCACGTCTGAATGACTTTCTAGTGGAAAATATCCTCTCAGACCTATATGGTATTGATTTCAGTGCCCTAAGAGTAAAGTGCTTAAAAAATTTTTGTGAATTTGTTTATTAATAAAATGCATATATATATACAACAATGTCTTTAAATATTCACTTTAGATTTCTTCATTTTCGATGTATAGGCAACTATCGTGAACCACTAATACTGGTAAATCATTTGGATTCACTGTGTATTGATCTTGATTCACTGCAAAGTCAGGGTCACATTTTCTACAGTACAATGTAACTTCACTATTGTCATATCTCCTTGTATAGTCAATTAATCTATTTTAATTCACATTATGAAATTCACGAGTTTCAATCTGTCTATTTGAAGCAATATCACATACAATGTTTTCAAATGATGAATCACATTCGGTAACTGCCACATAAAAATCACTTGGTTTATAATCATAGTAGGTGGTGTCATCACAACGATGACGTAGAAACCAGATTGTCTTGTTACCCCAACAGTTGAATCGTTGACCCGGTTCCTCCTCCCAGAATAATTTAAATCCACGACGATACCAATGTCGTAGAAATAAACTAAAATCACGTTAAGGATTCTTTCCAATCATAGCGGGGTAAGTATTCTCCCACTGATCACATTTATCATAGTCACAATTGGATCACAGGTGCCCTCTAGGATGAGAGTCACACACCTCCTCAAGACATGAATTACATCCTTTAATTTGTACTGCATAGCCTCTATGTAAATTACAAGGATTACATAATTTACACTTTTCACTGGAGTCATCAATAATTGTACAAGTCTCACATTGATTCCAACTGCCCAGAGTTTACATGCACAATGGACATATATAGAATATTTTTCGGTTACTGATATCAACTCACTCACTGCTAAAACGAAACTGATCCTCTTCGTTCGATAAATTCAATGAGAGGGAAATGGGGGAGAGAAGTAGCTCTGTGACGTTACCTCTTTCGAATGATGGGGGGAGCCATCTACATTGAATCCATTGGCAATGTTTTCAAAAGTATATCCACAATATGATTCTGCTTTGTTCCAATTAATATATCAATAAATTGACTAAGCACTTGAGTCACATTTTAAAAGTTTCATACAATAGTCCAATGGGGGAGAACCACTCCTAATTATATTGTCAAGTATTCCCTGACAAGATAATATCCTGAGTTTAAGAGATAACTAGATAAAATCATCATCAAAAATCAAATGTTTTTCTATAAAAAATAGTTTTTCTCTAAGACTCTATTTCTCATATCTAGTAATTCTAAAACACCTTTACACTGACGGCTGACTCTATACTATGCCTGATTGCATAGCCCCTGGTTAGACGTTAAAGAAGACATATTCGATTTCGATACGATTCTATTGACTAATTAGAACAACAATAATAATAAATAGCATGTACAATTAGCGATACTGTTTATTGTCTTCGATATGTTTTACTAATGCACTTAAAGCACATTGAAGTCAATTCACATGTGCTATATCAACTTTTGCAGCGAAACATAATTGATCTTCCATTTTAAATTTGCTCAAGGATATCACATACCTTGCATATACTGCATCCCATTCCAGACAAAGACGTGATCCTTTCGTGATTTCCACCGCAATGTTTGGTGCTCTTGTATTATTACCATCAACTCCACTATCAACTTCTAATAAGGTAAACATTCCACTCATCGCCATCACAAATATATATCCAAATGTGTATAGTCAAACTGTTCTTCTTCTCACTCCTTGAATTCTATTCACAGACTAATAAAACTATAGCAAAAATCCTTTCTTTATATTCACTCCGCCGCTACTATGTAAACAAAGCCCTCTGATTGGCTGAGAAGGAAACACGTGATCTAACTGTTTCCGGGAAACTCATAACATTTGGCGAGAGCAACAACAACAAATACTATTTCTGGATCATAACATTCATGATCAAATACGCAATCAAGTTCTCGGAAATTCACTTCCCCCACGAGTCCTAGATCAATAACATTGTTCCCCTTAGAATTTAATGCGCATGTGCAACCTTCGTTCCGGAGTTATTACACATAGAAACATCAAATAAATCGACCTTGGAAAAAGAGGTCAATGACCGATTACGCAATCATTCTCCCTAGGGATTCCATGCCCATATATGGTGTGCTGTCAGTATTCTATGCCCATATTTGGTGTACTGTCACGAGTTATTATGGCCATTCTACTAGTGCCCTGGTCTAAAGGAAAAAACAATAAATAATACTTTGTGCCAACATCTTTCTTATATACCTCCAGGGCATAACTACAAAACCCTTGCCCTAAGGGTTGTGGGGGAGTAACCTCCTCAAAAAACATATTTTCTCTCTGGAAATCAGTTACTCTGAACAAAATGGCTATCTTAAAATTTTGATTGGATGTGTTTGGGGAAACGGTGGGCATGAAAGGGGTGTTAGCTGCCTTCCAATCACTTTCGACTTAAAAAGGGCACTAGTTATTCCAATTTCCAATCGAATGAGCCCTTTTTCAAGTTTCTACGACAACTCCTTCAATACGAATTGCCCTGGTATGGAAAAAAAAGAAATAATACATTGTGCCAACATTGTTCTTTACTTAGACAGCCCGATTGCGCTGCCTATGACAACATCCTGAATTGCCTAATGCTCCTGGACCTACCTCTTTTTATCCGAAAAATAAAAAAAAAATATTAACAGAATTTTAAAGTGGAAGGTAGAATTTTTGTTTCAAGAAAAATTTCTTCTTCTCCTTCCTATGAACCGATATACACGGCGAGCCCAAGATGACAGTATTTACTTTTAAGAAACAGATTGGCCGGGATGACGGTTGAAGCCCGGAGGTCGATATCGATAACCAAAAAAGAGACAAAAAAAAAAAAAAAACGGCGGCGTATTAGTGCCGCCGCCACCGATAGAATCAGCGGCGGCGTTAGCGCGCTAATGCAAGCTCGGCGGCGCTCCACCGTTTTTTTTTCGGCCGCGCGCCACCGACTTTTCGGCACTGCTTCGGGGTCTAGTCGAAAGTGATTTGTGGGGAATTAGACCCCATCTCACGCCCACATTTTCCCCAAGTACATCCAATCAAAATTATGAGATAGCTATTTTGTTCACGTACTTGAAAGTTCTGGATACTAGGTCTTTGAGGATGACAACCCTCCCCCCACCACCCTCAGGGCAAGGGTTGTAAGTTATGCCCATGGGGCATATAAGGTTTTTATAGGAAGCGTTGTCGTAGATTCTTCAAAAAGTGCTCATTGGATTGGAAATTGAAATGGATAGGGCCCTTTTCTATAGTACAAAGTGAATGGAGGGCAACTAACGCCCCTTCCAGTCCAACCATTTCCCCAGACATATCCAGTCTAAATTTCGAGATAGCCATTTTATTCAAAGCAGTTGAAAGGTCCGGAAATTATATCTTTGAGCTGGATACTCCCCCCGCAGTCTTCAGGGCAAGGCTTGTAAGTTATGCCCTGGGGGCATATAAGTTTATGTAGAAAGCGTTGTCTTAAAACCTTGAAAAACGGGTCATTCGATTGGAAATTCAAAGGGTTACTACCCTTTTTAATAGTTGAAAGCAATTGGAAGGCAACTAACCCCCCTCTGGCGCCCACCATTCCCCCAAACATTTTTGGGGGACTTCGTATCGAATTATTTTATTTCATACCAGGGCACTTCGTATCAAAGGAGTTGTCGTAGAAACTTCGAAAAGGGCTCATCCGATTGGAAATTGGAATGGCTAGTGCCCTTTTTAATAGTCGAAAGTGATTGGAAGGCAACTAACACCGCTTCCACGCCCACCATTTCCCCAAACACGTCCAATCAAAATTCTGATATAACCATTTTGTTCAGCGTAGTTGATTTCCACAAAGAAATTGTATTTTTGAGGAGGACACCCCCCCCCCCGACAGCCCTCAAGGCAAGGGTTGTAAGTTATGGCCTGGGGGCATATAAGGTTTTTATAGAAATTTTTGGCGTAAAAACTTCAAAAAGGGCATATTAGATTGGAAATTAAAAGGACTAGTGCCCTTTTTCATAGTCGAAAGTGAATGGAGGGAAACTAACACCTCTCTGACGCCCATCTTGTTCCCAAACACATCCAATCAAAATTTTGAGATGGCCATTTTGTTCAAGGTAGTTCAAAATTCTGAAGATTATGTCTTTGAGGTTGACAAATCCCCTACACCTCTCAGGGCAAGGGTTGTAAGTTATGCCCTTGGGGCATATAAGCTTTTTATAGAAAGCGTTGTCGTAGAAACGCCAAATATGGCTAATTTGATTTGAAATTGAAATGGCTAGTGCCCTTTTTAATAGTCGAAAGTGGTTGGAAGGCAACTAACACCCCTTCCACACCCACCATTTATCCAGACACATCCAAAAATTTTGAGATAGCCATTTTGTTCATTGAAAGCTTTGTCGTAGAAACTTGAAAAAGGGCTCATTTGATTGGAAATTCAAAGGGATAAAGCCCATTTTAATAGTCGAGAGTGATTGGAGGGCAACTACCCCCCCCCCCCTCCCACGTCGACCTTTTCCTCAAACACATCCAATTAAAATATTGAGATAGCCATTTTGTTCAACGTAGTTCAAAGTTTTAGAAATTAGGTCTTTAAGGATGATAACCTCCTCAGAGCCCTCAGGGCAAGGGTTGTAGGTTATACCCTGGGAGCATATAAGATTTCCTGTTTACAGCGATGTTGTAGAAACTTCAAAAAGGGCTCATTCGATCGGAAAATAGATGGGTCTGTGCCCTTTTTAATAGGCGAAAGTGATTGTAGGATAAGTAACACCCCTCTATCACCCACCATTTCCCCAAACGCATCCAATCAAAATTTTTAGATAGCCATTTTGTTTGAATGTTTTTTTTTATACAACTTTGACTGGCTCCAGAACCATATGCCTACACTTCTCCAACCAATAAGTGATAGGAAGTTTAGGTAAGGGCGAAAATTTGCTATTAGACAGAGGGGGCAACTTCCAATCTCAACCTCAGTTTTCCTCCAGACACCAGTTTACTCCCCCCCCCCCCACCCCAGCTGAAATTTAGTTTCTCCAAAAATGTTGTCAAAACTAAGATAAGCCTGCATAATTCAAGCATCCACTGAAAAAGGCCATTTTTCTTTAGTACGTCTTTACCTTTTTTATTACTATTAATTAAAAAAAAACTTTTTCCACAAAATAAATTTTCCAAATAAAATTAAGGAACTCCATTAAACCAAAAAATTATCAAATAATCTACCAAGCATACAACTACCACAAATAAGTATCAATAAGTAAATTAAACCCAAAGCAAACAGAAATTAAAATGAATAACAGATTTAAACTCAAAACAAGCAGAAATTAATATGAGTAAGATTCTAAAACCCTATGTGTTCTAAAAGTCAGGATATAATTTGTACTTTGCTGAAAACAATTCAACTGAATTTACTGAAAAAATATGTGCATTGTCAGTTTAATATACATATGCTGATATTTATTCCTTAAAATCTTAATTAATTTTTGATTTCTTATAGTCATAAAAATGAAAACGTCTAACAGAATTTTTTCAGTAGAGTACACATTATATTTTTGGTTTTATAAAGCATTTGGGTTTTGAACCCTGTTCATATTAATGTCTTCTCATTTCGAATTTAACTCAGTCATTGATTTTAATTTCTATTCGTTTTTGGTTTCATTTATTAATTGATAATGATTTGTGGTAGTTCTAGGCTTGTTAGATTATTTGATTCTATTTTGTCCATTTTTTGGTTTAATGGAGTCCTTTACTCTTATTTGAAAACCTTATTTTGTGGAAAAAGTTTTTAAGTAATTTCTGTTCGTTTTATATTGACATAGTCTTCTTCAGGGAAAAAGACTGAACCTTTTCTAAAGTTAATCAACCATCCCTTCCACAAAAACCTTAAATATCCCCTGGGCATAACTTACAACCTTTGCCCCTAATTTCTGTTTTTTTTTTGTTTGTTTTTTTTTACCCCAAAAGCCTTATTATATGATATTTTGACTATTTTGAATAGAATAGCTATCTCAAAATTTCTATTAGATGTATTTCGGGACAATACGACGCGTTTGTGTGTTTGTGGGGATGGGTAGCTGTCCTCCAATCACTTTGACTCTTAAAAGGAGCACTAGATCGTCTGATTACCCAATGAGCCCCCTCCGAAGTTTATATAACCATGCTTTCTATAAAAACCTTATATGCCCCCACGGCATAACTTACAACGCTTGCCCTGAGGGCTGGTGGGATTTGTTATACTAAAAGACATAATTTCCAGACCTTTCAAATACGTTGAACAAAATGGCTATCTTAAAATTTTTATTGAATGTGTTTGAGGAAATGGTAGGCGTGAGAGGGGGTTTAGTTGCCTTCCAATCACTTTCGACTATTAAAAAGGGTACTAGCCCTTTCAATTTCCAATCGAATGAGTCTTTTTTTGAAGTTTCTTCGACAACGCTTTCTATAAAAGCCTTATATGTACCCAGGGTATAACTTTCAACCCTTGCCCTGTGGGTTATGGGGGGCATCCTCATAAGACCTAATTTCAAGAACTTTAAACTATGTTGAACAAAATGGCTATCTCAAAATTTGGTTGAATCTGTTTGGGTAAATGATAGACGTGAGAGGGGGGTTAGTTGCCCTTCAATCACTTTCGACTACTAAAAAGGGCACTAGTCCTTTGAATTCTTCAATCCAATGAGCCCTTTTTGTGGTTTCTACGACAAGGCTTTTTATAAAAAACCCATATGCCCCCAGGACATAACTTATAAACCTTGCCCTGAGGGCTGTGGGGGGAGTGTCCTCAAAATCATAGTTCCTATCGGTAAATCAACTACTTTCAATAAAATGGCTATCTCAAAATTTTGATTGGATGTCTCTGTGGAAAATCTGGGTATGGAAGGGTTGCTAGCTGCCCTCAAATTCCTTTTGGTGATGAAAAAAGGCACAAGACATCTCAATTTCCGATAGAATGAGGCGTTTTTCAAGTTGCAAAGACAACTCCTTCAAGGCGAAGTACCCTAGTCTAGAAAAAAAAACAATTCATTGTGACAACATAATTCTTTACTTAGGCAGCGCTATTTCGCTGCCTATGATATGGCTCGTTTTTCAGTTTCCTGTCCTTTTCACTTGATTTGGGAAAATTGCCTCCAACGTTGACCCCGTCCCCACAGTATTTTGACAAATTTACGGATGGATTTAGTGATCTACTCAGGATGTCGTTGCAAACCACAGACTGGATGACCTCTATTCCGTTTTGAATAAAAATGCTTGATTAAATACCTTCCTGGGACATGCGTTGAGAAATGTGTACATCACATTTACAAAAACAGTGAAATTATCTGAAAATGATCGTATAGAAGGGAAAAAACCATGATTGAAAAAAATAGTCAAACATAAACCACTCTAATTCGAATGCCTTACCAACAGATCCTTACCTCTAATAATCTAATTTGATATATTAGTGCTTGTACCTTAATTGAGTAGCTTATCTAGGGGGCTTGGAGGAGGAACATACGGGAGGTGTTCTTGAAAACCACCGGTTAAGAGTTTTGGGTTATAATTATTACAATGATGATATCGTTTTATACTTCCAAGCGTTTTTTACTTAAGAAATGACATCAAACGCGTTGTTTTAGTGCTATATCACACTTACGGAGGGTAGAATTAATAAAAATCATATAGATATGACAAAAGCTTTCAA
The DNA here is from genome assembly GCF_049724085.1 of Artemia sp. Qi Xiang Cuo. Taxonomy (NCBI): domain Eukaryota; kingdom Metazoa; phylum Arthropoda; class Branchiopoda; order Anostraca; family Artemiidae; genus Artemia; species Artemia sp. Qi Xiang Cuo. Next base: position 29,722,694 of record NC_142800.1, on the reverse strand, counting down.
ATGAACCATTAGACGTCACTCTAAAAAGTACTGGTAGCCCACTAACCTCAGCTTTTCCACTTGAGACATGGCAACAAACGTGCCGTTTTCAGTGCCATTTGGAACTTGCTGGTGGTGCAATTTATAGGAAGGAGGTAGAAAGGGGCGTAATTTGTTGTGGGGCAGGGTGGGGGGGGCAACTGCCTCCTCCAGACCCAATTTTGCCCCCCCCCCACAACCTCCTTTTGCCGCCACCCCCCCCCCCCCCCAACCCCTTTTTCGCCTCAGCAGAAATTCAGTTTCTACAAAAAATCTTGTCAAAACTAAGACTCAAGTATCCAGAGAAACAGGTCAGTAGTAAGTACATATGGAATTTGCCGCCTTTACGTTCCCTGGCAGCTTTCCATGGTTGATTACCAGACTAATTAATGCTATTGATGTCAATTGCATATGGAATTATACAAAACCCACCAGACAAGTTTCCGGGCCAACCAGACATGTTTCTGGGCCAAGCAGACAAGTTTCTGGGCCAACAAGACAAGTTTCTGGGCCAACCAGACATGTTTTTGGGGCAATCAGACAGGTTTCTGGGCTAATAGGTGTATGGAAATACTGTGGGTACACCATATACGGCAACCTAAATGGAATTAGAGGGTCGATAAAGTGAAATTATGTCACTATTCTAGGCTATAGAAGCTCTACACCTTTTCAAAGGGGATGAGTATAACTTGATTGATGATTGGGATTTGAATAAAAGGAATAGTTTTCTTCACAATTCATATTAGTAAGAGAATTGAATTCAGAGAGAATAGTTTATTTGAGAGGATATTAGTAGAGCAAAATGAGTGGTGCATTTACATTATTGGAGATTAATGATGGAGCTGACAACAGTAGCAACGATATACGAGTACCCAATGTGGCTGTGGAAATAACCACTGGTTGTAGACTATGTCTTGAATGGGACACTATGTATGCCAGATACGTGATATCATTAAGCAAATTTAAGCAGGAGGAGCAGCTATGTTTTGCTGGAAAAGTGAATATTCTCCATATAAATAAACTTAGGTCAGCATTAGATTTCATATCGAAATATATTGATGAGAACAAAATGCATCAGTGATTATTATTATTATTGTAATTATGTTCAATAAAATTGTTTATAAATCAATGGTATTTTTTTTCTTTTCAAAGTAGACTAATGTATATTTTTTAGAGTAGAAAAAAAATTCTGGATAGTCTTTAGTTGACTGCGAGAGATCAAGGACTCTAAAAAATGAAAAGATTCGAGAAAGATCGACTCTTTGGGAATCTAGTGCCAATGGACAGACGTTTGATTCTAGATGATAATTTTCTAGAGTTGTCTATTCAAAGGAAGATATTTTCTCAGGGAATGCTTGTCGATATAATGAAAACTGATTCTCCATCATTAGACTATTGTATGAAGCTTCTACGTCGTGGTCCAAATGCATTTACACAATTTATTGATATATTGATCACAACACGGCAAAATGATATTGTGGATATGCTTTTAAACATTAGTTTAGAAATTTAGGACTTTTTTTCATGAGAAAAATGGTGCTCAAGGATGATTCACTCCTCTCTCTCTATCTCAGACAATTTTTGTTGTTGATACCTCAATTTCATTATGGTGGTAAGAGTGTCAACCCATAACAAAATGTTCCATTCATGTCCGTTATTTATGAACACATAGGGCAGCTGGTCATCATGTGATAATTGCACAATGATTGATGAGTATGTTGAAAATTGTAGGTTATGCAACCCGTGTAAATTGCATAGAGGATATGCTGTACAAATTAAAGGTTGTAATTCCTGTCTTGAAGAGGTGTGTGACTCTCATGCTAGAGGCCACCTATGCTCCAATTGCCACTATGATAAATGTAATCAGTGGGAGAGTACATATCTCGATATGATCGGAAAGAATCCTAAACGTGATTTTAGTTTATTGCTACGAGATTGGTATCGTCGTGGTTTTAGATTGTTTTGGGAGGAAGAACCGGGTCAGCGATTCAACTGTTGGAACAACTAAAGAATATGGTTTCTACGTCATCGTTGTGAAGACAATGGGTGTTATGATTATAAGCCCACTGATTTTTATTTGGCTGTGACGGAATGTGTTTCGACACTTGAGGACACTTTTTATGAAATTGCTTCAAATAAGCAAATTGAAACATGTGAATTCTATAGAATGAATGAGAATAGTATCATTGACTATACAAAGAGATATGACAAGAGTGAAGTCACGCTCTGCTGTAGAAAATGTGACCCTGACATTGCAGTACATCAGGATCAGTACACTGTGAATTCAGATAATCTACCCGCACTAGTTGGTGTTGACAAATACCTAGTAGTGGATTATATCTAAAGAGTAGAAAAGTCGTTTTATCATGTATATAATTTTTTTTTTTTATTAATAAACAATTTCACATACATCTTTATAACATTTATTCTTAGGGCACTAAAATCAATATTAAATAAACTTGTAGGTATATTCTCCACTAGAAAGTCGTTCAATCGAGGTAAGTCAACGTAGATGTTGAGAAACTGCTTGTAGGTGTAGCCACGCCATATGAACATGAAAAAGAGTATTGCATGAAAGCCACTTGTCTTAGTCGTTAAATCCTGTACTCTTCGTTGATTTTGAATAATGGTTTTCCCACTGCTTTCAATAAAGTTGCTGATGTATGGAGTGTAGAATTTATACGATAGGCCAAGAGGATCAAAAAATTCAATATTCTTCGCTGTTTGAAAGATGCATAGCCAATGACCGGTCTTCAAAGTCGATGGACTGCTATTAAAAATGATAAGGGTATTGTTAACTCTTGGAATTTTTTCAATGAAGTCCGAAGGTATGCAATAGGACTTGTACTGGGACATGTATGGATCTATACTAAATACATTGATTATTTGGTTTGTGTTCATGGTGCTAGGTCTAGTAGAACACTGCCTTCGGGTGTGATTTCCCAATAGGTTTTGAATTGACTCAGTGATATTAGCGTGATACTCTCAGTCAGAGCATCGGCAAATGTACACTCTAAACGTACATTCCCTGTTCGTACTATACTCATATCCTGTGTGCCAGACAAGTCCAAAACAATAACCCCATGATTTTTTGAAAACATTGAATCGGTTATTCCATTTTCAAATAGTTAAGAGTCATGATCTACGGACTGCATGGTCAACTCGTACAGAGTTCTATAGGATTTTTTGTCAAATGATAGAGTGTACAGTGGAATTACCTTCTCACAGTTACATTCTCTTGATTTTTCGAAGTTCATTTTGAATTTCTGTCGTAAAATGCAAGAGTTGGAATATTTCAGTAGTGCTTTGTTGTGCATTACCTTGTCACAGTTACTTTCTGTTGATTTTCATAGTTCATTTTGAATTTCTTTCATTGAAATGCAAGAGTTGGAATATTTGAGTAGTGTTTTGTTGTGCTTTACCTTGTCACAGTTACATTCTCTTAATTTTTCAAAGTTCATTTTGAATTTCTTTCGCGAAATGCAAGAATTGGAATATTTCAGTTGTGTCTTGTTGTGGATTACCTTGTCAAAGCTTCATTCTCATGATTTTTCAAAGTTAATTTTGGATTTCTTTCGTTGAAATGCAAGAGTTGGAATATTTCAGTAGTGACTTGTTGTGCTTTAACTTGTCAAAGTTACATTCTCTTAATTTTTCGAAGTTCATTTTGAATTTCTGTCGTGAAATGCAAGAGTTGGAATATTTCAGTAGTGTTTTGTTGTGCTTTACCTTGTCACAGTTACATTCTGTTGTTTTTCATAGTTCATTTTGAATTTCTTTCATTGAAATGCAGGAGTTGGAATATTTCAGTAGTGTTTTGTTGTGCTTTACCTTGTCACTCTTACATTCTCTTAATTTTTCAAAGTTCATTTTGAATTTCTTTCGTGAAATGCAAGAATTGGAATATTTCAGTAGTGTCTTGTCGTGGTTTACCTTGTCACAGCTACATTCTCATGATTTTTCAAAGTTCATCTTGAATTTCTGTCGTGAAATGCAAGAGTTGGAATATTTCAGTAGTGACTTGTTGTGCTTTACCTTGTCGCAGTTACATTCTCTTGATTTTTCGAAGTTCATTTTGAATTTCTGTCGTGAAATGCAAGAGTTGGAATATTTCAGTAGTGTTTTGTTGTGCTTTAACTTGTCATAGTTACATTCTGTTGATTTTCATAGCTCATTTTGAATTTGTTTCATTGAAATGCAAGAGTTGGAATATTTCAGTAGTGTTTTGTTGTGCTTTACCTTGTCACAGTTACATTCTCTTAATTTTTCATGTTCATTTTGAATTTCTTTCGTGAAATGCAAGAATTGGAATATTTCAGTAGTGTCTTGTCGTGGTTTACCTTGTCACAGCTACATTCTCATGATTTTTAAAAGTTCATTTATGATTCCTTTCGTTGAAAAGCAAGAGTTGGAATATTTCAGTAGTGACTTGTTGTGCTTTACCTTGTCAGAGTTACATTCTCTTGCTATTTCGAAGTTCATTTTGAATTTCTGTCGTGAAATGCAAGAGTTGGAATATTTCAGTAATGTTTTGTTGTGCTTTACCTTGTCACAATTACATTCTTTTGATTTTCATAGTTCATTTTGAATTTCTTTCATTGAAATGCAAGAGTTGGAATATTTCAGTAGTGTTTTGTTGTGCTTTACCTTGTCACAGTTACATTCTCTTAATTTTTCAAAGTTCGTTTTGAATTTCTTTCGTGAAATGCAAGAATTGGAATATTTCAGTAGTGTCTTGTCGTGGTTTACCTTGTCACAGCTACATTCTCATGATTTTTCAAAGTTCATTTTGTTATTCTGTCGTGAAATGCAAGAGTTAGAATATTTCAGTAGTGACTTGTTGTGCTTTACCTTGTCACAGTTACATTCTCTTGATTTTTCGAAGTTCATTTTGAATTTCTGTCGTGAAATGCAAGAGTTGGAATATTTCAGGAGTGTGTTGTTGTGGTTTAACTTGTCACAGTTACATTCTGTTGATTTTTATAGTTCATTTTGAATTTCTTTCATTGAAATGTAAGAGTTGGAATATGTCAGTAATGTTTTGTTGTGCTTTACTTTGTCACAGTTACATTCTCTTAATTTTTCAAAGTTCATTTTGAATTTCTTTCACGAAATTCCAGAATTGGAATATCGTTTCTTCAACTGAAAGTAAGGAGCAACATCAAAACTTAAACCTTGAATACACAATACAGATACTTTATTCAATAAATTATGAAAAAATCGCAAGTAAGTAACAAACTCTTTCTTGAATTCCCCATTTGGATGCACAATACAGAAATTTAATTCAAGAAATTATGGGAAAAAAATGTAAGTAAGTAAGTAACAAACTCTATTCTTTTTCTGCATCAATTGTCGGATACGTTGAATAAAATATGCAAAGTCGACATAGCTTTATTTCATTTTTTTAAGGTTAATTTAAACGAGGTTACGTGCGCGCACGTAACCTCGTCTAAATTAACCTTAAAAAATGAAATAAAGCTATGTCGACTTTGCATATTTTATTCAACATATCCGACAATTGATGCAGAAAAACCATAGAGTTTGTTACTTACTTACTTAAATTTTTTTCCCATAATTTCTCGAATTAAATTTCTGTATTGTGCATCCAAATGGGGAATTCAAGAAAGAGTTTGTTACTTACTTGCGATTTTTTCATAATTTCTTGAATAAAGTAACTCTATTGTGTATCCAAGGTTTAAGTTTTGATGTTGCTCCTTACTTTCAGTTGAAGAAACGATATTCCAATTCTTGCATTTCACGAAAGAAATTCAAAATGAACTTTGAAAAATTAAGAGAATTTAACTGTGACAAGGTAAAGCACAACAAAACACTACTGAAATATTCCAACTCTTGCATTTCAATGAAAGAAATTAGAAATGAACTATGAAAATCAACAGAATGTAACTGTAACAAGGTAAAGCACAACAAAACACTACTGAAATATTCCAGCTCTTTCATTTCACGACATAAATTCAAAATGAACTTAGAAAAATAAAGAGAATGTAACTGTGACAAGGTAAAGCACAACAAGTCACTACTGAAATATTCCAACTCTTGCATTTCACGACAGAATTTCAAAATAAACTTTGAAAAATCATGAGAATGTAGCTGTGACAAGGTAAACCACGACAAGACACTACTGAAATATTCCAATTCTTGCATTTCACGAAAGAAATTCAAAACGAACTTTGAAAAATTAAGAGAATGTAACTGTGACAAGGTAAAGCACAACAAAACACTACTGAAATATTCCAACTCTTGCATTTCTATGAAAGAAATTCAAAATGAACTATGAAAATCAACAGAATGTAACTGTGAAAAGGTACAGCACAACAAAACACTACTGAAATATTCCAACTCTTGCATTTCGCGACAGAAATTCAAAATGAACTTCGAAAAATCAAGAGAATGTAACTGTGACAAGGTAAAGCACAACAAGTCACTACTGAAATATTCCAACTCTTGCATTTCAACGAAAGAAATCCAATTTGAAAAATCATGAGAATGTAGCTGTGACAAGGTAAACCACGACAAAACACTACTTAAATATTACAACTCTTGCATTTAAATTAAGAAATTCAAAATGTTCTTTTAAAAATTATGAGAATTTAACAGTGACAAGGTAAAGAAAAACAAAACACTAATTAAATATTCAAACTCTTGCATTTCAATGAAACAAATTCAAAATGAAGTATGAAAATCAATAGAATGTAACTGTGACAAGGTAAAGCACAACAAACCACTCCGGAAATATTCCAACTCTTGCATTTCACGACAGAAATTCAAAATTAACTTTGAAAAATCAAGAGAATTTAACTGCGACAAGGAAAAGCACAACAAGTCACTACTAAAATATTCCAACTCTTGCATTTCACGACAGAAATTCAAAATGAACTTTGAAAAATCATGAGAATGTAGCTGTGACAAGGTAAACCACGACAAGACACTACTGAAATATTCCAATTCTTGTATTTCACGAAAGAAATTCAAAATGAACTTTGAAAATTTAAGAGAATGTAACTGTGACAAGGTAAAGCACAACAAAACACTACTGAAATATTCCAACTCTTGCATTTCAATTAAAGAAATTCAAAATGAACTATTAAAATCAACAGAATGTAACTGTGACAAGGTAAAGCACAACAAAACATTACTGAAATATTCCAACTCTTGCATTTCACGACAGAAATTCAAAATGAACTTCGAAAAATCAAGAGAATGTAACTGTGACAAGGTAAAGCACAACAAGTCACTACTGAAATATTCCAACTCTAGCATTTCACGACAGAAATTCAAAATGAACTTTGAAAAATCATGAGAATGTAGCTGTGGCAAGGTAAACCACGACATGACACTACTTAAATATTCCAATTCTTGCATTTCACGAAAGAAATTCAAAATGAACTTTGAAAAATTAAGAGAATGTAACTATGACAAAGTAAAGCACAACAAAACACTACTGAAATATTCCAGCTCTTGCATTTAAATTAAATAAATTAAAATATAAATATTAAAATCAATAGAATGTATCTGTGACAAGGTAAAGCACTACAAAACACTACTGAAATATTCCAACTCTTGCATTTCACGACAGAAATTCAGAATGAACTTCAAAAAATCAAGAGAATGTAACTGTGACAAGGTAAAGCACAACAAGTCACTACTGAAATATTCCAACTCTTGCATTTCAACTAAAAAAATCAAAAATGAAATATTAAAAATAATGAGAATGTAGCTGTGACAAGGTAAACCACGACAAGACACAACTGAAATATTCCAATTCTTGCATTTCACAAAAGAAAATCAAAATGAACTTTGAAAAATTAAGAGAATGTAACTGTGACAAGGTAAAGCACAACAAAACACTACTCAAATATTCCAACTCTTGCATTTCAATGAAAGAAATTTAAAATGAATTATGAAAATCAACAGAATGTAACTGTGACAAAGTAATGCACAACAAAGCACTACTGAAATATTCCAACTCTTGCATTTTACGAAAGAAATTCAAAATGAACTTCGAAAAATCAAGAGAATGTAACTGTGACAAGGTAATTCCACTGTACACTCTATCATTTGACAAAAAATCCTATAGAACTCTGTCCGAGTTGACCATGCAATCCCTAGATCATGACTCTCAACTATTTGAAAATGGAATAACCGATTCAATGTTTTCAAAAAATCATGGGGTTAATGTTTTGGACTTGTCAGGCACACAGGATATGAGTATAGTACGAACAGGGAATGTAGGTTTAGAGTTTACATTTGCCGATGCTTTGACTAAGAGTATCACGCTAATATCACCGAGTCAATTTGAAACCTATTGGGAAATCAAGCCCGACGGCAGTGTTCTACTAGACCTTGCACCATGAACACAAACCAAATAATCAATGTATTTAGTATGGATCCATAGATGTCCCACTACAAGTCATATTGCATACCTTCGGACTTCATTGAAAAAATTCCTAGTGTTAACAATACCCTTATCATTGTTAATAGTAGTCCATCGACTTTGAAGACCGGTCATTGGCTATACATCTTTCAAACAGCAAAGAGTATTGAATTTTTTGATCCTCTTGGCCTATCGTATAAATTCTACGCTCCATACATCAGCAATTTTATTGAGAGCAGTGGGAAAACCATTATTCAAAATCAACGAAGAGTAAAGGATTTAACGACTAAGACATGTGGCTTTCATACACTACTCTTTTTCATGTTCAGATGTCGTGGCTACACCTACAAGCAGTTTCTCAACATCTACGTTGACTTACCTCGATTGAACGACTTTCTAGTGGATAATATACCTACAATCGTATTTAATATTGATTTTTGTGCCATAATAATAAAATGTTATAAAGATTTATGTTAAATTGTTTATTAATAAAAAAAAATTATACACTTGATAAAAACGACTTTTCTACTCTTTAGATTTCATCCACCACTAGGTATTTGTCGACAACAACTAGTGCAGGTAGAGTATCTGAATTCACATTGTACAGATCCTGATGTACTGCAATGTCACGGTCACATTTTCTACAGTAGAGCTTAACTTCACTTTTGTCATATCTCTTTGTATAGTCAATGATACTAACCTCAATCATTCTATAGAATTCACATGTTTCTATTTGCTTATTTAAAGCAACTTCATAAACAGTGTTCTCAAGAGTTGAATCACATTCTGTCACAGCCAAATAAAAATCAGTGGGTTTATAATCATAACACCCATTGTCTTCACAACGATGACATAGAAACCAAATTCCCTCGCTATTCCTGCTATTAACCTACTAGTCTAGCTCTTTCACTCAGAATAATCGAAAACAGCTGCGAGACAAAACTCGCAGTAGTGGACAAAAGTCCCGCCTATAACTACTCAGGATCACGTCGGGATATGCGCTCTACCATTGATCACATTTATTCTAGTGACACTTGAAGCATAGGTGGCCTCTAGGATGAGAGTCACACACCTCTTCAAGACAGGAATTACAGCCTTTAATTTGTACAGCATATCCTCTATGCAATTTACACGGGTTGCATAACCTACAATTTTCAACACACTCATCAGTCAGTGTGCAATTATCACATAATGACCAGCTGCCCTATGTGTACATACATAACGGACATCTATGGAACATTTTGTTATGTGTTGACACTCTCACTGCCACAATGAAACTGAGCTAGCAACAGCAAAAATTGTCTGAGATAGAGAGAGAGGAGTAAATCATCCTTGAGCACCATATTTCTCATGAAAAAAAGTCCTAAGCTTCTAAACTAATGTTTAAAAGCATTTCCACAATATCATTTTGCCATGTCGTGATCAATATATCAATAAATTGTGTAAATGCATTTGAACCACGACGTAGAAGCTTCATACAATAGTCTAATGATGGAGAATCAGTTTTCATTATATCGACAAGCATACCCCGAGAAAATATCTTCCTTTGAATAGACAGCTCTATAAAATTGTCATCTAGAATCAAACATTTTTCCATAAGAACTAGATTCCCCATGATTCGCTTTTTCTCGAATCTATCCATTTTTTAGAGTCCTAACTCTCTAACAACCAACTTCAGACGATCTGGAATTTTTTCTACTCTAAAAATATACGCTAGTCTATTATAGAAAGAAAAAAAATACCATTGATTTAGAAACAATTTTATTGAACATAATTACAATAATAATAATATTCACTGATGCATTTTGTTCTCATAAATATATTTCGATAGGACATCTAATGCTGACCGAAGTTTATTTATATGGAGAATATTCACTTTTCCAGCAAAACATAGCTGCTCCTCCTGCTTAAATTTGCTTAATGATATCACTTATCTAGCATACATAGTGTCCCATTCAAGACATAGTCTACAACCAGTGGTTATTTCCACAGCCACATTGGGTACTCGTATATCGTTGCTGCTGTTGTCAGCTCCATCACTTATCTCCAATAATGTAAATGCACCACTCATTTTTCTGTACTAATATCCTCTCAAATAAACTATTCTCTTTGAATTTAATTCTCTTACTAATATGAGTTGTAAAGAAAACTATTCCTTTTATTCAAATCCCAATCATCAATCAAGTTATACTCACTCTCTTTGAAAAGGTGTAGAGCTTCTATAGTCTAGAATAGTGACATAATTTCACTTTATCGACCCTCTAATTCCATTTAGGTTGCCGTATATGGTGTACCCACAGTATTTCCATACACCTTTTAGCCCAGAAACCTGTCTCATTACCCCAGAAATTTGTCTGCTTGGCCCAGAAACTTGTCTGCTTGGCCCAGAAACTTGTCTGGTTGGCCCAGAAACATATCTGGTTGGCCCGAAAACCTGTCTGGTAGGTTTTGTATAATTCCATATGCAATTGACAACAATAGCATTAATTAGTCTGGTAATCAACCATGGAAAGCTGCCAGGGAACGTAAAGGCGGCAAATTCCATATGTACTTACTACTCAGGTCAGTTTTCTTTAGTATATCTTTGCCTCTATTATCGATTTAGGAAAATTGGCTCCAAATTCCCCCCCCCCACCCAGGATTTTGACGAAATTACGCCACTGGACGTTGATTTGATTCAGAGTTCATGGTGTGAAGACCTCTTTTTGGATTTTGACATAAGGATTATAATTTGTATAAACGGATTATTTCGCTGAGTGAGAATTCCCTTGCGAACTGTGGATACTTTGGATTTTCATATTAATATTCTTATGATTAGTGACCTATATTGGAGAACAATAGAATTAAAATGATATCATTGCCCTCGGGGCATGTTTTTGAACTGTCTGAAAATCTACTTTGGAATGCAATCTTGAACTTTATGACAAGAGCAATAAAGGCAGGAAATCGGAGTACTGAAATCGCTAAGAACAAAATTTAATTTTGTAAAATAGTCGTTATTAATGTTACAAAAATGATCCTATAAGAAACAGCTGAAAACAGCACAAGAGTATCTATTAAAGGATACCCACACGAAAACGGAATTGAAATGATTCGAGTCTTTGAGGACTGCGGTAAAAAAAATATTGATCTTCCGACGTTTGTCATTGTAGAGCCTGCTGAGGTCCCCTATGTTCATGGCGAAGTGTCCTCCGCAGGGTTGCCACCGGTGACACTTTAGTGTCACTTTTGACACTTTTTTTTAAATGGCACTTTTTGGGACACCTAACACTATTAGGACACTATTTAGCAGAAGTTCCACTTTTTTTGTTAAGTAACACTATTTTATAAAAAAAGATTTTTTTCAGACAAAAAACCAGAAGGAAAACTGTCAATATAGATATGCATTGATATCCTTTTTCTGTCAGTTAAGAATCTTATCTTAACTCCGCGCTCGGCAATTATTGGATGCAAGAATCTTTCTGTGCGGTGAAAAACATAAACGTGTTTGTTTCTATCTGTGTGTGATCAATTTTTGTATTCTTATTTTTATCACTGATAAGAGAAGGTCATCCAGTAATCTTCGGTACTAAATACTTGGCAATGAAGAGGACAGAGATAGATATTTAACTGCGATGAGGTGGAGAAGCCTTCAGACGTTTACTTCAACTATTTTCTGTTGTTGCAATAATTTGTATGCTCATAAACGATAAGTCAGTCAAGCAGTTTGCAATTCTTGAGTGGGTCCGAATTCAATTTTTATGTTTTATTAGCTGAGGGCGGACTACAATTCAAAGAAGAAAAGCTAAGAGTGTATTTTTGCGCCACTATGTTAATAGCTGTTACTATGTTAACCAGTCACTGGGCCAGTGACTGCTCAATTTTGCGCATCTTGACATCGATTTCCGTGACTGGAGCTCTTGAAGCCCAGTGACTGAAGAGCTCACTGGTGATATCACACAACAACTCATCTACGCAAAGACATCCACTGAACTCACTAGTGTTTCACAAGAATGTCTAGTGACTGGATCAGTGACCCAAAAATGCGCTCTAACATTTCCGTTAATATATTTCATATTTTTCTTTGAACTCTTGGCAATGGACAAATGAATATTCATATATAACCATCATTCTAAAAAACAAAATTGATACCAAAACTTCCATTATCTTTAATCCTATGCAATCATTAGCAAAATCACAATCTAATTTCATAATTTCACTTTTTTTTTCTTACTTAAATTTATGTTACATCATTACATAAATTGAATTTGACGCACTTCCTCATTTCAGTTATTTTATTCCCACTAATATTTGATTGTAAATGTGCTTTCACGCTGATATACTAAATGCTCATTTTTTATTATAAAGGTGCTTTCATATTGATACTTAAAATGCTAGTTGACTGTTCCTATGCCCTAGTCCCTGGAGATATCTTAAAGAAAAAATTAATGGGAGTGGCGAGAGTTCTCGTGAAACTTATTCTATTCAGATTGTGATGAAAAGATTAGATGATATAGCTGTCTTATTGAATTTTCACTAGGTTTTGCCAAATAAATTATTTGGAAGAGTTAGTGTCTGAGCCACTGTTGGTTTTGTTTATCATAGGGTCATCAATAGCTACTATCTATGTTCGTGGCATTCTCTTCAGCATTTTCGGAGAAAAGAAAAGATTCAAGCACCTGAATGCACTGTAATAATCCAGATCATTTTATGGAAAAACTGGATGAAAAACTCTAAATGTAGACGAGTATTGCTGTCCTTTTTTTCCGTTTTCTCAAAAGAAAAAAAACTGAAGGTTTTTCCTCTTTTCTTTTTCCGTTCCTTTTCACGCTAAGAATAAAGACTGCTCAGAAAAAAAAAGAGAAGAAAGTACTCTGTGGGACGAGTTCCCATTTTATACAGTAAGCACCATTTGTGTTGTATCGGGTTTTTAGGAGGGGGGCTGGAAATTTGACAAGAGTGGAAGTGCTGCGCAAATCCGAAAATTAGCACCGACTGAGTAAAATCAAAATTTCTTTTTTATAGTTGATAGATGGCATTAGATACGACATTTCATGTTGGAGAATTTAAAGATGTGGGAAACTGCGCAGGGATGATCCCAAGCGGATTGGCAAATATTTTCAATATAAAAAGCTTGCTGAAATGAGCGCGAGCGTCGCGAGCCGCAAATTCATGGAAAATGACACTTTTTATACCAAATTGACACTGTTTTGCCACCCAAAGTGGCACCAAAAAAACTGGCCGAGTGGTAACCCTGGTCCACCGTTCTTACTAGACAAATGACCCAGATCTCAAATAAGTTAGATACCTTATGAATCGTGAGAGTTCAGATATACCCTCCCTGGCCCCAACTATAGATGATCCCGAAAAGCCATCGTATGCAGTTATAGTGAAAAATCCTCCTCGTGACCTAAACAAGCCTGGTCTCAGAAAGGAATTTCTTAAAAAGGTATGTGGGAATACTTGTGATGAAATTGTCGAGTTAAAGCAAAATAAAGTAAACCGGCGTGTCGTCACTGCCTCAAAAGCAGGTGCAGAAGCTGTGCTACAGGCTCTTGCGAGCGGTAGCCAAAACGTCGATGCCAAGATTAAAAGTAGTGCCTACTTCTGAATCATTAGAGGTATCCCGGTTAATTTTCTAGAATATGATATACGAACCCTAATTCCTAAATGCATTATTGCCAAGCAAATTGGTCACTCCCGTTCGTCCAAGTTACAGTTCGAGTCAAAAACTGAACTAATGAATGCGATAGCAAATCCACCGGCGATTGGTGTCGAGAAAATTCGGGTTTCAGAATTTTTATTTCTTTCTCCAAGGTGCTACAGATTTCAAGCCTATGGGCATATTTCTGGCACATGCAAGAACTCTTCTATTTGTTCAGTTTGCGGTGAAAAAGGTCACTCTAGCTCTAAAAATGATCCCTGTTCTAGACCGAAAAAACGTGCACTATGTAAGTGATCCCTGCTATAGCTACAAGTGTCCCATAGCTCAATCTCTGCTACAACAGATTTCGAAATAATGCTGCGTCCAACTTCGATTCTATCATGGAATATAAACGGAAAAGTTTCTGATAAAATTCCTATTTTGACCCAGTTCATCAAGGAATATGATATTATTTGCCTGCAAGAACATTTTTTGTCAGCAGACAAAAGGGAATTGATTGAAATCCCGTCGGATTGCACACTGTTTTTCTCTCGGGCAAAAACAACAGCAGCTTGTGGACGCCCCTCCGGCGGCCTCGCGATTTTGACTCGCTTACCCTGTAAATTGATCGAAGCAGGTGATCATATTCTTGCAGTTTCATAACCGAACACGTCCATAATGAATGTTTATCTACCAACAAACTATCGTAACGAGAAATCCGAGGCGAAGTTTATGGGGGCTTGCAAGAAACTGTGTAAGCTGATCAATAAAAACGCAAAATCCTCAGTCACGCGCTTGATATTAATAGGTGACTTTAACTGTGATTTGACTGATAAAACGCTCCCCAGAAGTCAGCTCCTTTGGAGCTCCATTCCTCCTTCGTATTCATTAGTTGACAAAAATGAATCCTATACCTATGTTGGCCCCAGCTCATCAACTTCGAACCTCGATCATGTTGTTTCTTCATTTTCGATCAAACAAGCCACTCTACTTTGTGAAGGCTATTACTCTGGCCACTTACCTATTTGTGCGACAATTGAGTGCAATGTCGAAAGCGAAACCCCGCAAGAGGAAAAGTGGTTTTATGTTCAAGAATGGAGTCACGTTGTCAGTTATTTGTGTCCGAGTGTGGCACGTTACTCAGCAAAATTGAAGTTCCTTTTCACCTACTTAGTTCGGAATAAGGTCTTATATTAGTGAGTACGAGATCGAAATACAGCTTACGAGTTATCTTGCAGAAATAAATCACGCGCTTCAATGCGCAGAAAAGTGTGCAGTCCCATCTAGACGTGTTCGCAAAAAAACGGAAATCACCAACTGGTCTAAAAATCAAAGTCTTGTTGCAGCTTGTAAATCAGTTAAATTGTGGCTCTGAATCTGGAACGAATCCGATAAACCGCGCTCCGGTATAATAAGCGAACTGTGTCTGAAGACAAAAAGAAAGTTCACAAGAGCCCTTAAAGACCACAAAATGACGTTAATCCAAAAAATGTTGACAAGACACTAGTTATCCTTCACTTTTGTTGAAAAGTTTTAAACGCAGTGGCCGGACTTCTGTCGGTAGTATTCCAGAAAAAAACTGGATTGATTATTATTATAAAAGTGAGTTTTCGTCGCTTGACCTTGTTGCAGAAAGTAAATAAGAAAAAGAGCTTGACCATTTGCTTGCTAATTCTATTCGTTCTGCTTTTATAGTGACGCCGTCTGATATTGAGTTTACTCAAAAAAAAAAAAAAAAAACTTCTGCCGGTGTTGATTTAATATCTGCTAAACACTTTGAACATTGTAGTAGTCTTTTGTTCCAGCACCTTTCGTTACTTTTTCAAATGTCTATTTCTTCTGTTATTGTGCCGCAACAGTTTTGTAGTGGCCAGATTACGCCTATACCGAAAAAAGGGAAAAAGGATCTCGGTGATTGTCCATCATATCGGCCTATAGCGGTCTCAAGCACCACTTTTAAAATATTTGAGTCTATTTTTCTTAGAGATATTTCCCAAAAGTGTTCTGTGCCTGTGCATCAGTTTGGTTTTCAGAAAGAACTTAGTCGTGAGCATGCTCTTTTTTCCTTTTTACGGTTCTTGCAGATGTGGAAGGTTCCAGGGATTTTATTGTTCTATGTGTACTGGACATTGCCAGAGCATTTGATTAGTGTATTTGATTCGTGTAGATGTTGGTAGAAGCTCTAAAGAGAGGGGTTGAGTTCTCAGTTATAAGGTGTCTTCGATGCATGTATAAACATCTTCGTGCCAAAATGAAGCGTGGTTCAGAGCTTTTTAATATGCTAAAGGGCGTTAGACAAGGAGGTCTCACTTCTCCCGCGCTTTTTAATAATTCAGTCATTCCAGCCCAAAGTTCTATTGAGTCCACCTGTATTTACGGGGGTTTAGACGTCTCCTTACTTACGTATGCTGATGATATCCTAAATCTGAGTCGCACTTTCTCTGGTTGTGAGAGCACTTTCTCGAAGTTAAAACTAGAATATCAGCAGATTGGTTTAAGTTTTAATGTGGATAAAACTGTAGCTGTCGGTTTCAACCTCAAAGGATACTCTGATAAATCCCTCCAACTTACTGAAACTTTTACCCCCCTATCTAAAAGGCTTATTTACCTGGGAATACCCATTGGAAATTCAATTAAGGAAACTATTAAGCTTGCCATTCAAATCTTGAAAAAATGACAAGGTTAGCTTATGCGTCACTTGTCTCTAGCGTTACACACCTTAGTCGTTTCCATGTTTCTAAACTTTATAATAATCTAACTGTGCCTCATCTTCTTGCTCTGTCTCCTATTTGGCAATTTTTTCCTGATTCAAAAAAAAAACTTGTTAATCGGATTTATTTTAAATTTGCTAAATTCCTTTTACATATGCCCCCTTGGACTAGTAACTCTTTTTTGTTCCAAAAATTTACGCTCATTTTTCCTCCAACAATTATTGGTAGAGGTTCAAAAGATGTTAAATCTTCTGCCATTAAACTAAGTAAGGATTGGCCGTCATTGTTCTCTTGAGTTTTTTTTTATGTATGCTGATTTATATCTTATCTTATGATTATGATATATTATTTGTGATTATTTGTATGATTAATATCAATGTAAAAACTACTTATTTTTGTTCAGTGTGTAAGTTTTCTTGTCTTTTTTCTTTTGTTTCTCTTATGAACTCTGTCATTTAGGGGACTTGAGCTATTAAATGTCTTTTATATGAGCTATTAAAAATCTGCCTAGGTACCTGCGATACCAATATGCCCAATAACATTACTCTCAAACCCATACGTGTGATATAAATAAGTCCGGTACAGATGCAGTGTGCAGGCCTTTCCCCAGGGACTATGGAGGGTCATATCATCACCAAAACCAAAGATGTTCACCTTTGAACTATTTTGATCAAAATGGTTATCTCAAAATTGTGATTGGATGACTTTGGAGGGAGGGGGCTTTTAGGGAGGGGTGCTAGGTGCCATCCATTGTTTTTGGTCACATAAAAAGGTCACTATAAAATTTAATTTCCGTTTGAATGGTCTATTACACACCTCTCTATGATGTTCTGGTCACCCCCTAGCCCTGCTAGAAAAAAAAGAAAAAAACGGGAGACAGATCAGTGCTACCCATGCAAAATAGTGATTTTCCTTGTTGTTCAAGAAGGCGCACTGGAATGTCTCCTTTCAAGGTTTTCAACCATGCTGATTTCAATGGCAAAATTTTCATTTTGATCTAACACCATTTTTGAGGGGTTCACGCTTTTTTGTGAAATCACCTTAAATTTGTTTTCGCAATAAACTTTTACTATTAGGACAAACCAAAATAATAGTTATCATTCCTCAATCAGTGTTAACTAGCAATTTTTTTTCACTAGGTAGTTTTTTTTTCAAAACGCGTTTTTTAACTTTCGGTTACTATGGGCTGTGGTTCGCTCTTTACTAGGCTGCAGCTACCGCTGCAACCATCTATTATCTACATATTTTCATGTTTTGGATATTCTTTCCTTCGGTAATAAAAACGAAAGTATTGTCAGTGACTGTAAGGGCTGTTGAATAGTCGTGGATACCTCTTGACGGTTGAGATCCTTCTCGTTCATAAATTCATCAATATTTATAAACATATGTAGAAGTCCATCAGCCAACAGCGTTTGCCACAGTGATTTTCTTTCGGAAACCGTTTATCTTTCCTCATAATGTAAACACGTCCTTAAGTTGTCCTTGCAAATATGTGTTTAGCTCATTTAATAGAGAAAAAATATTTGCCAGGTATGCCAGCTTGGCTACCCACTCATCATCGGACAAAAGGACTTGAAATTTCTGATTATTTTACTGCTGAAAAGATAATCTTATTTTCTCACGCAAGACAAACAGTCGGCTCTATATTTTGCCCCTTGATAGCCATCTTACCTCTGCATGAAGAAGAAGGTCAGTATGCTGGGAACCCATTTCTTCGCAGAGCATTTCAAACATCCGAGAATTCAGAGTTTTATGTGTAATTTCATTTCACAAGTTTTATAGCATTGGATAGTACTTCGTTTATTTCTGGGGACATCTTTTTTTTACCACAAGCTGCTCACGATATATAGTGCAATGGGTAGACAAAATGTCTGAATGACTATCATTTTTTACTCTTCCAACAGATCCTGAGCAATGCTCAGTCATGTTTGTAGCACCGTCAGTAAAAATGCCAATACCTTTTTTCCAATCAATTTCGTGCTTCAGGATATAACTATCAAGGGCTTTAAAAATCTTGAAAGTAGTTACTCTGCCCTGCAAGTTCAGTGCGAAAAAAATTAATCTTGTAATTCTCCTTGAAACTCAACTCTTACAACACAAAGGACAAGCGCTTTGTTACTGACGTCTATATATTCATCAAGATGAATTGAATAAAATGATGCATTTTCTCCATTGTTATAACTTCATTTTCAATACCTTCAGCAATTTCTTCTTTTCTGCTTCTGAAAATGTTAGCAGACATAGGAATCAAGTTCAGCCTCTGGATAGCCTGTTTTCCCAAGGCCGCTTCACAGGCTTGTAGTATGCAAGGTTTGATTAAGTCTTCTCCAATCGTAAATGGCTTCTTATTATGTGCTATTCGGCGTGCTATCATGTAGAAGGCATTAATATGGATTTATCTTCAGCAACCGTATTTTTTAAAGCCCCTGTTTGCTTTTTCATACCTCCATACGCTGTTTAAAAACATTCAGGTGGCTGGTCAACTAAATATGGGGGTTTTAATGACAAGTGATTTTAAGATTGAACGGTTTCATGGCATCGTTAGATAAACTTTC
The DNA here is from genome assembly GCF_049724085.1 of Artemia sp. Qi Xiang Cuo. NCBI lineage: Eukaryota > Metazoa > Arthropoda > Branchiopoda > Anostraca > Artemiidae > Artemia > Artemia sp. Qi Xiang Cuo. The sequence continues at coordinate 29,703,395 of NC_142800.1, read as the reverse complement.
ATGATAAATAACACAAAGAAGCCTTGGATCCAGCTCACTCCCAGGTTCTTGAATAAATACAAATTTCAAGTAGTTTAATTTGCTTGATATTTGGCGTTTTTCTTTTCGCCTTCATTTGGAATGTTCTTTATAATGTTGTTGAACGAGGACTGTGGATGCTCTGGCAAGTCTAATTCACTAATCGGCTGACTACTAGGCGTGTTTTTTTTAAGTAAGATCCATTTGAACATAGTACACAAAGAAAGATTATTTAAAAAAAAGTAAATTTCTTTTCGGAAAGTATATTACTTTATTATATTTTTCGGCATAGTTGCCAAGTTTTTTCAAACACTTATCATACCTTTCAACTAAATTTAAAGTAACCTCTTCATAAGAACTTGCCGCCCGCTCCAATGGCCAAGAGTTCACTGCCGTTTTCAAGCCGTCACCATCATTGTAACAGCTGCCACTGAACTGGCAACCGGAGACGTGGTTGAACTAGAGATGAAACATGGGTTTCGCATATGAGGCCCAAATCGAGGCAACAGAACATGGAATGGGAACACACACACTCTCCTGTAACGTTGAATTCCAAACAGACTCTCTCACAGCACAAGATCATGACATCGGTGTATTGGAATAGGCATGGCGTTTTATTGATCGACTTCGTACAATAAGGAACCATTATCAATGCCAAAGTATACTGCCAAACCCTCAGAAAGGTCTGAAGAGCGATTAAAAAAAGAAAAGAAAAAAACACTTGGCATGCTGACAAAGGGAATCGTCCTTCTCCATGTCATTCCAAGACCTTACACTGCATGTCAGACCCGGGATTTATTGGACAGTTTTGGCTGGAAATTTTAGACCATCAACCCTACAGTCTTGTGATCTTGCGCCAAGTGGTTACCATCCGATTCTCCATCTCAAGCAATACCTCAGTGGCAACCGTTACAATAATGATGACGACGTAAAAATGACAATGAATTCTTGGATATTGGTACTGGCGGCAAGCTTTTATGAAGAGGCTACTTTAAAATTAGTTGAGAGGTATGACATTTGTCTGAACAAACATGGCAACTATGCTGTTAAATAGAGCAAAATATGTACTTTCTGGAAATAAGTTTACTTTTTTTAAATAATCTTTCGTTGTGTACGTATCTTCAAACGGACCTTACTTAAAAAACACCCCTCTTATTATTGCTATTTTCATCACTTTATCTTTACTTTTGCCAAAGAATTGCAAAATTTATTCATTTGCCTTTTCTCACTCATTAAATAAAAAAAAAACAAGTTTTTTTTAACTGAAAGTAAGGAACGACGTTAAAACTTAAAACGAACAGAAATTACTCCGTATATGAAAGGGGCTTACCCCTCCTCAACACCTCGCTCTTTACGCTAAAGTTTTATATTGTTTAAAAAAAGTAAAGTTGTGAGAAAGTCAAACTTTAGCGTAAAGAGCGAGGTGTTGAGGAGGGGACAGCCTCTTTCATATACGGAATAATTTCTGTTCGTTTTAAGTTTTAACGTCGTTCCTTACTTTCAGTTAAAAAAAACTTGTTTTTTTTATTTAATTTTTGAACGTTTTTGAATTAATGCAGGAATTCATTTTGGCTCACCGTAAATGAATAATTACAACAAAATTTTCATACTAATTTTACTTTTATTTGGTTAAATGGCTTTCTCGAAAGTTGTTTAATTTTTTTTACGAACATTTTTATTAGTAATAAATATACGTAACTTACGAATTAACTTACGTAGCGAACTTCTATATTTATATATTTTTATACGTACATTAGGGGGTTCGCCCCCTAGTCAATACCTTGCTCTTTAAGCTAAAGTTCTAATTTTGTTCCAAATCTTTAAAAATGACCCCTTAATCACAAAGGCCGTTATTTAGAATAAATAGCTCTAATGAAAGTTCTAAACAAATTTCGGCTTAAAAAGCGAGGTATTGACTAGCGGGTGAACCCAATCATATACACAATATTTTCTGTTCGTTTTAAGTTTTGATGTTGCTCCTTACTTTCAGTTGAAAAACTTGTTTGTTTTTATTTAATTTCTGATCTTTTTTAAATAATGCTGGGAAATCCGGTGCCCCCTTCATAGCAATGTCCCTCCCCCCCCTGAAAACTTCCTTCGTGGAAAGATCCTCCCACATAACCCCCGACCCAACCCCTCGCCCACTACCAGAAAAAAATCCTCCCCTAAAAACGTCTGTATACTTCCCAATAACCAATACTATATGTTAACATTGGGTAAAGTTCATAACTTTCAGCCCTTCCCCCGGGGACCTCGGGGATTAAGTTATCCTAAAAGGCATAGTTATCATATTTTCGACCATGCTGAACAAAATGGCTATCTCAAAATTTTGATCGGGGGACTTTGGGAAAAAATATGCGTGGGAGGGGGCCTAGTTCCCCTCCATTATTTTTGGTCACTTAAAAAGGGCACTAGAACTTTTATTTTCCATTCCAATGAGCCCTTCCACGATATTCTAGGACCAATGGGTCGATACGATCACCCCTGGGAAAAAAAACAAATATACACACATCCGTGATCTTTCTTCTGGCAAAACATGCAATATTCCACATTTTTGTAGATAGGTGCTTGAAACCTCTACAGTAGGGTTCTCTAATACTCTGAATATGATGGTGTGATTTTCATTAAGGTTCTGTAGCTTTTAGGGGGTCTTTTACCCTTTTTCTAAAATCAGCCAAGTTTTCTCAGGCGCGTAACGTTTAATCGTAACTATTAACAGCATTAAAATCTGATTCTTTTGATGTATCTATTGGTAGTAATGTATCTAATATGTGTTCGTCTTTCTTACTCAGTACTTCCAGGATTGTCCATTAATTAAATAATTTTCGCATTGATAGCTGTGCACTTCACATGTTTTAACTTTGTGAACACTTGCTCACATAAGTATGAGTTTACTTTCAAGGGCTCAAGGAGCTTATGCCGGGCCGTAGATAATCAGAAACGTACAAGTCTCATAGGAACTAAACTAAAACTGAAGACTGGATCAAAAATTGAAACACAATGAAACTTTTTCGCAGAAATTTGTTCGCAGAAATAGAAAGACAAAAGGAAATGCATCTAGTCATAGATGTATGCTGATTCAAGAATGTACAACAGCATTTTTTAGCCTTTTTCAGTTGCAATAAAGCTTTGTAATATTAAAAGTAGCTTTAAAATTTTTAATTTATGATAAGTTTCCTTAATTTTTTTTCCTTTTAATGTTCGTGAAATACAAAAAATAGACATTGTTTAATAATGGTCCCTTTTCTTCGTGGGCCACCTCAACATTTTCATGAACTACCAGTGGTCCATGGACCACAGGTTGGCGACCGCTGTTCTAGTCTATATGTATTCAGTATGAAAACTTTTACTGCTACAAATTCATTAGTGTCAATCCGTCAGGTTAGATACACTGGCGAGAACATCTGAACTGATAAAATGTTTCACACCTGAATTTCTCTCTTAAAAATTTACTTTAGTTTCATCAAATACATATGTCATCTTGATAGACTATCAGGAAGTTCATGAATTTGCTTTGTTTCATCCATCTGTCTTTGTATTTCTTGTAGAAGCCAGGGTTGTCAATCAACAGATGACAAGCGGCTTTCTTTGATGTATTCCCCATGTGAAGATTATACTGAATGACAGTTTCATTAGCGAACAAGGTCCAAATTTTCACTTTTTCTTTTATGAGCCTTATATCTTAGCCTCTGATCTAGATGGTAGTTCCTCACAGTTTGAAGATTATGCTAACATCCTACTCGCATATCAGGAATGGGTGCTTTCCCATTAGATGGGCACTTCTAAAAAGTCAAGTTTGGTTAATGCTAATGAAATAAAATAAAATAAAACAAGATGAATATATAATAGTTTATAAACAAATTTGGGCTATATATTGGCACATTAAGGGGGGGGGGATAAAGCATGGCATATATTAAATACGTAACCTAACCTAGGTACCTTTTTCTCCCCCTAAACCCCAAAAAACAACAGTTTAAATATTGTAAATTCAATGAGAAACCCCGCTCTTCGATCAACTTAGATAACAATTACCCGCTTTACGAGTCTCCATCACTGCATTTATTCGACTGTCTATAGCCGAGGTGCCCATATAATGGGAAAGTACCCAGGAATGTTTAAAACAGGCCTAAGAGCCAAAATCAATTGTTTACCCTTTAAATTTCGGCTCTAGGTAAAAATTGTGGATTTGACGAATTTGAAATCATGGCTAACTTAAGTTGTGAAAATAGTCATCAATAGATTTAGGTGAATGTTATTTACAAAAACGATAATAATTATTCCAGCGCTTTCACACTTACTGGGTATTATGCATAAAACTCACAATTAATAATATTTTGTGGCACTAGCCACATCAACGATTTTAATGTCATTCACAACTAATCTTCAGTTTCCATTTTTTATCTGGAAAGGAAGTAACTACAAAAATTTCTCTATTCGGTAGAAAAGAAGGGGGGCAAAATTTGTATTTTCAGGTAGTTTTTCTCTTTCTTTTTGAACATATTCTAAGCACTACGGAAACTTGGGGGATCATATACTCTTCCAAGTGAAATCTCTACCGAAGAAGGTAAGTCAATTTGCTTTGACAGAGAGATACAAGTCTCTAAACCCCCAAAGTAGATTATAATCTTTCAGATGTATTTTTCTCCAATTTTAAAGACTTCCGAGAAAAAATTCAATAATGTGGGCCTAAAAATATATTCTATTATGGTTTCTTTTCCTCTCCCTGAGAGTCTGACATGTTTGCCTCCTTACGGGTATTCCGGGTATTTACAGGCCTCTTTACATATCTCTATAGGAGCTACGATATTCTTTGACTGAATGACTAATTTATCTACAAATTGAAATAAAAGAAACATCATTTAAAAATAACCACCACGGAAAGGTAAAAAAAGCGCCTGGTAAAAAAAAAACTACAATCCTTTGTCTTCAACAGATTTGTCAATCGATTAAAAAATCAATCAGTCAGTTCAATTGTAGATTACTCTTTTTTCGCCTGTTATTATTGTTTTTAAATAACGCAACATACATGTCACTCTGAATAATTTTATTATGGGTCAGAGGATTGAACTCATAGCTTCATCTAAAGAGCTCAGATATAGATGAAAATGGGGATGGCAAAAATAACTATGAAATCTTATCCTATGGCTAAAATAGAGCTGAAGAGGTGTCTTTATTTTGAACAAAGTTCCTTTTTTCTAATAAAAATAAATTTTCTAAATAGATAAGTGAATTATACATGTTAAACCTCAAGGAGACTGATGCAAATGCTGTAGATTAAAAGCAAATATTGTCCATGATTATTGTTTACTATCACCATAATTCCTGGGACTTTCCTAATATCCATTTATATTATATAAACTAATTTGTTTATTTCACGAACCACTGATTGGTCACAACTCATAGTTTGAAATCTTAGATTTAAAAAGCTTTAAAGAACAAGTCAGAAAAATATTTTACTACCTTTTTAAAATAAGTAAGCCGTGCTCCTTTCTTGGGTTTCAGTTTGTGAACTTCCTACTGCTGTCCCTGGCTATAAATTATGGCACCCTAGGTTGCTTTAAATGGGTTTGAATCAAAATTGTCACTGTTTTGTCTTTTTCTTATGGTTTAACGTAAGTTATCTTTATTATTACTTTAATTTAAATTTTAAGAAGGGCTCAAAAGAAAGACAAGGAAAGTTTGTGCTTAAAGTCCCTCGTGCCATCTCAAGCTGTGAGCTAAATTAGGGGCGTCGTTTAGAGGGGCAAGGGGGGCAGTTGCTCCCTAATAATTTGGAGACAATAACTATTGTCTAGCCCATGCCTCTTGGCTATCTGGATATAAATCCCTCTTGCCCCCCACCGATAAAAACGCTGGAGCTTCTCTCCTGAGCCTTATCAACTCAGAAGATGGTAACTTTTAATATACATGGCCCTAACTAAGGGTCCCGTATAAACTTTTCTAAGGTCGGTACATGCTTGAATGTTTTCCAAAGGGAGAGGGGAGAGGTAAATTAGAATCTGAGTTTTGATAACATGATTTTTATATTTTGTCAAATTACACACTTAATTCGTGTTTGGTCTCCCCATGGAGGAAGGGGGAGGGCTCCCTTTGCCCTCTCTTTGAGTACCCTTGAATTTATTTTAATACATTTTTTTTTATAAGTAAATCAGAAAAATTAGAAACATATTTGGGAATGACAATGAGAAAAATTCGTGAATCATGGTTAATACTTTTTAGTAAAACCAATAGCTGATTTATGTCTCGAGCTAGACAATTTAATCTGATTTAATTTTATTTTGGTTGTAACAAATATTTCATTAAATACTACTATAATTTGCTCTCTGTTAATCAAATTTCCGTAATACAGCTGCTACTTTATATTATTTGGTTTCATAGCTTTCAATGACAAATATATTTTCTTTTTTTTAAGCAACCCGAGATTGTTTTCTAGGCTTCTGAAAAGCCACCTGTCTCTCCATGACTCTCTCTTAGAAGGTTGGAATTCCCAAGGGTTTCGAATAACAACATTTGTCTAAAGATTATAAAATGTGTCACTCTACCTGAAGTTCTGCATCACTGCATGGAACATTCAAGAGCTAATAAAATGAAAGTTCCAAAGCATAAAAGGAAAAACAAGTAATGCAAATCCATAAAGGAGTTTTATCACTTTTAAGAGATTTGGCAACAATTGTTTATACCTTGGTAGCTTTTAATAGTTTTTAGCCCATAGTGATAAACAGGACAGAAGAAGGTTTCCTCAACCCCCCCCCCCCCCCACCAATTTACTTATAGAAAAACGGTTATTTCTTCTTTCATTCCCTCAGAACTGTTTCGCATATATTAGGAAGCAGTAAAACAAATTTTTAAAAGTATAAAAAAGATAAAAAATAGCTTTGACCACATTGGAAGACTAATCATTTGACCCCCTCCCCCTCCGACACTCGTTTTCCAATAGCCTAAGGTTGTCAAAAGATATACAAAAGTATATAAAAATGGCATTTTTAGAAAAAAGTATGACCAAAACCATTTCAAAGCCTTTGCATGCACGCCCTTGAAAAAATTTCTGGCTTCTCCCCCCCCCCCCCTCCCCTTCATCCGAAGTAATATTATCCGTTGTTTATAGCTCTGAGCAACTAATATTAGGTGACTGGAAGAAGTTCATCGTATTTTTCAGAAATACTTTTTTGCGATATAATTTTGAATTACACTCTTTCTGCCGAGTAAACTAGTTCAACCTATTGTTATACTGTTAGTCCCTTTTAGAAAATAACAAATAATCTTTTGATTTATCGGCAGGTATGGTTTCAAAATAGAAGAGCTAAGTTTCGGAGGAATGAGAGGAGTCAGAAATCAGCGAAGTCCGATGCAATTGAACAAGTTGTTACTTCGAAGCCTTTAGTAAGCAGCCAGTCAGGTAACAGATATAGTTTTGTCAATTAAGAGGATGATCTATGATTGAGTTAAGCTTGTCTAGGATAGTGATATTTAATGCTAGTAGTATGTTTACATTTACTGATACAAGTTTTTTGGTTTGGTGTTCCACTTCTAAAAGACATAAAACTACGCTAAAAACAAAGACTTTGATAAGGCTTCCAAACCCCCACACTTATATTTTTTGTAGACTTTTGGGCGAAGATGGGAGATAAAAGGGGCTGCTAATCCTCCAATCTCTCTCCTTAGCCTCCATGGCCGCTCCAGTTTCCCACTGCCAACTTTTTCAACCCCCTCTGTCAGGTTTTTCCCTCGTTGTCAACATATTAGTAAAAAAGTAGGCAGGTTGCGTCAGGTTCAAGATAAGCTAAGTCCTAAAATTCTGTGAAAAAGCAAACTCAATGCTTAGTCTACACTAAATATGAACACTCCTCCCCAACTAATCAACTTTTTAGATAAGGGTATTTAAGTGGCATCTTTCTTAATTGGAAACATACAATGACTTGAAATATGCGTGATTAGGGGCACAAAGCATGCCGTAACCCCTTTTAACCTCTCCCCTCCCACCAGTGTCATTACTAGCCAAAATGTTCAGGGGGGAGCTAGATATTTTACCGACTGGCGAGTCATTTTTAGCGACTGTTTTTTTGTAAATAATTAGCATAATGTCCGTTTCGAATACAATATGTAAAATCACTGCACAAGTCAGTAAAACCACTGCATTTACCAACCGAGATTTAGATTTCGGTACATATCATGTCACTATTTTAATGCTGTTTATGTAACCAAATGGAAAGTTGTGATATCATCTGTAAAATCATGGCAGGAGTCGGTGAAATTGCTGCGTTTACTAACCAAGTTCAAAATTTCTGTAGATGACATGTCAGTATTCTCGTGGTCTTTATTGAACTGAACAAAAAATTTTAGCGACGTCGGAAAAATCATGGCACTTCGCACCACGATTTTACCGAATTATTTTTTTTACCGAGTGACTTAAACATGGAGGGAGGGATTCCCCCTCCCTTCCCCCGTACGTGACGGCCCTGCCTCCCACGCCCCCCATTTTGTCTCTCAGAGAAACAAATTTAAAGAAATTTTGATTTATTAGCACTACGGTAGTGCCACTACGTATACTCTACAATTTACAAGCATAATCTAGAGGGCTCTACTTTCAAAAATATTTAAAAGTTAAACAACATGCATTTTTTCCGTTACGTATCTTCATCAAGGTGACTGTTTATTTTTTTAATGTGTGTGTGTGTTTGTGTGTGATTAGGAGAGTTGTAATTTCAATACAGCCCGTATTGAATAAAAAAAAAATTATGTTCTAATGGTGGTTTTTCAAAATAATTTCACTAATCCAAATATAAAAACTGCATGAGCACACTCAGAAATGCAATTGTGAGGGTGAGAGCGAGGGTGCAGCTAAAGTCCAAAACTTCTATCTTTATACGGGGGAGGTCTTTTGCTTATTTTTGTACAATTGTCATTTGCCGTTTAACGAATTCAACTGTCAACGAGAAAATCTCATAGAAATTACAGATATACAGTTTAAAGTTACAGATTTACAAAGTCTAGTGGTTAATTGGGTAGTTGTAATTTTCCTTTGATGTTTGGAGGGAGGAAGTGGGGCTCCAAGCAAAAAAATATTTGACACAAAATTTTACTTTATTATCAGACTAACTTCCCAAATGTCTCCGGTGAAAAATACCAATTTAGAAAATTATAAAGGGGTCTAGTCCAGACCTTGTCAATTCTTCTAATTAGTAATCCTGGACATGCCCAGAATGCTTGAAAACTATTCCAAAAAAAAAGATACAATAAATTTGAAAAATGGTGAACATCAAATGAAGCTATGATTGAAAACCTAACATTCCACTCAAACATTTGCTCGGAAGAAAATAAAGATTAAAAAAACGACTGAGAGAAGATAGAGACATGTTTGAGGGAAAAGAGACTTTTATTAAAAGAAAATAATTTTTAAATTAAGGCTCAAGAGGAACTAGCTGATATTTTAGAATTAACAAAGCAAAGCTTAGCATAGGATTATATTGAAAGACATTGGTGAAATTAGAAAACATCTCCCACCCCTCTGGTTTTCGTTGTTTCTGTAATGGTACGTAAGTTGATTTTCTGTTTTCAGAGTTGAGTAATTGCTGGAAGCCCTCACCCCCATTTGGTATGTCGACGAATGCCTTTGCTGCCTGTGCTTTAATGCAAACAGGTGAGTATTTGTCATATAATAAGAAGGATTAAATAAAATGCTGTAAGAAAAAAGTAAGAAAACTTAACTGGCCGTACCATCTCATGGGTGAAGATATTCATTTCAAACGAAATGAAAGATACAGATACATATACAGATATCTTATTTATGAAATATATTCTAAAAAATACTCATGCACACATGCCTGGTGGCAAAATTCAGCGCATTAAAAATTACAACAAATTATTAAACACCGATAGCAAACTAAATGAAAAAAACAACAAGCCTCTTGGACAACTGCCCAAATACAAACAAAGTAAATAAAACCAAAGTCAACCATCAGGGATAAACTTCCCCACCATTCTGCGAAACTGCTGGTAATCACCGCACTCTCTGATATCCAGGGAAATAGAATTCCCCACCTTTGGACCAATATGCCTCAAACTAAATCCTGCTCTAGTTGGTCGCCTAAACTCCTGCAAGAAATTAAACCTGAGTGATGTCGAATCTGAATGACGCTGCGAGTTAAGAGGGGAAATTCCATGGAAATCTGATGCTAACTGGCCAAAACGTAATTGTGACATATCTGGGATATTGTAATGAAATGAAGTTGATGTAAAGAAAAAATTCCAGCTGATCCAAAAACATGAGTAACAGAAGACCTATTATCGATCTGAAAAAGTATCCTTATCGCTTAATTTTGTAAAATTTGAAGGGGTTTATAAACTGAAGGAAAATTTGAAGCCCACACAGAAACACAATGTAGAAAAAAAGGGTGGACTAGAGAAAAGTAAATTGATTTAAGTATATTAACCGGGAAACATGGCGGAGACGGCACATAATCCCAAAATTCCTAGAAACTTTTAACGATAGAGTTTTAACTTGTTCATGGAACGACAAATTTTCATCTATAACTATCCCAAGATATCTAAACTGTTGTACCCGTTTCAATTCCGCATTACTTAAATAAAGCGAAAAAACATCAGAATTGACTGAACCAACTCATGAAATAGCATATACTGGCATTTCCTTTCATTTAATCGGAAGGACTAATTACTTACTTACTTACTTAAAGCTCTTGCTCGGCAGCGTCGCCAGCGTAGAGGGAACCAGTCGTCAGCGCCGTCAGTCTTCTCCAGAGTGGTCGGTTCAGGGAGAGGGTTGTCACTTCAGCCGGGTTGATGTTTCTGGAGGCGAGCCGATCACGGATGACGTCCGCCCATCTGGTGCGTGGTCTTCCCCTAGGACGCCTCCAGCCGTTTGCAGCTGGGTCGAAATCGAAGATGAGCCGGGCGGGTGTTTGAGCAGGCAGACGGAGCAGATGACCATACCAACGCAGCGAGCGAGACTCAAGCTGCTCGGACAGGGGTGGGAGTTTGAAGGAGAAGGACTAATGATCAATGATAAATAAAAATTTAAGATATGCATACGAACTATTCAGCTATATCAACACACAAACCATTAAAAATGTATATAGAGAAAAATAGTCATTAGCACGATTTTTCGTTAAGGATCACCCTCGTGTTTAAATTGGATAATTAGAAGCAACGTCCAAAGGACAAATATGATGTGGGATGTGAAAAAAGAAACTTTTTACATTGTGTTAAATTGAATATCTGTTTGTTTTTTTCTGGTGACAAAAATGGACAACGACAGATTTTTACAAGGTGGGGACGAAGGCAAAATTTTTCCTTCGTCCAGAAGTGTGTATTATAATTTTTTTTTTTTGGAAATTTTGTCTTTTAATGAAAGGGGTATTCCACCACCGTTTGCAGGTATCCATGGTTACATCAATCTATTTGTTTTGAATGCTAAATATACTTTTCAGATTATGTTGGACGGCTGATATGTCCTAAACTGTTTAGGACTGGTGACAGAGGTCTGATGGTTTAGGATCCTGCACTGACACAAAAAATGAAAAAACGTATATCACTATTTACTATTCCCATTTAATTACTCATAAAAGGAATTTTCAATGGCTTGGCCCGTTCAAAACTGAACAATATGCTTATTACCTGACTGCTGATTGCAAGCATTGATATTGCTGTTTAACATAGTAATTAACGAATTTCACGTGTTCAAAGCTGTATATAGCCTAGTGCAGTGAATCTTACAACGACGAGCACTAATTCCATTGAACAAAAAGTTTTGTACATCAATTAACCAAACTTTATATAATACAATTACTGACGTATAGGAATGATCTTTTCTAATTTATGTAAGGTGGCTTCAATTATATTTCCAAACCCAGCTTTAACCACTATTAATATTAATTAATCTTACGCCTCCACTTAGAATTTAATCATATTAACTGGAAAGTACTGAAAGCAAAATATTAATGGGGGGGGGGGGGGGGGGGTAAAAAGTAAAACCAGTAAATTGTGTTTTGGTTACACATTTAATGAACGAAAAGTACGAACTTTGTTAAATTCTTTGGATTCCAGGTGTGGAAGGGGAGGAAAATCCCGAAAAGTATTTCTATATGGACCATTGATATTTTTGTTTATAATTGTTAGATGACTACTACTACCACTACTACTAACAACTCACCGCAGCACCGAGCACCTGAGGCCAACACAACTACGCACGCTCCTCCTCCATCCCAATCTATTCAAAGCCTCTCTTTATACAGCCTCCCAGGAAGTTTCCATTTCCCTTAAATCTTTCTTTATGAAACCCTCCCACCCCAACCGTGGAGGGCCTGCTTTCCGTATAACCCTTGACGGTTCGCCAAAAAGGAAAATCTTCGACAATCCGTCGTACTTCATCTATAGAACGTGCCCCAGCAATCTCAACTTTTCTCTCATTACAGCCTTAGGAAGTGGAACTGACCCACATTTATCATACAGCCTACTGTTTGAAATACAGTGAGCCAGCCGGGTACCCAAAACGATCCGTAGGCACTTTCTCTGGACAACATCTGGTAAATCTCCATCCATTTTTCCGACCGCCCATGCTTCAGAACCATATTTGACCCTGTCATCACTGTAGCTCCCAATATTCTAATCTTTGTTTTTATAATTATTTTCTTATTCTTCCAAACTTTGTTCAGCTGTGAAAAAGCACCCTGGGCCTTGGTTATTCTACTTTCAACATCTTCACTGCTCCCACCATAATTATTAATAATACTACCATGGTAAGGGACGTTGTCCAGTTGATCAATCTTTTCGAATTGGAAGATGATTATTGAATACCAACTTTATAGACGACTTCACATGTACTAGACTCGTACTGTATTTCCTTTTCAATACCAAGCGTCAATATAAAAGGCATTCTTCCAAGAAAGGATGGTCGCGATACGATATTATTTGTCATTTTTTCTCTCAGCAATGATGATAGTGATCCAATGAATGATTACAAAATATAGGAAGGGTGGGAGGTTGATTCGGATGGAAGTTTAGAACTCCTGCCCCCAATCGAGAAACAAAAGAGATCACGCAACAGTTAAGTGTGGATATCAGTCAATTTGCACTGCATTAAAACGGCATAAAAAGAAATTTGGCCTTAATAAGGCAAAAATACTAAGAAAGAAATAGCACGGGACAGATATTCAGTTCAAAAAAATCCCAAAATTATTAATATAACATCAAAATTGTCAGTAGCTATATTGCCATACGATGGTATATTTGTTCAAAAATGTACACTTAATGTTTACAAAATATAGGAAGGGTAGGAGGTTGATTTAGGTGGAAGTTTAGGATTCTTGCCAACAGTCGAGAAACAAAAGAGATCACGCAACAGTTAAGTGTGGATATTAGTCAATTTGTACTTCATTTAAACAACATAAAAACAAATTTGGTCATGATAAGGCAAGAATACTATCAAGGAAATAGCACGGGACAGATATTGAGTTCAAAAATATCCAAAAAATTATTAATTTAACATCAAAATTTTCAGTAGCTATATTGCCGTACGATGGTATATTTGTTCCTTCACACATGTGTAGTTCAGACAAAATATATAGTTTTTATATACAGTATATCGAGAGATCCCCATGATTTCATAATATTGAGTAGTTTCGTAATAAATATAAAAGGGAGGCCAACGAATCTCTTATGGGGAAGGAGGAGAAGGATGTCTAAAATTACATATGTGCAGTCTTAAGCCCAAATTTTTAAGCTTGTCCTGGGTCACTTCAAATCACTAAAAAGGGGGTAATTCCCCCCACTAAAATTTCTTCCTTTAAAAAATACATTCGGAATTAGCATGCAATCAGAGTGATGAGGTGGTGACAGCCCTCATCTTATTGCCCAAATGGTAGTTTTTGAATATCAGCATAATATAATAAAAGGAAAATTGAATTTCAGCGTTAAAGTTTGTGAGGTCGAAAGGAGTAGCAGCCCTTTTCACGCATAGGATATTTTTTAAGAGGGTACTAAAATAGAGCAGAAATTAGATATAAAAACATGCTTTCAATTAGAAGTGAGGTCGACATTAAAACGTAAAATAGACAGAAAGGATTTCAAGGATGAGGTAGGATGCAACTCCTGGCATCCCCTTTCTTTATACTGTAGCTTAAGTTTTTCATCTGGATAGTTTAAAAATTACTGTTCTAAGGAAAGAACAATTTAATGAAAGGCATCATTTCTTGTGAAACTGATTCGAAAGTTTGGTTTTATCTGCTTAAAATTTTATCTTTTAAACCTGCTTTGAGCAACGTATTTTTGTTGGTTTAGCTAGTTTGTAAGCTGTTCCTATGGTTTTTCTATCCTCTTGCATTCTTTTCTATGTTTTTTGTTACAAGATCGATCCACGAAGCTTTTCACTATATGATTTTTCTGAAAAAAAAGAAAGAAAAAAAACTATTTCTCATGTCTCTTATACCTTTTTTCACTATTTTCAGGTTTATACACTGCGACAGCATATCAGCCATCCACGTCTCAAAACTATCGATACGGATTTTAAGCTTTTGTTTGTTTTTAATTTATCATCTTATATTGTAAATAAAATTACTTTTGTTTTTTCTTTGTCTTTAATGCTACTAGTTTGCTTTGACTACATAAACACTTGTAGAAAAAAAATATCAGCCTTGTCATTCCTAAGAATTTTAAATTAAACAATCATAGTCTCGTAAAAACTGTATAAATCGTTTTCTATATAGTAAATATTTCATTCGCCCGAGATTCTTTATATTGATTATGTTTACGACTGAATCAATAGACTACTTTAAGTTCTAAATTTAATGAATTACAAGCATTGGTCATGAATATCATCAGGCCATAATTTTATAAGAGCAAATCGCTGTTTTTGGCCGTCTTTCTCGAGTAAAAAAATAAAAAAGACCCCCTTGAATGAGGTGAAATGGGTTCAAAAGAAAAAATTGACAAGACATTGGGACTTCATAAAGTGCTTTCACTTCTATTTTTCGGAAATCAGGCAAAATCTTTTTAGAATCAATAAATTCTTGGCAGAGTCAAAGAAAACATTGGTAAACAATTTTCGACTTATAATTTTGTCTATGGTTTGAGAATCAATCAAAAACCTTGTTCTCGTCAAATTGCAAAATTTACACAAATGTGTAGTATTTTTGGCATACTCACAACTTTTTTTGAAATTGGTGTTAAGCTCTTTCAATATGATGCAACAGACCTTTTACTGTACTTTTTCACTGAAGTTTTACTAATACTCAATGAATGCTTCGGACTACAATAACCATAATTATTACGTAATTGCATGTCGATTTGTAGTACGTTTTGTTTGATTTTACCCTTTAGAATATTTCATCATATAATTTATTGGATATAAATCAATAGCTTGTCAGTGAAGATACATCAATTTCCGAAGTTACGATTTTCCATTTAATGAGAGGACCCACTCTGTTTTTGCTAAGCAGGGACAATTTTAATTGACTATTGAGTTTTTAATTTCTCTTATACAGAGATGGCGCACGTGTAGGTTTCAAAAGCAAATTAAATATATACGAGGGGACGCAAGGAATCCAAATTTTGATTTCTGATTCAACGTATTCTATTTCTACCTGCACCGAAAGAACAAAATGGCTTAATCTATTTAACACAGCCAATGACAGCAAAGTATTAACTAGTCCTCCAAACGCATCTAAAACCATATGTGAAAAATGTTTCCCGATATATTTTTTGAGTTTACCAAGAATTTTTTTTAATTTCAAGAAACCTTTTCCTTATTTTTGCAAAAGAGAAATGGAAGAACTGCACAGAGTTCTAATTTATTGTTAATCCTTTCTGATCAAGTCATATCAGCCCGTTTGATAACATTCAGATTTTTATTTGGTCATGAAAAATGGCTAAAGAGCACTGATGACTAAATAACGAGTTTAGTCGATATTCATAATCAGTTAGGAGCATGAATAAAGGATACTGATTATTCAGGCATTGATATAGTTGAAGTGTGTATATCTGACCAACAAATACTCTAGTTCTAAATCAGTGGGATCAATTTTTTTTTCCCCACAATGGCTTTCATAACACGGACTTGCGCACACTTTCGTTAAAACTGGATTCAGCCTGAACTACTGCTGAAAAAGGCGCACAATTTCAAATATTAATAACGTGCTTCGCCAATAGCCTGCCAAAAAAGTACAAGAATCTTAGATAAGAAGAAATATAAGCGTGTTAACATGGTTTTGATAATCCAGAAGTGTGATAATTTTTCTTAACTAACACTATAATAACCAATGAGTGATACCATTGAAGACTTTTTCCTAGTAGGTTAATAGGCTTGGCTTTTTTTTTACCAACAGAGACTGATCTTATTTCATTGATTTTACATAATTTATTTCCATCAGAAAATTTACCCAGTACAAAGCAACTGAAATAGTAAAATAGCTAAACTCTCCACCACCATTTTACCAACCCAACTTTTTTTTAGCAGCTAGGGTAAAAAACCAGTAGCCTATCCAATTGAGCAAAATTATGTAAAACTAAAACCCTCACATCTTGTTACCAAAGAGGAATTGAGAAGGATTGGGTATATTAATGAATAGCTAAAAGTCTAAGCTATGTATCAATAGGGTAAGATACCCAGTAGTCGGCCACCTGCCTATTCTTGGACAGAATGTAACTAACAGGGAACCTGTAATATTTTAACAAAAGTTTTTATACATAGCTGGTTTCCCTGGTCTAATAGTGACCAGGGAAACCAGCTATGTATAAAAACTTAGTTGTTAAAATATTACAGGTTTCCTGTTAGTTACATTCTGTCCGAGAATAGGCAGGTGGCCGACTACTGGGTGTCTTACCCTATGGTTATTATTCAGATTATTTAAGATCAACCACTTAACTAGGCCTATTAGTTTATTGACTTACCTGCAGGGACCTCTTTTTAGAAATACCAATTATCCTATTTTGTTGTATATATCCTTTTAGTGTTTCAGTTTTATTCATATATTGACACAAAGCTGATTTCCTTCTGATTCTAGAAATGTAACTTTTATTGCTTGATATTTATTCTATAAATCACAAATAGCCTATTTAAATATAACTTTTTGTTTCTACTGCTTTTCAAAACAGAGACCACATTTTCAATTTATGCTGACAAATCATTGGTGAAAATTTGACCAAGAAGGTGGGGTCCTTATTACTGTCCTCACATTGCTTCATGTTGTAGTAAAAAGGGGTGGTCCAAAAACCCACTGCTATTTTTCCAGAATGCCAAAGAAAAGTGGTCTTTCCCAAAAAGAGGTGTTTTACCCTAGCCAAGAACATTTGGGGACCCCCCCCCCCCCAAGTATGTTAGTATTGTACCAATACAATACAATTTCCCCTTTGAAAAAAAAAACTTACCTAAAATTTAAATCTTGCATTCTCTGCCCATAGCCTATTCAAACTTACATGTTTCTTTCTGGTTTATTAAACACCAAAGAACAGCATCAATAATTCATGGTGGATGTGGTTTATTTACACAAACAAAAATATGTGAAAATCTGATTGAAAGAAGTGTAAGATATTTAATGAAGCTAATTATTCAAAACCCAAATTTCAATAGGCCTAGCAGGAA
Source organism: Artemia sp. Qi Xiang Cuo (assembly GCF_049724085.1). NCBI lineage: Eukaryota > Metazoa > Arthropoda > Branchiopoda > Anostraca > Artemiidae > Artemia > Artemia sp. Qi Xiang Cuo. The sequence continues at coordinate 29,685,787 of NC_142800.1, read as the reverse complement.
TTGTATTTTAATTGTTAACATATTAATATGATAACTTTACTTTAAATTTATATGTCATGCTCTCTTACTAATGAATCCATACTAGGCAGACTGGATACATGGGTGCAGCTAGGATTTTAAGTTTGGGGGAGGAATTTAAAAAATATAAAAAAAAATCAATGCAGACACATAAGCTAAATTTCCAAGCTGCACCCCTGACTTGATATTATGGTTTTAATTGATTGAATCTTGGGTCTCTCACCTATTCAAGTGAACATTCATTAAACAGAAATGCATAGTTAGTAAAAAGTACCTGATAAAATCTGACACCCTTTACTGGATAAGTCACATAAAAAAATGACCAATACCCAATATCTTTTTGAAATTATGTTAATTTTTGAATTAAAATCAAGCTATAGAGTTAAAGTCAAGACTGATAGTCTGAGTTAGAGGCAAAGCTAGCATAAGCCTTTTTCAGGATTGCATAAAAATGATGTCATTATCACTTGTTGATAGATAGTCTATCATCCATCCATCCTAGGGCAGAACTAAGGTTGATAGTCATAGAACTAAGGGGTGATTAAGATTTTTGGGTTGGCTCATCAATAATGACACTAATCCCTATATCAGCTGGCTAATATATTGGTCAGGCCCCACACATGATTTCTTTTACTCTTCTCATACATTTTGAACATCTTTTGCAAATTAAATCTTGGAATAAGGATTTTGTGCCAATATTTTGAAACAAATTATACACTCTGAAAGAAAAATATTAGAAGTATGTGAACACTCTAAAGCTTACAGCCAAAAATAAATTACATTAATTATTCACTTGAGAACAAATTAATGTCTGATGCTGGATTTACACTTTCATAAAGAGCCTGGCAAGGTAGGTTCCAAAGCCTAGTACTGGTGTCACAGCTGCCTTGCATGGCTTTAGGAAGATTCTGCATGACCAACTGGTGATGGTTCTTCTATTAAGTTGAATGTTCTAGTTTTGTTTAGATACAGCTAGTGAGGAGTGTTCATATGACTTCAGGGTAAATATATACCAAATCATATTATTGAGTAACAACTAAAGTGAATAATCCATTTGATGCCTTTTTTTATGCTGATTACAAATATAGTAATCATTTCTATCAGAAATGAATTTAACCCCCCCCCCCCAATATATGCCAATCCAGGGTATATATTTCTACATTAGGTGGGTGGGGGCAAAGTTTAAACTTACCTCCCATTTACATCAGAAATAAAGTTGCCCCCCCCCTAATGTAGAAATATATACCCTGAATTGCCATACATAGGGGGGGGGGGCAAAATTCATTTCCAATGGAAATTATTATTATATTTGTAATCAGCATAAAAAAAGGCATCAAGTGGTATATTCACTTTAGTTGTTACTCAATAATATGATTTGGTATATATTTACCGACTTCAGAAGAAATTTTCATGGAAAAGTTGAATACTTAACCAGAGAGTCTAAAATTTGACAAAAGTAGAAGATGTATAGAATAATTTTAGAAAAATAGTTTGGGAAGTTGCTGATGGTGTCTTAAGAAATAAAGATAGAAACACATCTAGGAATATTTTTGAAAATGGTTTATGTTTAATGGGAAGGAGGAGGGACTTGTACAATGATTATTTGAGTGATAGATCATACAAAAATAAAACGATTGTGAGGAAAGTGGAGAGAACATAGAATAGGAATTAAGGAGGTCTGAATTAGAGGCCATGGATAAGATTTCTGAAGATCTGAAAGATACAGCCTGGTGGCATAATTGTAAAGCATTGTACTGACATGTTAATAAATTGTGTGGGAATAGTAAGTCTGAACTTGTCCCAGTTAAAGGTAGGAATGGGGTCACAATTACTGTTACAATAAAAGTAAAATAGATATGCATAGAGCTGTGATAAACTGTGATATTAAGTACAAGAAAAAATATATAAAATAGTGAAAAAGTTTTTGACACTTTAGACATGAAGGAAGATAAATTTTATGAGGAAGAATTAGTGATAGTGCTAAAAGGATTAACAAATAATAAACCACAGTTGCTGATACTGTGGTAGATGAGTTTTTTTTTTAAACATGGTGGCTGTGAAGTTAGGGATAAATTATTGAAGATTGTGAAGATTTGAAGATTGTGAGTTTTGAAAAAGAGGAAATACCTAGTAATTTTGGGAAAACCTTAATTGAACTCCGAAAGACAACAAGAGTTGTGGTAGTTATGGAGACATTAGCTTGGTTTCTGTAGGAAGCAAATTATTTAGTATGAAGGTACTTTTTAGTTTTAGAGATGATGTAGATAAAGTCTTAAGAGCTGAACAGCATACTTTTAGGAAGGGAAAAGGATTTGTTGACTGAATTTTCATTCATACAATAACTGAGAAGTGCCTGAGTCATCAAACCCCTTTAGTCCCCAGTTTTATACATTGTCAGCAAGTGTTTGATTAAGCTGATAAAAAGAGCTTTATCAATGGTCCTATCCTTGTATGGTATACCAAATAAATACATTTAAATGATTAGTGCTATGTATAAGAATAATGTTGCTGCAGTTGAGGTAAGAAATGAGGTTAGTTGCTGTGTTTGCATTTAATCAGGAGTTGAACAGGGTTGCATTCTATCCCTGTTTATATAAATTACTTTGATGGGCTTTGTCCTAAGAAGCACAGCAAAGGCAATGAGAGAACGCTGAATCAAATATGGAAGTAAAACTCCTTGATTTAGCTAATGCTGATGATTTAAGCATCCTAGATGAAAATGTTAGTAAAATGAATGAATTTTTGGAGGTTTTGAGAGTTCAAGGTGCAAGAATAGGTTTGAAAATTAATGTTGAGAGGACTCAGTTCCTAAGTCTAGAAATAAGCAAAGGTGATACTGGATAACAAGATGATCAATCAAGTAGACAGTTTCACTTACCTAGGTAGCATTATTAGTAAAGATGGTGCATTTAGTGAAGATGTTAAAGTAGAATAGCCAAGGCCCAGGATGTTTTTTTCACAGTTAAAAAAAAGTTGGGAAGAATAGGAACATAAGTCTGCAGACCAAGATTGGAATATTGCAAGCTACAGTTATGACAGTGGTCAAGTATGGATCTGAAGCGTGCACAGTCTGAAAGACAAAAAAGGACTTGTTAGATGTTTTCTAGAGAAATTGCTTGTGGATTGTTTTGGGTACCTGTCTGACTGACCTTATCTCTAACAGGAAGCTGTGTAAAAAGTGTGGTGGAATCCTGCTTTCTCAGCCTGTATGAGAGAAAGGTTTAGATGGCTGGGACACGTTCTGGAAAGGAAGTATGACATATTTCTAAATTTGCCCTGGTAGATCAAGCATCTTGGGCCAAACAAAGAGCAGGTCATCCCCAAATGGGGGGGGGGGATGTTCTAGGGAAAGATTTCAGGGAAATGGGAACTTCTTAGGAGGGTTTAAAAAGGTAGGCTATGACTAGAATTAAGGAAGAGCATGTGTAGCTGTGTTGACCTCTGACAACATAGTGGTGTAGTGTTTTGTTAGTTGTAGTAGTAGCAGTAGTATTAAGATAAAAATGCCTATATCAGAACATACTGATAAAAATTAAGTAAGAATTGTGTTGTTATCATAGCAAATTTAGAAGAAGAGCATTTCTATAAGATTACTGAATCCATTTCTCTTATTTTCAGTTGCTGCACCAGTTTGCTTAAATAGGTTGTTGGAAAAAAATCTGTTACTGCCAAAGAAGTAATTATTTACCCTACCTTGGAAATCTGGTGAGTCAGGTGAATGAAACCTTCAATGATGGACCAAAAGTCCAATTAAGGGTCCAAAAGAATGTGTTCAAGTGTCCATCTTCACCCTCTGCTACTTGCAAGGTTCCAAGGGTTATATGACAAAGGGTAATGGAGCTGTCTCAATTTTAAGTTTGGTTTAAAGTATGCTGCACTTATATTGTTTGTCTTGGCAATGTAGTTAACACACTTGTGCTAAATTCTCTGCAAAATTTGACTTTTAAAGGTATGATGTAATTAAGGCAGGATAATTTACATTTACATTACCCTTTTAAATTCTAGATAAGAGGTATTTGCTATCTTTGTAAGTAGTTGATGTAGTAGTTGTAGCACAACAATTTATTATGCATCAAAATACAAAAACATTAATCAGCAATATGCTAAAAGGTAGAACAAAGCTCAGGAATGTGTGTAAAATCTAAATTATGACCCTAATGGTTTTTAAAATATCTGCCCTCTTTCTCTTTCAAAGACTGCTGACTTTCAAAGACTTGGACAATGTTTATGTTATAAAAGTAAAACTTACAGGAACAGATCTACAGCACAAGTGAGTCCACAGGAATGTGTGTAGAATCTAAATTGTGACCCTAATGGTTTTTAAAATATCTTCGTCCTTTCTCTTCCAAAGATTGCTAACCTTTAATGAACTTGGACAAAGTTTATGTTATAAAGGTAAAACTTACACGAACAGATCTACAGCACAAAATGAGTTCACAGAAAAGTTTTTGGAGCCTTATATCTTTGGAGACCTTGTAAAAAAAAAAAAAAAAAAAAAAAAAAAATGAAAGAGAAGCCTTAGAATTGTGTTGTTGAAACAAAGAAAAGTAGACTGCATTGAAATTCAAGAATTTTGATTTTGTTCAAGTGAGGACAGGTCCTATCTTCTTTGTGATCTCCCAAGCCTAAAAATTGGGAAGGAAGAGAGATAGGAGCTTGAAAATTCCTTTCCTGTAAATTTAGGCTCCATTCCAGAAGGCTCCATGAAGTAGAAGTATAAAAATGAGAGCAGCCTTTTAGCCCTTTTTTTATCTTTATGTCCATTTATATAGACTTTGTTTTGACGAATTTTCTAAGTCCAAAGTCAGGGCGGGGGGGGGGAGGGAAGAATAGAGGTGGTTACTTGATATCTTCCTTCTGGGCATTAATGCATGTTGTAGATCCATTCCTGAATATTGTGTTCACAAGCCTCATAGGTTTCTAAGGTATAAAAAAGCTTTCAAGGTATAGTTTTGCAGAGGTTTAAAAAAATAAAACATATACTAGTGCCACTGACAATGCAGTATTGCTCAGCAGACAAAAAAAGAAAATAAAAACAAGCTTTAAATTTAGTATAATTTTAATCTGTTAAATTGTAAATTTTTACTGAAGATCCAAGTTTCTTTAGATCCAGTTTAAAACCTCCTGAGAGCAAGTATATTATTTTGTTTGAAAACTCTCGTGTTGATTATAAAATAGTTAGGGCTAGGTTAGTATACAGAATAAAGGCTGGATAAGAAATGTAGATAAATATAATTTACCTCTTGCCTCTTTGTGGGCAAAGTGGCTCTTTTTTTAGAATTATGTGAAGCACAAGTGAATAAAAGATAAAAAGTAAACACAACTGATATTTTCGTATATAACATTCCTTTTTGTTTCTATATACAAGCTTAGTTTTTTTTTTCAGTTCTCGATGCTCTTACTTTTGAAAAAGAAGATATTTTAGAATTTTGCCTCCATCATGAACCAATCAAGATTCAATGAAGAAATGTTGAGAGAGGCAGCATGTTTTGGAGATATGGAGGCTGTTATAGAACTTCTTAATAGAGGTGTTAATGTTAATGCCCAACATGACATAAATGGATGGTAAGCATACCTCACAAGGCCATAAATTTGACTCTTTGGTATCCAGAGCAAGCGTAAATCTATTTTCCAACCCCTTCCTACAAACATTTCAAGCATTATAACTTGAATCCTATCAAAAATTACATGCCAGAACCCAGGGCCAGATAAAGAGTAGTTTGAGCAGTTGGGCCCAATTTTTGCCCCGCATTACCATCAAATTGTACAAAATTTTTGTTCGAAATTTAAAGTAAATTGCTTTTGGTAATAATGGAAAAATGATGAATTATTCAATTAGTTGAAAATATATTTATTTTAAGTTTGCATTGCTCGAAGAGATTTATTAATGTATTTATTCTTTAAAATTTGATTAATATGACATTTGATATATTTATGTATTCTGAATCTGAATTATATTTAAATACTTAATACATATAGAGGGCTCTGCAAAAAGAATTCAATTGGGCCCCAGACCTATTGGATCTGGGCCTGAAAATACTTTTCTTTGAACAACAACCCCTTCCTTCATGCCTTGTATGACACCAATATAAAACAAATATGCTACCTTATAGCAATATTTTTTTATATTAAAATAAAAAACTATGCAAAATTCTCCTGGCTATTTCCTGCAATCTTATTTTTGGGTTTTGAGCACAGCGTAAATTTTCTCAGAACGTTTTAGCAGCATATTCCTTTTGACTTTTAATTTTATATTCTGTAGAAAAAAGAGTTATAGCAGATATTGAAAGAAAGATATTTTTGATTGTAAACTAGCTTAAAAGAAAATCAGTATGTACCCATTGTATGAAGGCCACCAAATCAGGATCATGTAAAGATGTGTAATTTGTACAAGTGGAGGGCCCTATACGAGTTTCAAGACCTTTTCTCATCCACTGTGTTTTAGTAGAAAGATGTATATTTGGAGAAAGTGACAGATTTAGTAGAAAGGATTTAAACCTGAAATTAGGGTCATGCAAGGATGTTTAATCTATGTAAATGAAACGTCCTGCTTGATTTGAATAGGCAATGTCATGGTGACCAACTAGAATTATAGAATACAATTTTACTCTGTGTCTATCTGTACTTTTATGTCATTCTTGATATAAATCTATTCCTCTATGAGAATTCAAGTGCCATTTTTTCATCATGTGCTGTTATAAATACTGTTTTAAAATTTATGGAACAGAAATTACATGTCAACTATAGACTGAAAAGGTGCCAACTAATTAACCTACAACACCAAATAAACAAAATGTAGTATTCCCTAGAAAATATTTGAAATAGACAGTTGATGATTAACGTTAATATTCTCCAGAATGATAATTATTAAAATAAGACAATTTTTCTTCTTAGTTGTAAAACAACGTGTGAATCTGCTAGAGACAAATACGAATATTCAAAAAATACCACCAGAGATGATATGAATGGTTTGACATAACTCTTCTAGTTGAGTGGCTGGCGTGCTAGACATGTAATCCTATGTATTTCGGTACGGGAGTTCAAATCATGGTGTTGTCGGTTATTTGGTTTGAAACGAGGGTTAGTAGTGTGCCTCTAAGCTTAGGCAGAGTCGAACCAGCTCCAGATGGGTACCTGGAGGAATCCGTGCAAGGTAAACAGGAAGTGTTTGTGAAAGAAAGGATGAACGACCTCTAACCTCACTGTACTTCCTGGTTGAAGGATCTAGAAACAGAGATCAGTACTGCCGGCAGGGACTGTAAAATCCAGTGCTGTATCCTTCACCTTTTTGTACACCAGTGTATTTATGTTAATCATTTAGTCTATTGTTCTGACATATTTTTTTACAAAATCTTTTCTTAATTCTCATTTTACACATGGTAGTTTAAATTTTGTATGTCTTGATTGGAGTCGACTTGTTCCAGCTTCTCTTTCATTTATAGGGATTGTAAACTATGGAAAATGCTTAATAATGATTCTAAGGTAAGAAAAGATTTATTGCGCAAAGCCTGTGGGCCATAGCAACACATAATACAATATCCAAACAAAGCTCAGGAACAAAATACAGCTTTAGATAATAAAAATCAACAAAATGACAAAAAAGGAAACACACCAAGGTTCAGCATTTTAACCAACGAACACTAATCATAATAAAATTCAAATCCTAAAAACCATAACAAGCTATCCCCTTAACCATGATTCCCTATGTTTAATCCCTAAACGAAGAAATTTACACAACTGTTTAATAGCACATGCGTTCCTCTCAGCCATCCGCTCAATTAACCAGCATTCACTCCCAAACACTCGTCCAAAACATTCATTCCGCAATTCAGACAGCTCTTCTCACTCGGATAGAAAATGAAATAAGTTCTCATTCACACATCCCTACATTGGGCAAAAATAAGGGCCAGCCGCCAGCCTAAACTTCCCAAATATTTCCTTCTCTCAACTGAATCCAAACTATCCCCTCTTACCAACAACAAAAATTTTCAAATCCTCTTTATTCAACCCAAATTTAAAATAAACATCCCCCCCAACAGTCTTTGGCTTGGGAGTAAAACCTCAAAGACATAGATTGGTCCTTATGAACTTGCCACTCTTGGATTTCTTGGTCCTTTAGGCTTTGCTGGACTCCTTCCCTTTTGACACGGTTTCACCCATAGGGCCTTTTCCTTCATTCCATATCTCCAAAGGCCACAAAGTTCCAGTGTTTTTTTGACCCAATTAGGCAAAGAATCATGTCTTCTGTCCTTCAAGCTCTGCAAATGAGCTGACTGAAGAAGCCGAACTCTAGGTATCCTGACTATTTTCTCCCAAAATTTTACCAATCTAACGCTCCTTAAAGTGAAAAGCCCAAAATTTCCTTTCAGTACCACTAAACTAAATGAATCCTTCAAGCCTAAAATTCTCATAAAATATTTCACCTAAACTACTTCTAGCTTAGCTGCTTTAGCAAAACCCCAAGCCTCAGAGCCCCAATGTAGACTAGAAGCCACTTTTGTCTGGAAAACTCTTTTCTGGATCCTCATGTCAGCTAGCTGACCTAATTACTTCTCAGAAGCACATTTATTAGCCTATTACCTCTTAAATTACAATTTTCTACATGCCTATACATCCCCCTTAATGCACTAAACTTAACACCAAATAAACAAATTCTTCTTTAACCTCTAACACCTTTCCTTCAAAATTAAAATGAACCTCTGAATCAACATCTCCTTTACTCCTAAATACTAATACTACTGATTTCTTAGCGTTCAACTCTAAATCCTTCTTTTCTTTAATTTTTTATTATATCTAATTGCTTCTGAAGATTATCTCTACTATCCGCCACTAGAGCTATGTCATCCGCGAATAACATGCATGATAGCCTAAACCAATCCAAAGATACATAAGGGGCTCCATTACTTTTCATAAAACTATATAAATCATTATCAAACAAGGAGGAAAGCTTAGGAGATAAATTACATCCTTGTTTCACACCCACATGAGACGTGCCCAGCCTAGAAAAATTCCCCACAACCTTCACAACAAATTTCACCCTCCAATACATATCTGCTATTATTGCTACAAAGCAATGACGGCAAGCCTGTTTCTAACAGACTTTCAATTAAAAACCTCCTATTTACCGAATCAAAAGCACTTTTCAGGTCTAAAAAGACTACGAATAGCCGACCATTTTTTCTTTTAGCATATTTCCTTCTCAATACATCCGAGGTAAAAATATGGGCAACAGTGCTGAATGTCGATCTGAATCCCGCTTGCATCGGGCTAAGTATTTCCTCCTTATCTAACCAATCTCTTAGCCTAAATTCCAGAACCTTACAAAACAATTTACTTACCACATTTCCCATAAAGATAGACCTAAAGTTTTCGTCTAACTTCCTATTACCTTTCTTAAAAAGAGGCACTGGTACAGAAATGTCGCATGAGCGAGGTCAACTACAACCTACAGGCCTACTACAAACGAGAATATTGCGGCCAACATGGGTATTAAAGCTGTCCTTCCTAACCTCAGGGCCTTTGTAGATATACCATCTGTTCCTGAATACGAATTACCATTCATCTTTTTCAACCCAAATTTCTCCCAAATCCTGATTTTCTTGCTGAAATAAAATTTCTTAACAAGAAAATCTCAAAATTCTTGATCCCAAATTTCTTGTTGAGATACAGGCCTAATTAAATCGTAATCATTCTGTCTTAAAGAATTTGTTAACGTCCCTAAACCTAACTCTCTATCCTCTGAACCATTCGACTCATTTGCCCTGGCATATTCTGACTCCCTGTTTTCAAAATAATCTGGCCATGTCTCAACTGCTGGGACATCTCCTCTTATCCATGGGCCCTGGATTGAACATTTAACTACCCACCAAAAATCTCTAGGGTTATTCACCATATAAGCTCTCTTAAATTCCTCATTAGTTTTCATCTCCCTCTCTCTTTTTTAACTTTTTTAACCCTATTATAATCTGACCTTAATTTCTTATATTAGCTAGCCTGCGCAAATTCGTTTCCTGATCCAATGGGTCTGTTGCTTTAAGTAGCCTGAAAACCCTGTTTACCTCTTCCCTTTTCTGCCTACATTCTCCATCGAAAAAACCCTCATCTTTTCTGACCGGATGTTTCCTATCCTTAGATAAAGGGTTGATGCTCTCATAAATTCTATCTATAATTACCGAAACAGTTTGATGCAATTCAGCTGGTTCTGAAAAATTCAAAATCGAATGGCAATCATTCTGAAATTCCTCACTTTCTAGATCCATTTTAACCAATTCTCCTTTCTCCTTGGCTATCCAATCTGGTTTATCATTTCCTCACACGTAGACCTTTCATTTCCCCTTTCAGACCATCGAATAAACGCTCTCAACTTAATACTCACTGGCAGATGGTCAGATTCGACCAACTCTAGAACACCGAGGCCGACTGCCCGTGGCCAAAGAGAAAAACTACATAAAATATAATCAATTAAACTCGGGCCAGACCCACTATAACACGTATAATCACCCACACCAAAATCTCCTCCCAACCTTCCGTTCATAATTAGTAACCCTTCCTTTTTACAAAAATTTATTAAATTCCATCCCCATCTATTTAGTTTCCGTGATATATCCCTACTTTTCCTAATGGAGAAAACATACTCACATTCACTCTCCAAACGAACATTCTGACCTGGTTCATTTACAAGGGGTTCAGCAACCTGCAACTCGTCCTCTTCCCTAGTATATGCATTGAAGTCCCCTAGAAAAACAAAATTACGGCAAGGGTACATTCTTTTATGCAACTGAGTTTCATTTTTAATCAATTCTCATATGTCTTCATGGCTATAAGAACTATAAGAACTATTATTCAGAGGCAAATAAACAACACATATAACAAGGTGAACATTTTTAACTGATAATAGTAACCATAATAAATTTGCAGACTCACTTTCTAGCCTACGAAATAAATTAAATACGTCCTTCCTTACAAGCGCTGAAACTCCTCCATAATATCTACCATTTGCCAAAACTTTTCTCCGACACTCAAAAACATCAAAATCTTCACATGACGAAAAATCATCTAGAGAATTCCACGTCTCAATAAGGCAAACAACATCCCAATTTTCACAACTGGCTGATGTACTTGACAAATAGATTTTTTAACTTTTCCCTACTATAATTTTGCAAATTCGAAACTGCAAAACGTAAACACGATTCACTATGGCCCTGTATTCCCTATTCTGGCAATTTCTACTGGCTCCCAGGCACTACTGTATCTCCCCAACTAGGATGCCTGATAAAAAACCGGAGCTTTCACTATCTGGCGAGCCCCAAATGATTCGTAATCCTGAATCGTCTCCCTTTCTCGAGCATTTTTTTTTGCGCCTTTATCCTGCTCCAAAGGGCTAATGTTCTTACTATTTCTTTTGCCCTGTCTCACACTCTGCTGAGCTAAATCCACCTATGACCACTAGCAGCAGAATTTACCGATCCGCTTCTCTCACGTGAAATAATCTGATTTGCACGAGCGTAAGATGTCCCAGGTTCTTTAAAATCATTATGGGGCCTAGCCATCTCATCACGCACACGTTTTCCTTTCTGAACTTCAATCACTGTCCCATGCATGACTGATTTTGATCCTTCTTTACTGAGTAAACTTACATTGCCAATTACTTCATTGCCCCTGTGCATATTACGATTGAAGTCGGAACTCTGATGATCATGGGTTCTTATTTTCTCTACTGCTATAACCTATAACTGCTATAACCTATATCTTTGTTCTCGGTACATTTCTTTGATTTTACCCAATTCACTATCTTATGCAAAAATCTTATTCCTACGAAAAGTCTCACATCCCTCAGCTTTAGATGTAAATGGCCTTTCTACTCGCGGCTTCCGAAATTGGTATCAACTTACTGCGTGCCAATAAATTTGAAGAAGTGTAATCTGGGGCTACTGACAAATGAAGCCTTTTGAAAAGTGCAGCCGAAGTAAATAGGGATTTTTTAATTCCATAGACATCTAATTTAATTACGACTGGTCTGACTTTTTGGTTTGAAGGTAAACAAAAAACATCTGTAATATCTGTGTGCATAAACCTGGCACCTCTTACTATTTCATTTAAGCATCTAAGAATGTTCTCTTTTAGACTAGAATTCCTTATCTTTGGGTCAAAATTAAAGAGTGTCACATTACACCTTTTTTGATCTGCTTCAATTCTATCCATTATCTTATTATTCTTTGCAACTTCCATTTCCAGCTCACGAACTTCCATTTTCAGCTCACGAACTTGCGCCTCTGTATGTTCTGATCTTTTTCCACTTCACAAATTATCTTATTCAGAGATTCCGAAATTGAAGAAACCTCCATAGATAATGTTTTTACCTTTTCGCACAGGGGATTCAGTTTTTAAGCTCTATTGACATTTCACTTAATTTCATTAAAATCTGTATCTGGACTTCCGTTGATTCCGTCATCTTGACGGTAATTACTAGCTACTGAAAATAGAAAGGCGTACCTGTTTAAGAATCAATTATTTTATCCACACTGAATCAAAACGTGCAGTTAGCTAAGCCGCCGTTAATAACGGCTAACAGCAATTCCGAGTGAACTTCTCAGCAAAATCCAAAGATATTTAACTTCTCGACAAATTCTGCAGGATATATGTTTTACAACTCAAACTAATTGAATGCTGGATAATGTATTTCACAATTTCAGTCATATATATATAATCTGCTTTTTAGATGTTCACTGAATGAGAACTAAAATTGAACTGAGATGAACATAGGAACATAGATGACCCATTTTTTTTTTGATTTAAGAACATTTCAAATAATTATTCTATAGCATTATCTGTAATTGTCCTTGCCGAGTGGTTAGCGCAATACAATGGAAATCCTGAGAACAGGGGTTTAAGTCCTGGTATCGCTGGTTTTTTGGTTTAAAACAGGAGTCAATGGTGTGACTCTGTAAGCTCAGCCAGAGTCGACCCAGTTTTAATGGGTACCTGGAGAGATCTGGGGAGAAAACACGGGAAGCGTCGGATGATTTCCCCTCAAACCACGCATTGCACTCCCGGCCGAAGGCAGTAAAAAGTTTCGGAACCTGCGCAACGCAGACCATTTGGTCAGCATGCGAAAAGTTCTTTTTTTATTCTAAGTAATTAAAGTTTTTTCCTCAGGAGGTAATTCATGTAGTTAAATTATATTTTCTACAACCCATCGCTTGTTGTATTTGTTTTGTTGTGGCTTTTTTTGTTTACAAATTTAATTCAGTTCAGTGCAGGAGAGATGGACGTTATCTGTAGGCTATATTTGAGGTTGGAGCAAGATGCAGAACTGAACCCCTCAGACCTGCCTATGACCATCCACTTACAGACTATTGCTCCTTGTATGATTCTGATTCCGACAAGGTGCAACGTATCCACCTATATTATAATGTATGTAGTCTATTAATAGAATGGTTAACCTTTTTATAATAAAAGGTACAAGAAATATCTATTTTCACATGGACAAAATAGAAAATAAAATCTTCTTCCTTAAAAGTAAAGTGAAATATATTACTCATAACTGAAAGAGAGCACACGATTTATGGACCAAAAGCTGGGATTTCATTCTCTATTACAGGCCTCCCACTGGGTTCATAATTATAAATAAAGTTCATATTTTTAACCTAGGTTCATAAATGGTTCACAATTTAGAAAAAAGGTTCGTAAGCTTCCTATTTTTCTTGTCATCAGCTGAAAAGCACTTCTAGCTGGTGTCTCTTTTCTTATAAAAGACAAGTGAAGCAAATTTTTTTACAATGGTTTTATTTAAAAAATTTGAAACTTTAGCACTCAGCCTGCTTTGTGAACATACATTTTATTCTGCTCAAACAGATATTGTTACATCTAATTTGGTTTCTAATTTGTTACATCTAATTTGACCTTGATATCTTCTTGTACTAAGCTATCTTTTAGTCTTTTCCTTTTTTTGGCTTGAGTCTTTGCTACCTTCATAGAGTTTTCTAGTAGTAATATTCCTAAATAGTTGATTTAAGCTTATGAGCTGTAACATAACTTCTTGGCAGAAGATCATAAGTTGATTGATTATTCTTTTTTTGTTCTTTTTCTTTTGTTTTTTACATGGATTCACACTAATGCTTTTTGAAAGGACCTTCTACACGACATTGGATCTTCTTACTTGGCGTTGTTTTACGATGAGACTACAAATGCCAAAGGTGCAAAGGAGTTGAATATCATGATTATATACTGCTCGGAGACCGAAGAAAGAGTCTCTGTACGCCACCTACAGTCCTTTTTCATAGGACACGCAAAAGTGGAAGATTTACACCAGCACCTACTACAAGCTCTAAAGGATGCTAACCTTGATCTCCGTCAAGTCTTGATGCTGGGAAGTGACGGACCTAATGTCAACAAGAAAGTTTGGAGGTTATTTGATTCCGAAGTTAGAACTGTGCGCAGCGACCGAGGCCTAGCTGACATTGGGACAGGCAACATACACATAGTCTACAACGCTTTTTTGAAAGGTTTGGACCATCTCGGATCCAAAGTTTCGATTTTGCGATTTGAATTTTCTATTTCTTTAGTGGTTGGCTGCCCGTTTAGAAGACTTTGGTACCATCCAGGAGAATCTCAAGCTTCCTCCACATCGTTTCCTGAAAAATGTGCCAAGTCGATTGCTAGCCCTCGTTGTTTCAGCTGAGACTTGATGAGCAATGGGATGCTCTCGATGAGTATTTCCTGAAATTCGTCTCTAAGAAAAGACCAGAATTGATAAAGTCTAGCGGATACCGAGAGATTTCTAGCAGTCTCCAGTGTACCACAACCAAAGCGTTAGTCCTCTTTGTCATATCTTTCGGAAAGCTATTTGCTCAGTTCACAGAGTTGTTTCAACGTGAAGAACCACTTATCAACATTCTGTATGACGAAATGCGTCGATTAGTAATGATGACTGCCAGTCGTTTTGTAAAGCAAAGTGCTTTGACTGATATTCAGAAGGGAAAAACTTTTTCTGAACTCTCCCATTCATGTGGGGATTTTTTTTCATCCAATAAACTAACCTGCGGTGAGGCGTGGAAGAATGCCTGTCGAAGGTACAAAAAGTTGATGCTTTGAACTTCAGAAGTAGTGCCAGAACTGCTTACCTGGCCGCTTGCCGCCATATTGAAGAGAAATCACTAGGTCTAAGTGCCCTTCAGCATTTTCGGTGCCTGCGGCTGGATGATTCGAATCCTGAGACAAGAACAAGCGACTTTGTGAAAATCGTTGGATTTATGGCTTTCCGTGTGAATACTGAAGCTGCCATTGACAAATGGAACTTGCTCCAGCTGGAACCGAGTTTGCCTAAGAACATGACTTCAGCGAGGATTGATGTTTTATGGAACTCGGTTTTTAGTCTGAAAAACCATCAAGAACAGACAAAATATCCCCTTGTTTCAAAGATAGTAAAAGCAGCTCCCTGCATGTCGCATGGGAACACTGACGTTGAACGTGATTTTTCCCGGTCAGGACGGATCAAGACCGTGGAAAAATCATCAATGAAAGTCAAAATGCTCAATGCTAGACTGATAGTCTCTGACGCTCTAAAGAAGTTTGAGAACAAGCCCGAGATAGTCCCTATTACCAGAGAGCTGTTGATTTTGGGGCGAAATGCTTGCAACAGCTATAAACTGTACCTGGAAGCTGAGCGATCTAGACAGGCCGAAGAGGAGTCCGAAAGGAAAGAAGAAGAAGAGGAAAAAAAGAGGATGTCATCTTAGAAGAAGACCATTGAACACCTGGAAAAAGATTTGGTTGAGAAGAAATCAGTTGAAAAGGAGAAGAGACAAGTAGTAGAAAGGCTTCTTCAAGAACATAATGAGAAGCTGAAAAAAGCCATAGATGCCAAAGACTTTGTAGAAATAAGCCTCGCACAAAGTGTGATCGAGGCTTTGAGTCGGAAGATGTGCGAAGAAGATGGGGCAGCCAGAGAGGTTGAGTGGATACAGAGCAGGGTAAACAAATGAAAGTCCTCCATAATTTTGTTATATTTTGCCAAAAAAAGGAACAAGTAGAGTGAACTATTTTGTATTATTGTATTTTGGGTAAATATTTACCAAATCATATTATTGAGTTACGACTAAAGTGAATATACCACTCGATGTCTTTTTTATGCTCTTTACGAATATAATAATCATTTTTGTCGGAAATGAATTTTAGCCCCCATCTCTATATATAAATTAAGGATATATATTTGCACCTTAGGGGGGTGGGGGGAAAAGTTTAAACTTTCCTCTCATTTAAATCAGAAATAAAATTACCCCCACCCCCCTAATGTGCAAATGTTTGCACACCAACCGCCACTGTTTGTGTCAACGGACAGTTTCTGAGGTGCACATATCGTAAATTTAGGTTCATAATAGGTTCGTAAAAAGCGCAATCAAAAGTTCATAGAGTTCATATTTTTGTGGTCAAAAGTTCATAAAGTTTATATTTTTCACAAAAAATCTAGCAGGAGGCCTGCTATTATATTTCGTCAACATTTTTACTATTATCTTCTAACTCTGACCATAGATCTAAAAATGCAATACAGTTCTACACTGTTAATTTCCACCACTAATTACATATTTACTAATACCAAATGCGATAAGCTAGTCTTAGTTTATAGCATTACAAGTACGAGTTCTGTAGGATTTTATACTAGCCTTTACTTATTTTCTCAGTTATTGATGAAACAAAAATAGAAACATCGCCTAAGATAGGCAAGGACGGTGGCAAACAATATTGTCGTCTATTTTTTAATAGTTCCATAATGGATATTCCGAGCAAACTACTAAAAACCTAAAAATGTATTGAATTGATAGTGATAAGAAGCATCAATAAGATAAGACCAGTGAAAATGGTACTCTCCTTGTTTATTGTACTTTCTATTTGCTGGTTAATTTTTATTTCGAACACAATTGGTTTTCAATTTTATCAATTCTTCGAAAAATCTGGCCTATTGATTTCCTTAAGCTGTAGTATTTGAATTCCGAAATTGCGAAATTCACCCAGGGCTTCTGTGTTTTTTCTCCTTTTCCGGCAGATCGAGGTTGTTTGTAATTGCTGTTGATTTCTTCTTTTATTATAATAGAGACAGCTGGAACAATTCGATGGCCTCTATCCTCCTCCCAGACTTAGTGGGGACATGATTTTCTTTGGGAAGGGAGTATTTTCCATGTTCATTGTTGCTAGGATTTCTTCCTTGCCACGGTACTTTCAAGGCAGAGTGCGGCGACGGAAATCGAAAATTCATGAGAGGGGGTATAGAGTGATGCTTTGAATCGATCGGGATGGAACGGGAGCATGCGCAGTTGTGTTGGTCTCGTACGGCTTGGTGCTGCGGTGAGATGGTAGTTGTATTAATTGTCGTAGAGTGCTGCAGTAATCACTTATTGAGGCAAATTAGGGCACTAGACCCCTGCAGTTTAATCACTCATGCCTTGATACTCTATAATGCTGCTTGCAAGTCTGATATTATCTGAGGCGTGTATTATCTGTTTCTCCGCTGATGATTGTGGCGGGTGGTTCCTCCGTGGTGTGGAAACTTGAAGGGGAGTGATAACAACAAGCTATTAACGCATGTTTAGACACTTGCTCCTTGCACTTTAATGAGTCTTTTCTTCAAACTGGTTGATGCTGCATATTGGTATGAAATTATCTCAGGTGTTTGTTCTGTGTTGATTGTAGTTGTTGTTTTTTCTTTGAAATGGATATTCAAGGCAATTCTAGACAAGTTATCGTATTTTGATGCTTTCCAGGTGTACCAAATGCCCAGGAGATTCCTATTTATGCTACACAGATGCGTAAATGGTTAGGTACCCCTACCCTCCACCCAAAAAATATCCAGGAAGCCTTATTTCTTTTTTGGGGTGAACTATCTGAATATCAGAATTCCTTTATCTGAATTCCTCAATCTCAATCTGAATTCCTTAATCTTAGATTGGTCCTAAAAGCCACCTCCCAGAAATTGAAAATGTATTACCAAAAAATGCCCTTTTTTTAGTGTTATTGTGGCTATGGTCATAGTTGATTAAAGAGCTAAACCTACGTCAGTAAATGTAATAAAAACACATTCTTTTTATTTAGATAAAGCTATGAGTTTGATTATTACAAAAATGCATTGCCTGAAGTCTGCAGTTTTTTAGAGTCAGGGGGGGGGGTATAAGACAGCAACAAAAAGGCGATCTACATACAAAATATAGAGAAAACTGTGAAAATGCGAGACTAAGGAGAGTGGACTGAAAGACCCTTCCTCCTACCTATATGCCATACATACCTATATATCATTTTGGTTACTTTGATGTAGTTCTCAGTTTGAAATATTTCTAAATCTATTTTAGGACTGCACTTCATTGGGCAAGCAAAAGAAATCTTTTAAGAATAGTGGAAATTCTCCTAATCAATGGAGCAGATGTATCTATATTAACCAAAACTGGAGACCTAGCTGTTCAGCTGACAAGTGACGAGAACATTGTAAAGGCGCTAGACCCAAACAAAGAATCAGTGATGAATGATACAGACATATCGGACACTTCCCTCCCAATAACTCCAAATTACTTGAAAAATGCACCATTGTGCTATAAAGTTGACACCAGTCTGCCAAGAAAAATTTCAAAGGTGGAAGCTGCTAATTTAGAAGCTAATCTGACTCAAGAATCACACATTTCAAATCTTTGTACTCATTTACCCTCGAAGACTTTCGATACTTTCAAGCAAGAAGACAGTTGTGATCATGGTAAGTTTTTAAAGTACTTTATTCTAAGTTAGTTCAACACCTTCTTTTTTATTAATTAATTAAAAAAACTTTCCACAAAATAAGTTTTTCAAAGAAAAGTAAAGAACTCCATTAAACCAAAAACAAACAAAAATAAAGTCAAATAATCTACCAAGCGCGAAACTACCACAAATCAGCATCGATAAATAAATGAAAACCAAACCGAACAGAAATTACAATATATAACTGAGTCAAACTCAAAACGAGCAGAAATTAACATGAGTAGGGCACAAAAACCCTATGCTTTCCCAAGGCCAGAACATAATTTGCACTTTACTGAAAAAAATATAAATGTTTTTACTTTTATAACTTTAATACTACTACTACTACTAACAACTCATCGTAGCACCACGCCGCCTGAGGCCAACGCAGCTACGCACGCTCCTCCTTTACCCCAATCTATTCAAAGCCTCCCTTTTTACACCCGCCGACGAATTTCCCATTTCCTTTAAATCTTTCTTTATGACGTCCTCCCACCCCAGACGGGGACGGCCTGCTTTCCGTTTAGCCCTAGACGGTTGGCATAAAAGAACAATCTTCGACAATCTATCATCCTTCATCCGCACAACGTGCCCTAGTCACCTCAACCTTTCTTTCATTATAGCCCTAGAGAGTGGTATTAAGCCCCGTTTTTCGTTTGAAATACGGCCAGTGAGCCGGGTACCCAGAACAATCCTTAAGCAATTTCTCTGAGAAACATCTAGCAAATCTTCATCCGCTTTTCGGAGCGTCCATGCTTCAGATCCGTATTTGACCATTGTCATCACTGTAGCTTCTAATATTTTAATCTTGGTTTTAATATATGACTTTAATAAATCAAATAATTTTCACATTTTGATCACTTAATATCAGTATATGTATATCAAACTGAAAATGCACATTCATTTGTGTTTTTTTCAGTAAAGTGCAAATTATGTTCTAGCCTTCGGAAGGCATAGGGGTTTTGAGCCCTAATCATGTTCACTTCTGCTCGTTTTGAGTTTGACTCGGTTAGTTATTGTAATTTCTGTTCGTTTCGGGCTTCATTTATTTATCGATGATGATTTGTGGTAGTTTCACGCTTGGTAGATTATTTGATTTTATTTGTGCTCATTTTTGGTGTAATGGAGTTCTTTACTTTTCTTTGAAAAACTTATTTTGTGGAAAAAGTTTTCTTATTTAATTTCTCTTCGTTTTATATTGACATAGTCTTTTCAAGGAAAAGAAAATAATTCTTTAAATCGTTTCGTTTTATTTAATACTTTATAGTTTCGCCTGCTATTTGTATACTGGAGAAAAACTTTCAGCAATTTTTAACAACATACACCCTTTTAGAAATCTGGACACAAATGATAATGTTCAATTTAGTTTCATACCCCCTCTAGTTTACCTGAAATAGAAACCTTGATACCATTCGTAAAAAATCTGTTTACTTTCTTTGATAGCTTGGATACACTTACGCTATTTTGGTTTGGTTGAGTTTTAAGAGCAGAAGTAGCTCCGAAAGTTTGAACATAATACCCTCAGTCGTTTTTGGGATACTGCTGAGATGCCTGATTGGGAATTAGCATTAACACAGTGCATTTTGATTTAATCTTAAGGAACAATTAGTTTATAAACATAATGGGCAAATGGGCGGGTGGTCGTGGGAGGGGGACTAGTTGCCTTTCAGTCACTTTTGACTATTAAAAAGGGCATTAGTCCTTTCAATTTTCAATCGAATGAGCCCTTTTCGAAGATCCTAAGACAACTTCTTCGATACGAAGTGCCCTGGTCTAAAAAAAAACAAAAAAACAAAATAATGATACATTGTACCCACATCGATCTTTACTATAAAAAAGTAAAGGCTACCAAACCCTTTTAACTATTAAAAAGGGCACTAGCTCTTTCAATTTCCAATCAAATGAGCGCTTTTTGAGTTTTTACAACAAGAATTGCCATAAACACCTTATATGCCCCCAGGGCATAAATTACAACCCTTGCCCTGAGGGTTGTGAGGGGTTTGTCATCCTCGAAGACCTAATTTCCAGAACTTTCAACTATGTCAAACAAAATGGATATCTCAAAATTTTCGTTGGATGTGTTTGGGGAAATGGTTGGCTTGAGAGCGGAGTTAGTTGCCTCCAATCACTTCCGACTATTAAAAAGGGCACTAGCCCTTTTAATTTCCAATCGAATGAGCCCTTTTTGAAGTTTCTACGACAACGTGATCAATATGAACTTCATATGCCCCAGAGCATAGCTTACAACCCTTGCCCTGAGGGTTGTGAGGGGGTTGTCATCTTCAAAGACATAATTTCTGGACCTTTCAACTATGTTGAACAAAATGGCTATCTCAAAATTGTTATTGGATGTGTTTGGGGAAATAGTGGGCGTGATAGGGGGGTTACTTGCCATCCAATCACTTTCGACTATTAAAAAGGGCACTGGCCGTTTCAATTTCCAATCGAATGATATTTTTTTTTAAGTTTCTTCGACAACATTTTCTATAAAAAAAAAACTATTTACCCCCAGGGTATAACTTGCAACCCTTGCCCTGAGGGCTGTGGGTGGAGGGTCATCCTCAAAAACATAATTTCTAGACTTTTTAACTACGTCGAACAAAATGGCTATCTCAAAACTTTGATTGGATGTGTTTGGGAAAATGGTGGGTGTGAGAGTGGTGTTAGTTATCCTCCAATCACTTTCGACCATTAAAAAGGGCACAACCCCGTCTAATTTCTAATCGAATGAGGCCTTTTTGAGGTTTTTACAACATCACTATCTATAAAAACTTTATATGCCCCCAGGGTATAACTTACGACCCTTGCTCCGAGGGCTCTGAGGGGATTATCATCCTCAAAGACCTAATAGCTAAAAATTTTAACTACATTAAATAAAATGGCTATCTAAAATTTTTGATTCGATGTGTTTGGGGAAAAGGTGGGTGTGAGAGGGGGATTAATTGCCCTCAAATCACTTTCGATTATTTAAAATAACACTAGCCCTTTGAATTTCCAATTCAACGAGCCCTTTCTCAAGTTTCTGCGACAAAGCTTTCAATAAAAACCTTTTATGCTCCCAGGGCATAATTTACAACCCTTACCCTGAGGGCTGTAGGGGGGTGTTATCCTCTTAGACATAATTTCCGGACCTTTCAACTACTTTGAACAAAATGGATATCTCAAAATTTTGTGGGTGGGCGTGGAAGGGGTGTTAGTTGCCTTCCAATCACTTTCTACGATTAAAAAGAGTACTAGCCATTTCAATTTCCAATCAAATGAGCCCTTTTTTAAGTTTTTACGACAACGCTTTCTATAAAAAACCTTATCTTCCCCCAGGGAATAACTTACAACCTATGCCTTAAGGACTGTGGGGGGTTGTCCTCCTCAAAGACGTAATTTCCAGAACTTTCTAACACGGTAAACAAAACGACTATCTCGAATGTTTGATTGACTGTGTTTGGGGGAAAGGTGGGCATGAGAGGGGGGTTAGTTGTCCTCCAGCCACTTCTTACTCCTACAATTGATACTAGCTCTTTTAAATTTCAATCGAACGAGCCTCTTTTGAAGTTTCTACGAAACGCCTTCTATAAATACCTTATATGCCCCCAGGGCATAACTTACAACCCTTGCTCTGAGGGCTGTGGGGGAGTGTCCTCCTCAAAAACATAATTTCTATCTGGAAATCAACTACGCTGAACAAAATGTCAGTCTTAAAATTTCGATTGGATATGTTGAGGGAAATGGTGGGCATGGAAGGGATGTTAGTTGCCTTCCAATCACTTTCGACTATTAAAAAGGGCACAAGCCACTCCAATTTCCAATCGAATGAGACCTTTTTGAAGTTTCTACGACAACTCCTTCGATACGAAGTGCCCTTATATAAGACCAAGAAAAAAAAAATACATTGTCCCAACAACGGCCCTTGGCCTAAGGGCTCTCCGGGGGGGGGGGGTTGCTTCCTCAAATTTTCAGAATTTTCAGCTATGTTGAACAAAATGGATATATCAAAATGTTGATCGGAAATGTTTGGGGAAATGATGGGCGTGGGGGGGGGGAGTTCTCCCTCTAATTACAGTCGGGTGTTAAAGAGAGCCACAGCCCCGCCAATTTCCAAAAAAATAGCCCTTTTTGAAAGTTACATAACAACGCTTCCTATAAAAACCTTTTATGCTCCCAGGGCATAACTTACAACCTTAGCACTGAGGGTTGTGGGGGGTCGTCATACTCAAAGATATTATTTTTGGAACCACCAAAATGGCTATTTTCAACAAAATGGCTATATCAAAATTTTGATCGGAAGTGTCTGTGGAAATGATGGGCGTGAGAGGAATCACTTTCGACTATTAAAAAGGGCACTAGCCCTATGAAATTCCAATCGATGAGCCCTTTTTCAAGTTTCTACGACAAAGATTTCAAGAAAAACCTTATTGCCCCTAGGGCATAAATTATAAACCTTGCCCTGAAGACTGTGGGGGGAGTTCCCTGCTCAAAGTTATCATTTCCAAACTAAAAAGGGCACCAGCCATTTCAATTTCCTATCGAATGAACCCTTTTTGAAGTTTGTACGACAACGCTTTCTATAAAAACTTATATGCCCCCAAGGAAGAACTTACAACTCTTGTCCTGAGAGCTGTGGGGGGGGGGGGTTGTCATCCTTAAAAACCCAATTTCCAGAACTTTCAATTACGTTGAATAAAATGGCTATCTCAAAATTTTGATTGGATGTGTTTGAAGAAAAGGGGGCTTGAGAGGGGGGGGGGGTGAGGGTAGTTGTCCTCCAACCACTTTCGACCATAAAGGGCAATAGCCCTTTGAATTTCCAATTGAATGAGTCTTTTTTGAAGATTCTCCAACAAAGTTTTCTATAAAAACCTTATATGCCCCCAGGGCATAACTGAAAATCCTTGCCCTCTGGGCTGTGGGGAGAGTGTCCTCAAAACCATAATTTCTATCTGGAAATCAAGTATGCTGAACAAAATGGCTATCTCAAAATTTTGATTGGATGTTTTTGGGGAAATGGTGGGCGTGGAAGGGGTGTTAGTTGCCTTTCAATCACTTTCGACTATTAAAAAGGGCACTAGCCATTTCAATTTCCAATCAAATGAGCCCTTTTTGAAGTTTCTACGACAACGCGTTCTATCAAAACCTTATATGCCCCAGGGCATAACTTACAACCCTTGCCCTGAAGAATGTGGGGGGGGGGGAGGTGGTTGTCATCCTCAAAGACCTAATATCCAGAACTTTTAACTAGGTTGAACAAAATGGCTATTTCAAAATTTTGATTGGATGTGTTTGGGGAAATGGTGGGCGTGAGAGGGGAGTTAGTTGCCCTCCAGTCACTTTTGACCTTAAAAAAGGGCACTAGCTCTTGAAATTTCCAATCGAATGAGTCCTTTTTAAAGTTTCTACGACAAAGCTTTCTATAAAAAAAAAACCTTGTATGCCCCCAGGGCATAACTTACAACCCTTGCCCTGAGGGCTGTGGAGGAGTGTCCTCCTCAAAAACATAATTTCTATCTGGAAATCAACTACGCTGAACAAAATTGCTATCTCAAGATTTTGATTGGATGTGTTTGGGGAAATGGTGGGCGTGGAAGGGGTGTTAGTTGCCTTCCAATCACTTTAGACTATTAAAAAAGGCACTAACCATCTCAATTTCCAATCAAATGCTCTTCAAATTTCCAATCGAATGAGCCCTTTTTGAAGTTCCTACGACCACACTTTCTTAAAGAACCTTATATTTTTCAATGGCATAGCTTCAAACACGTGCCCTGCGGACTGTGGGGGGGGACGTCATCTTTAGAGACTTAATTATCAGACCTTTCACCTACGTTTAACAAAATTGCTATCATAAAATTTTGGATGTGTTTGGGGTAAAAGTGGGCGTAAGAGGGAGGTTAGTTGCCCTCCTATAACTTTTGGCCTTAAAAAGGGCACTAGCCCTTTGAATTTCCAATCGTGTGAGCCCTTTTTGAAGTGTCTACGACAAAGCTTTTTATAAAAAAAAAACCTTATATGCACCCAGGGCATAACTTACAACCCTTGTCCTGAGGGCTGTTGGGGAGTTTCCTCGTCAAATACATAATTTCTATCTGGAAATCAACTACGCTGAACAAAATGGCTATCTCAAAATTTTTGTTTGGATGTGTTTCGAAAAAATGTGGGAGTGGAAAAGATGCTAGCTACCTTCCAATAATTTTTGACAGAGAAAAAGGGTACTAGCTGTTTCAATTTCCTATCGAATGAGCCCTTTTCCAAGTTTCTACGACAACTCCTTCGATGCGAAGTGTCCTGGTCCAAATAAATGAAACATTGTGCCAACATCGGCTTTGGCAGCCTTTACTTAGGCAGCGCTATTGCGCTGCCTGTGATTGGGTGGAAAGAGTAAGGATCAATTTTGTATTTTTGCTACAAAAAAAAGGACTTTCAGTATTTGCAAAATAAATTATAGTTCCTGCCTGGTATTGCCTGCTTTAAGTATTCTGCAATTCAGTCTGTTTAATAACTTTTGAAAAAAATTGGATTATTGTTTTATATATTCATTGATCAATATATTACAGCAAATAGCACAATATATTACAATATGTTATATATCAATATATTACAGCTTGTGTATATCATATCATATCTATCATTGTGTATATGTATATCAATATATTACAGCTTTCAGCAACAAATAACATGAGTAAGTAAAACGTTGAATAAAATACGAGAAAATAAAACAACGTGCGTAGACAACAATGATATGAAAGACGAATACCATACAACTAGAAAGAAGTTTAGAATATTTAGCTATGAGTAAACTAGCGAAGTACTATAACACAATGAACTAAGAACTCGTTATATATAAATTCGTTAAATATAACGAATTCTAAATAAAATTGAGTAAGGACTAAGTAATGCTCAAATGATTCAATATTAACTGCTTCAACAGCGAAAGAGGGGATGGTGTTCCACGATTCAGTGTTTCTAGTAGCATATGAACTTTTTTTTTTTATTTTTTTATGGTTTCTAGAATAAAGTTGTAATTTGTGGTGACGGCCTGAATAATGAGGACCAAAATGTTGGAAAACCTCAAAAATATTACCTAGAAAACATATCAAAAACGCAGTTGAAGAAGGAAAGAAGTCTTGTAATTCCCAGGGAGTTGCAATTGAAACACAGGGTTTTTTACATAAGTGCAGGGAGGTAGCGAGGATTTTCCCATGTGGAAACAAGATGCAACTTGGTGGTGCAAAGAAAAAACTGATTAGAAAAAATTGTGGTATAATATTGTGTAGGTCCATTGGGAGCTGCCGATACCTTCTCATATCAATACCCAATTCACGTCTCATCGTCCAGAGCTAGCCTCTGGTTTTCAGGAACTACAATTATTCGTGTATGCAACCACGAGGAAGTGAGAGAGAGAGGGGGTGGGGTCATCTCCCTATGGTTTTTTTTCCCAGGGACACTGAAAATGAAACCAGCCTTGAGACGATTTGATAGTTTTAGAACCGGGAGAAACATCTTTGATGCTCTTCAGAGTATTATGACTGCGTTGTGTCTATGACAGTCTCTCTATAACACTGTTCCTGTC
The DNA here is from genome assembly GCF_049724085.1 of Artemia sp. Qi Xiang Cuo. Taxonomy (NCBI): domain Eukaryota; kingdom Metazoa; phylum Arthropoda; class Branchiopoda; order Anostraca; family Artemiidae; genus Artemia; species Artemia sp. Qi Xiang Cuo. The sequence continues at coordinate 29,659,458 of NC_142800.1, read as the reverse complement.
TCATAGGGCCTCGTTACACTACCATTGCCATGCAAAAACTTGATTTATTTAAAATTTGTACCATCGTTTTTTTCATTCATAGCCGATTGTCTGTGTTTAGAAAGACATACAGATTTGTCTTCATTTTAATGTCAGTGTTTCTCCATTTTTGATTTATAGGTTTGCACTTCTTTACGTTAGACCAAGTTCACTAATACATCAAATACCTATAGGATAGACTAATCATAAGGTTTTTCCAAAGGGTCGTGAGTTTTATAAAAATGGATTTTGGAGTCCAAACATTTGGAAATATATTTATTTCTAGCATTTTAAATCAGTTTCCGTGGGGGTGAAGAGGAAGTCCTTTGGATCAACATTTTTGGAAATGCTTCATCTCCCACACGTGCCTAGGTACATTCGCAATTTTCATTTCATTTTCTTGTACTTGCTTCAAACTTAATCATTAGTTCTATGTCCTAAGAGGGTGGCGAGATGTCCATACATCTCTAATGCTCCCACCAAAACGGCCCTGATAAATGAACTTAGGCCAGCCTTTGTTGGCTGGCGTTACCTGAGGATTTTTATGAGTGGGGGTGAGGTTAAAACAGGAACAATTTGTAATTTTAGGCCACTATTTTTCCAGGGGGAGGGGCCTCGATATTAATCTTGATTGGGTTCACTCTTGCCTGTTTGTACCGTACAGAGATTAATTGTGCACCTTGGCCTTCTTATTGGCATAACAATCTCTTTCCTCCCTTTTCTGAAAGTCATGAGATTCCACAAATCCCTTCCAAGTTCTAGTTTGATGTATTTTGCCATTTAAATAATGAGGTCTGATAACTAGTGGTAAAAATTTAGAGATTATGTGGATTAAGTTTTTATAAAAAGCTGGCACTAAATACCCCGCCCCCCCTCATTAAACAGAACATAGATTTTCGCTTTTTTATTTGATCTTGTGTTATAATTGTGGGTGTCGTTGTTGTCTTTTATTTTTTTCTGTTTGAAAAAGATATAGCTCTGGGGGTGGGGATGGGACTGGCTGATTGGGTACACCCTATCTCTTAATGATCTTCAAATGCCTAGTTTCAAACCATTCATGATAATGACTGTTTAGCTCTAAAAACAGGAAGTCTGAAAACGGTATGTGGCTAAAAACAAAAATCAGAATATCAAATTTGTAATCAAATAACCAAATTATAAAATTTCTTAATTTTAAAGTTAAAGTTATCTTTTAAAGTTATCTATCAAACATTGTTATATTAGGCTTTTGCAGGATTTTTAGTTTGCAGAATTTTGGGAAAAGGGTACCCGAAAAGGGTATGTTTTTTTTGCGAAAACTTCTTTTACAAATCCACTATGTTTCAGACTGCTATAGCAGAGGTTTTAAGCCCCATCTACAAGAACTGTCAGCTTTTTATTTTCTTTAAAAGGATGGTCATGGATGTATTTGTTACATCCATGTTCATTTTTGTTTGATTTGTTAGAGCTGTTGCTTTTTTTTTACACCAGCAGTAATAGTATCCAGCCAATAGTCGTAGAATATCAAGAGAGTATAAATAATGTCTCGTGGCTTTTCTATATCAAAAGATGTGTAATTATGTTACAATGTTAATTTCTGCCATTTCGTTCCATAAAACACAATTATGGGTGGCAAATGGTACAAGAGAAAAAATTCTGACATGGCCAAATGGACGTAAAAGTACTGATCAGATATTTGTATAATTTCCTAGTTTCAGATTCTTATCCACTAATCTCATCCCAAGGCCGTATCCAGGGGGGGGGGGTTACCCGGTTTGGACCCCCCTCCCCCCGAAATTTTTGACCGAGTCGAAAATAAGTCGAAAATTAGTAAAACCTAGGTAAAAATCAGTAAAATTAGTCGAAAACTGAGTAAAAAATTAGTACCCCCCCCCCCCCCCGAAAAAAAATATTGGATCCGCCCTTGTCTCATCCACTTCATGTTTTAAAGCTGCACTTTGGCACATTCGTCCATCAGCAAGTTTAATTAAAAGTAGCCTTCTTTTTTTTTATCAAAGTCAAGGGTGGTATTGAAACTCTTAAACGAACAGAAGCTTTCCAGTGTATAAGGGCTTCCGTTCCTCTGTGCAGGGGTATGCGTTAAGTTTTGTTTAGTACTTAACTGAAAACATTTTAAGGTGCAGAAAATAGTCAACTAGGGAATACCTGCTGGGTAACATCTTTTATTAATGTATATTTCAAAATGTTACAATATGCTCTTATTTCTCCGGAAGTGTATGAATTAGGCATTGACCCTAGGATGTGACATTGTACACATTATTTATTTGTGAAAAAAGGAAATGCTCTTTAGATCCCAAAATTGTTTTGGGTATTTTGTTCTTTTTGATGGACTTCCTTGAAATTTTCAGGCGACGTCGTGTTTTGGCATTTGGCTACGTTCGACCCTGGAGGGAAAAGGCCAGGAAGGGGTTTAGTTACTCTCCAGTTTGGCTCTAAGATAGGGCTACAGGAATTGCAATCACCATTATAATGAGGCTTTATCTGACATTCCATGACCGTGGGTTTAATGCAATCACTTCTGGTAAAAAAAAACAAAAAAAATAAAACAATTAAATACGCATCTATGACAGGAGAGATGTCAAATTTCGCATTTTTGTTAGGGGCTTGAAAATTTTGTTAATGGATGTTGGGCATTTAGCATTCTTGTTAGGGGCTTGGGCATTCTTGGGCATTTTGTTAGGGGCATGAAAATTTTGTTAATGGATCTTGGGCATTTAGCATTCTTGTTAGGGGCTTGGGCATTCTTGGGCATTTTGTTAGGGGCTTGAAAATTTTGTTAATGGATCTTGGGCATTTAGCGATTTTCATAAGGAGTTATCTCGCCCATTTTTGTTTGAAATCATGCAAATTTACATTAAGCTAAGAAATTATGATTAGTACCTTGAATTTAATGAATTGTAACTATTTTGAATCAGCATAAAATGGAGAGCTTTAAAAATATATATATTGTTTCTAAACTTGCATTTTATAGAATTTTTGTCACTTTTGGCATGTGTCACCCTTTGCCTATAGTTTGTTACCACATACTGTTTGATATCCATTCTACTCAAAATGAGCATATATTATTGACAGTTATTTGCTGGTGTCATTTTACTTAGCTTTTTAGACTCTATTCATTAATGTACAGAATTGCTGTTACGTACAAATTAATAGGGGTAGACCAATGGATCTTCCTGTGAAAAGAGGGGAGGGTGGAAACTTCAAAAACAACATTTTAGGCCAGAATCCTCCCGCTTTTCGTGAGAACTTCTACAGAAGTTGAATGAGGAGAGAGAATCTATCCTCTAACGCTCATTCAATTGGATGGATCAGTCCGACTTTTTGGGGGAGGGGAGACAATAGAGAAGGTAATTGTGTCTTCGACTACGGGGAGGGGTAAGAGCATAAAAAATATCAGTTTTCTGTAGCAGACATTAGAGATAAACACGAAGGTGGGGGATTTTGGCTCCTTATTTTTCTTTATTTGGTCGACAACTCTTCTTTTATTACTCAAATATTTTTGAATCTAAAATAGGAGACTACGTTCATATACTTACCTACACAGAGGTAAGAGGGGAAGGGGGAATTCCCCTTTTCAAATATTTTTCAAAAGACCCCTCCCCCCAGAAAAACCTTACAATTATGAAGAGATAGTTATTTTTGAGTTTTAACGTTGGCCTACTGTCATTTAAAGAAGAACATCTGAATTTTGTTTAATATCTAGAAGAAATCATTTTTTGAACAACCTGGAAGGGGGAAATGTGATTATATATGCATATATCTGAAATGTCCCGACACATTTAAATAGCGATGGGAATTATCCTTTGGAACGTACTACAGGAAGAAAAAAACACAAAAAAGAAAAATGTTACATTTCTGGTAAAGAACTTCGTATGCAGGAGAACCCTCCCCCCAGAAATATTCCTAGCTGTGTTCGTTGCACCAGTTAGCGAATTCCCAGCCGAACTCTACATTCTTAAGAAAGAAAATCTTCTGATTCTCTTCTGGAACTTTGACCCGCGTACCAATGAGGCCTGCTGGATCCTCTAAAAGTCGATTTGTTTTTTCCTGAAACGACTTTCTAGATATGATTAGGTTTGAGCCTTGGTGGGAGGCGAGGGGTCTGAGTTGGAAACAGTCACAAAACTTAGCCACTACTTTATTTTTTCAAGTAAGGAGGGGGTCCTTTGTTATAAATGGCTATATCTTTTTATTTATTATTCGTCCTATTTGAATGCATTTGGTCAAACTAATAAGGAAAATTCTGAAAAATTTGTTTGACAAGCCATATGAGTGAATTATTTCTTGAATACTGGACACATGTCCTAACCAACTGGAGTACGATGGTATTGACCAATCTGACATTTGACCTGTTGATTAGGATTAATTTTAAACTGTTTATCTCACAAAGACTTGTAATAGTTTTTTCCTTAAATACTGTGTCGTTATATTCAATTCTTTTGTTATATTCATTCAATTCGTAATTTGCTCTGTTGTAATTTTTCTATTTTTCATAATTTTTGTGTGTTTATGGCTCTTGGGCTTTTGAAATACACGATCTATCTATCTATCTATCTATTCAATTCTTTTGTTTTTAGAAACGATCTTGAAAATTCGAATAGCTGACACAGGTGACCAGGATTTCATAGAAGTAGAATTGTCAAAAAAAGAATTGACTTACGCCAACCTAGTCAATCTTTGCTGTCACGAATTGAAAATAGATAGTCGGTATATAGAGCGAATCCGGAAATTGCCCAACACTATATTAAGAAGGGATAAAGAAGTGCGTCGGCTTATTGATTATACTGAAATTGAAGTTGTCTTGCTCATGAGTAAAGTTTTGGATTCTACTGCTAGTTCTTGTGAATTTTCAAGACCTGGCTCAAAGCCAGGAGAAGTGACAACTTCAGTGAGTAATGGATATCAATCAATATCAATGTATAAAAATCAGAAGGTTTTATACTAGTAAAATGGTTGCTTGTTTAGTGTGTCAGAAGATGGATGGAGTTCAAATTGATATTTTCCAATGTGAATTATAATGCTAGTTAACTAGGAGAGGGATGTGGGAGATGGGCTGGTTTCCCTCTAATCACTTTTAATTCTTGAAAAGAGCATCGGAACTTTTTTTTCCAATCGAATGAAACCTCTCCAAAGTTTCTAAATCAACTCCTTCCATGTGAAGTGCCTTGTTGAAGAAACGCATAGACCCCGCTTCTCTCTTTATTTTAGCAGCGCTATTGCCCTGCCCACGATACACTCATTAAGATTAATAAATCAGTGGAAATATATAAATCAATAATTGCTTGTTAAAAAAATGTTCCAGTAACGTCCTAGCTAAGACCATAAGTGCAGGATTTAGAACACTATTTGAATTTCAACCAGTAAGAGTGATGGCGAGAAGATAGATTTCAATCAAAATGTTGTGTACCTGAATAAAGCAAAGATCAGCTAATCACAATAAGACAATTTCTAAACCAAAATGGTCTGGGCAATCTTGGAGGGTAACTTTTTAAATACTAAAGGTTCAAAATTTTGCCAAAAAGTTAATAAAATCAGTTGTTATGTATCAATAAAACTAAACACTTTTGGTTCCTTGTGGAAGAGTCTGGATAAATCAAAATGAAAATGTTTAAAGTAGAGGAGAGCTACTGAACAGTCGTGTAGCAAAAAGAAACATACTGATATTTATTTCTTAAAGTTTTTAAAAATTTTATTTATAAAAAAACGGCCAAATAATTTAGTGATTAAATAATTGTGAATTCAGCAGAGCTTTCTTTTTTTCACAATCAATGTTCGTTTCGAACTATCTGGTTTTATTTCTCACATAAAAAAACCCATATTAACCGAGGCTACTGAAAAGAACAAATGTGTATGAATTGACAGTTTCCTATATTCTGACTTTCGTTCCTGCAATTTTTGATTTATTAGAGTTATAATTATAAATGAGAAAACTTTTAAAATATATTTTGTTTTCAGTAAAGTCAAATGTACGGTCTGACCTTTAGAAGGCACAGTGGGCGTTAGCGCGACTCTTTTTTGTAGTTGTACTCCTTCTAGGTCTGACTGGGTTAATGTTGTCAGAAAATTTAATGTAGTCTCTGGTTTTTTTTTTGTTTCATTTATTTATTGATAGTGATATATGGTATCTATGTACTTGACAAATTATTCTACTTTATTCTCTGCTCATCTTTGGTTTAATGTTTCTCTACTTTCCTTTGAAAACCTTTTTTGCTGAGCTGTTTTTTAAGATTAATTTCTGTTTGTTTTAGTTGACACAGTCTATTTTATTAGTTAAAAAAAGAACATTTAAAATATATTTTGGTTTCTCTCTCTAAGAATCTAGATTTTAGCTTACTATTTGTATGTTGGACAAAATTTTGCAAGAATGTCTTAATAGTAATTGTACAATAGTGGTTTGGATGGATGGTTTGGGGAATAATATTCACATTAATGGGTTTGAAATCTGAATTATCTTTGGGATTCTATAGGATTGACGGAATTCTCACCCCATGATGTTACAACCTTCAGTATGGGCAAACATTAATCAACCATCCGCTTCACATGTGTTGACAGTTTCCACTTAATTCCCTTAACCTTTCCTGAGATATCACAGATACACCGATTTTACAAGCGCATATAGTGTGTTTTGATTCAGTTGAATTTCTCACTCAATATGCCCTAGCCGTTTGAACTTAATACCCATAGCCGTTCGTGAAATATCGCAGATATGCCCTTTTGACAAAATTGGATGCATGTAGTTTGGTTCAACACCCCCAACACATGCCCCGAAGTTCTGACTTAACAAAATTAGTGTAAGGTCTTTGGTGGTGCTATCATATGTGGCACAGTGCCACCAGTATACATAATCTACCCCCCCCCCGGGCCACCACTGGCCCGCCGCCAGAGTATAGTAACGCGATCGAGTGATCCCAAGGGTTCTACAAGCTCTTCCACGCTGACATTATAAACAGTGTGGGTAGGACAAGTATGCTACCTGTAAGGGGAGGGGGAGTAAGTGCCACACTCTTTGACCAAGGGTGTCCTGGCCTGGGCCACCAAAAATGCCTCTATAGATATCTCATTGGAGGGGGACGGGCCCTCCAGTGGATCCTACTATGACGATAATACTCAACGCTCTCTTTCTAACCCCACCAGGGTTCGGAGAAAAATAATCTAATACTGTAATAGAACCTAACTCACTTTTATTTCCAGTCTCCACTCCAACACTATCTATCATCAATTCCGAACATGAACCCATAAGCCTGAACACTAACTCTGAACATGAATTAACTTTAAAATATATATGTAGACATAATACGTAAGATTTCCTTTGGCGTGGCCCAGTGTAGACGCAGGCCAATCAAATGTATGAGAAGTCAAAATCGAAGTTACTTTACGCATAAATGACATTTCAACGGCCAGAGTTACCTTGATTAAAATTGAATTCCAAACCATTTTCTTCCCTAATGTGAAATTACTACATTAAATCAAGGCTAGCCTCTCCGAGCTTTTAACTTGTAAATTAAAATTATATTGCAGGTAAATCTATATAATAAAGAAAACGAGTATTTATCTGATAAAAATGGCACGGGCCCCAACAAGCTTTTCCTTTAATGCTGCACAGACGCCTTTTTGACAATCTGGACCCATATAGTTTTTTTTAATTTAGTCTTATATCCTCCTCAACGTTCCCTGAAAGTTTCAACTTAATACCCTATTCCATTCCCGAAATATTGCATCTGTGCCAATTTGAGAGCCTTGATGCCCTTAAATTCTTTTGATTTGATTCAAAAGTAGTAGTAGTAGTAGTAGTGGTAGTAGTAGTAGCAGTAACAGTTGCAAGTAGCAGCAGTCCCAAATAGTCACGGTTTCTGTTTGAAAGTAGTGCAAAGAGTCGCAATTGCAGTTCCAAGTAGTCACAGTCGCAAATAGTCACGACCACTTTGTCAAAAGTCGCATTCACAGTTGTAAGTAGCTGCAGTCGCATGCAGCCGTAACCCTAGTTCCAAGTATTCGCAGTCGCAAGTAGTCAGAGTCACAATTAGTCGTAGTGGCAATTAGTCTCAGTCGCAAGTAGTCTTAGACGCAAGAAGTAAAAAGTAGTCACAGTTTCAGTCATAGATAGTCGCAGTTTCAGTAGTAGTATTAGTAGCTGTAGTAGCATAAATAGTAGTTGTAGTAGTAGTAGAAATAGTAGCTATAGTAGCCCTGAAAGTTTCAATTTGGTACCCTCTGTAGTTCCTGAGATATTGCTCACACGACAACCTGCAAACACATAGCGTGTTTTGATTCAGGTCAAAATCCACCAAGATCCTCTAAAAATTTCACCTCAATGCCCTTACCCACTTCAAAGTTATTGCGGATACATTCTTTTATTAAACGCTCTTAAGACAATCTGGCTACACAGAGTACTTTTTGAAAAAGTTTTACACGCCCCTCAACTTTCTCTGAAAATGATAACTTTATTCCCTATTCTCTTTCTAAGACATTGTATTTGTGCAATTTTGACAATCTGGAAGTACCTAAACTCTTTTGGTTTAGTTCCATAGTAGTAATAGCAGAAGTAATAGTAGTAATGGTTGCCCTAAAAGTTACGACACTAATTTCCTCAGCTGTTCCTCGGATATAGCTGATCCGCCCTATTGACAACCAGAATGAACCTAGTGCTTTTTCATTTGGTTTTATACCAACATAAACTGTCCTGGAAAGTTTTAACTTAATACCCTATTTAATGCCTGAGATATTGTATCTATGCTATGTTGACAACCTGGATACACTGGAACTCTTTTGATTTAGATCAATAGTAGTGGTAGTAGTGGAAGTAGTAGAAATGTTAGCTGTAGGTAGTAGCCCTGAAAGTTGCTGCTTAATACCCTGAGGCTTTGCTGTGATTTTGCTGATACACCCTTTTGACAACCCGCATGTACATAGCAGGTTTTAATAATGTTCAGTATCACCCTCGAGATGCCCAGAAAGCTTCATCTTAATAGGCCTACCCTAAGCCATTCCTGGATATTGCTTATGCGCCCTTTTGACAATCTGTAGTGGTAGTAGCAGTAGTAGTAGTTGCAATAGCAGTTGTAGTAGTTGCAGTAGAAGTAGTAGTAGTAGTAGCATACACATAGTGCCTTTTGATTTTTTCAAAATCCCCCTCAAGATGCCCAGAAAGTGGCAACTTAATACCTTAAGTCATTCTTGTGTAGTGCTGATAGCCTTTTTGACAGCCTCTATACATATGTTGTGTTCTGATTTAGTTCAACATTCTCTGAAATTATTCAGAATGAAATTATTCTGAAATCATATCCCTAATTATAGGGATATGAAATTATCCCTAAGCCAGTGGCGTAATTTTGTCAAAAGCCTTGGGGGGGGGAGGCAAAGTCGGACCCAATATTTCCAAATCAAGTGAAAATGACAGTGAAAGATGAAAAAAGAGCCATATAGCACAATAAAGGGAAAGATATACTAAAGACGAATGACCTGTTTCTGTGGATGCTTGAATTACGCAGGCTTATCTCAGTTTTGACAAGATTTATGAAGAGACTAAATTTCGTAAAATCGGGTGCGGGTGGGGCAAACTGAGGTCTGGAAGGGGCAGTTTCCATCCCCCACCCCATAGCAAATTACGTCCCTGTCCTCAGCATGCCTTTAAGTTTCAATTCATTACTCTAAGCCGTTCCTGAGCCATTGCTTATACCCCTTTTGACAACCTACATGCACTTAGTGCGCTTTGATGCAGATCAACTTCTCCCTCGATATTTCCTGAAATGTGCATCTTAGAAATCTTAGCCCTTGTAGTAGTAGTAGTAGTAGTAGTAGTAATAGTAGTAGAAATAGTTGTAGTTGTAGTAGTAGCAGTAGTGGTAGCATGTATATATTGCCTTTTGATCAGTTGAATAGTGCCTTTATCTTGTCCCTGAAGGTTTCAATTTAGAACCCTTAAGTGTTCTTGAGATATTGCTGATACGCCCTTTTAACAACTTGCATGCACAAAGTTTGTTTTGATTTATTTCAAATAGTAGCGGTAGAAGTAGTTGTCGCAAGAGTATGCACATGGTGCATTTTGTTAGTTCAACATGTCCTATAAGTTTTTACATAATACTCTAAGCCGTTACTAAATATTGCTGATTTGCCCTTTTGACAAACTGCGTGCGCATTTTGCCGTTTGCCATTTTGGAGACCTTGAATCAAACTTTCCCTATGTGTAAACAATGGGCAAATTGCATAATTTAGAGCTTTTTCCCAAATTTCCGAGGAGGGTCCTATCATCCACAGAGGCATAGATAATGGTCCGTGCTGAACAAAATGGTTATTTCAAAATTTTGACCGTATTTTTTTGAGGGGTGAGAAGCAGAGAGGGATGTGGCAAGAGGGCTGGTTTCCCTTTAATCACTTTTTATTCTTGAAAAGTGCATCGGAAATTTTTTTCCAATCGAATGAGACCTCTCCAAAGTTTCTAAATCAGGTCCTTCCATGTGAAGTGCCTCGATGAAAAAATGCATAGATCCCGCTTCTCTCTTTACTTAGGCAGCGCTATTGCCCTGCCCACGATACACTCATTAAGAATACAACAGCGGAAATATATAAAACAATAATTGCCTGTTAAAAAAACGCTCCAGTGACATCCTAGCTAAGACCATAGGTACAAGAGTTAGAACACTATTTGAATTTCAACCAGTTAGAGTGATGGCGAGCTGGTAGATTTCAATCAAAATGTTGTGTACCTGAATAAAGCAAAGATCAGTTTATCGCAATAAGACAATTTTTAAAAAGAAAATGGTCTGAGCAATCCTGGAGGGTAACTTTTTAAATACTAAAGGTTCAAAATTTTGCTAAAATTTTAATAATATCAACTGATATGTATCAATAAAACTGAACACTTTTGGTTCCTTGTGGAAGAATCTGGAGAAATCAAAATAAAAATGTTAAAAGCTGAGGAAAGTTATTGAACAGTCGTGTAGCAAAAAGAAAATAAGGTAATAAGAATTCTCCTATTTAAAATATTACAATGAAAAGTAAACTATTCATTTTAAGAAATGAATTGTGTCTCCTAAGATGAATTCAGCAGTGCTTGAGAGATTCCTTTAATACCATGAGTAAAATTAGTTAAATTTAATCGGATAGCCTATGAATTTCTTTGCTTAATCTATTTAATCTAATTACTGGATCTATTAAAGGTACCAAAGACCTTAACATTAGAATCCAGCTAATAGCCTGATTTCCTACCTTTATAAAGAGGCCTTATTTTTGTGTAAATTTAGTAACTCAAATTCAGTAAAAGTTGGAATCCCCTTTGCTCCAATAGATCAGAAGTAAACCGACTATTTCAAATTATCTTAAATTTTAAAATACCTTCTCTTTGTATACCTACTCGTAAATCTTAAAAAAAAGACCTTAATATAAAAACAATTTTTCCTCTGAACCCATCTTGAACCGCTCATGCTTGAAACCACGGTTTCCTAACATTTTTCTTCTGCTTGTTTTAAAATAGAAATTAAGAGAATCCATTGGCCAATATATAATGTACAGCTAGGCCATACTCTATAGCCATTAGTTTTATTGGATGAACGGTCTACAATAACCGTTTCTTTTTATAGCCAATGTTTATGTTTAGGACCAAATGGTACACTGCATGCCAGTGTTGACTCTGTTATTGGAAGGTTATTTAAATACACTTTCTATAGTTCTCAGAATTTTTGCCCTAGAACATCTGGGTCATATCTGGGTGAATTTGCTGGAATTCTAACATTTTCCCTTGGCAGCATTTCTTTTCTTACCTAAAAAAAACATTATATATCTAAATGTTACTTTATATGAAACCTCATTTGTTATTCTGTGACTACGGACTATAGATAGCCACCTAGGTGGCCATCTTCTTCCAGAAAAAAGATTTCATATTTTGCAGGTAGTTGTTTAAGGGTTCTCACACACTTTGAGTTTGATTGCATAATCATAGGCAGTGCAATCGCGCTGCCTAATTAAAGAACGATGTTGGCACAATGTAGCCTATTATTATTTTTTTTTCCATACCAGGGCACCTCGTATCGAAGGAGTTGTCGTAGAAACTTCGAAAAGGGCTCAGTCGATTGTGAATTGGAGTGGCTTGTGCCCTTTTTAATAGTCGATGTGATTGGAAGGCAACTAACACCCCTTCCACGTCCACCATTTATCCAAACAAGTCCAATCAAAATTTTGAGATAGTCATTTTGTTCAAAGTAGTTGAAAGGTCCCGAAATTATATCTTTGAGGATGACACTCCCCCCACAGCCCTCAGGGTAAGGGTTGTAAGTTATGCCCTGGGGGTATATAAGCTTTTTATTGAAAGCTTTGTCGTAGAAACTTGAAAAAGGGCTCATTAAATTGGAAATTCAAAGGGCTAGTGCTCTCTTTAATAGTCGAGATTGATTGCATGGCAGTAAAACCCCCTTTGGTACCCACCAGTCTCCCAAACACATCCGATCAAAATTGTTAGAAGATCATTTTTCGAACGTAGTTAAAATTTCTGGAAATTTGGTCTTTGAAGATAATAACCCCCCTCGGAGCTCTCGGGGCAAGGGTTTGTAAGTTATGCCCTGGGGGCATATAAGGTTTTTATAAATATTGATGTTGTAGAAACTTCAAAAGGGTTCATTGGATTGGAAATTAGAAGGGCTTGTGCCCCTTTTAATAGTCGAAAGGGATTGGAGGATAACTAACACCCCTCTCACACTCACCTTTTCCCCAGACACATCCAATCAAAATTTTAGAGATAGCCATTTTGTTCGACGTAGTTAAAATGTCCGAAAATTATGTTTTTGAGGATGACACTCCCGCCACAACCCTCAGGGAAAGGGTCGTAAGTTATGCCCTGGGGGCATATAAGGTTTTTTTATAGAAAGTGTTGTCATAGAAAATTCAAAAAGGACTCATTCGATTGGAAATTGAAACGGCTAGTGTCCTTTTTAATAGTCGAAATTGATTGGAGGGCAAGTAACCCCCCTCTCACACCCACCATTTCCCCAAACACATCCAATCAAAATTTTGAGATAGCCATTTTGTTCAACAGAGTAGAAAGGTCCAGAAATTATATATTGAGAATGACAACCCCTCATAGCCCTCAAGGCAAGGGTTCTGAATTATGTCCTAGGGCATATAAGGTTTTTATATAAAGTGTTGTCGTAAAAACTTCAAAAAGGGCTCATTCGATTGGAAATTGAAAGGGCTAGTGCCCTTTTTAATAGTCGGAAGAGATTGTAGGGCAACTAACCCCCCCTCACACGCCCACCATTTCCCCAAACAAATCCAATCAAAATTTTGAGATAGCAATTTTTTTCAATGTAGTTGAAAGTTCTGAGAAATAGGTCTTTGAGGATGACAACCTCCCCCCCCCCCCGCCAGCCCTCTGGGCAAGGGTTGCAAGTTATGTCCTTGGGGCATATAAGGTTTTTATTGAAAGCATTGTCCTAGAAACTTCAAAAGGGCTCATTCGATTGGAAATTGAAAGGTCTAGTGGCTTTTCTAATGGTTGAAAGTGATTGGAGAGCAACTAAAGCCCCTCTCACGCCCACCATTTTCCCAAACACATCCAATCAAAATTTCGAGATAGCCATTTTGTTTCACGTAGTTCAAAGTTTTGGAAATCAGGCCTTTGAGCGTGACAACCCCCTCATAACCCTCATGGCAAGGGTTAAAATTTATGCCCTGGGGGCCTATAAGGTGCTTATAGACAGTGTTATTGTATAAATTCAAAACGGATTCATTTAAGGGGAAATTGAAAGGTCTTTTGCCCTTTTTAATAGTCGAAAGTGATCGGAAGGCTTGACATATTTATAGTGAAGATCGATGTGGGTACATTGTATTATTTTTTTTTTTTTTTTGTTTAGACCAGGGCACTTCTTATTGAAGGAGTTGTCGTAGGAACTTCGAAAAGGGCTCAGTCGATTAAAAATTGAAAGGGCTAATACCCTTTTTAATGGTCGAAAGTGATTGGAGGGCAATTAGTCCCCCTTCCATGCCCACCCTCCCATTTGCCCATTATGTTTAAAAAGTAAATGTTGCCTTAAGATAAAATCAAAATGCACTGTGTTAATGCTAATTCCAAATAAGACATCTCAGCAGTATCCCAAGAACGACTGAGGGTATTATGTTCAAACTTTCTGGGCTACTTCTGCTCTTGACATTTAACCAAATCAAAATAGTGTAAGTGTATCCAAGCTATCAAAGAAAGTAAACAGATTTTTTTTTCGAATGGTATCAAGTTTTTTATTTCAGGTCAAGTATTGGAGGCATGAAACTAAATTAAACACTACTATTTGTGTCCAGATTTTTAAAAGGGTGTATGTTGTTCACAATTACTGAAAATTTTTATCCAGTGTATAAATAGCAGGCCAAACTATAAAGTCTTAAAAAAACGAAAAGATTTAAAGTATTATTTTCTTTTTCCCTGAAAAGACTATGTCAATATAAAACAGAAATTAATTTTTAAAACTTTTTTCCACAAAATAAGTTTTTCAGAGAAAAGTAAAGAACTCCATTAAACCAAAAATGAGCAAAAATAAAATCAAATAATCTACCAAGCGTGAAACTACCACAAATCAGGATCGACAAATAAATGAAACCTAAAACGGACAGAAATTACAATAACCAAGTCAAATTCAAAACGAGCAGAAATTAACATGAGTAGGGCTCAAAACCCCCTTACCTTCCCAAGGCCAGAACATAATTTGCACTTTACTGTATAAAATACAAATGAATATGGGTTTCATTTATTTATCGATGCTGATTTGTGCTAGTTTCACGCTTGGTAGATTATTTGATTTTATTTTTGCTCATTTTTGGTTTAAGGCTGGACGGCATGAAAACCGAAAATTAGCTATGCAAAAGAGATTTTACTGTGCAAAAATGGGGCGGTTATCTTTTGATGAATGCAAACGGGTTTAGAAGGGGGTCCTTAACTTGACTCTGCGAAATTTGAATAGCAGGGTTTTAAACTCTCACCTGATTTAAAAGACAAAATCGCAAAAAAAGGTAAAAAGCGGACAGATATGTAGAATTTTGTTTCCCTCTCAGC
This sequence comes from Artemia sp. Qi Xiang Cuo, assembly GCF_049724085.1. Classification (NCBI taxonomy): domain Eukaryota; kingdom Metazoa; phylum Arthropoda; class Branchiopoda; order Anostraca; family Artemiidae; genus Artemia; species Artemia sp. Qi Xiang Cuo. The sequence continues at coordinate 29,644,412 of NC_142800.1, read as the reverse complement.
ATTAGCCTTTAGTAAAATTGAGAAAAGACTGGAAATTTAAAAAAGAAGAAGGATTAATTAAAGAAAAAAGTAAGGACGTTTAATAAAACATTGACAGGAAAGAATACACTTATTTAGATAGCCACCGACAGAAAATTTTCCAGGGGGGGGGGGGGGGCAGACGCCAAAACACCAGTGGTGGTTGGGGGACAGGGAATATATTTCAGGATATTCATTTTTGTAGGAATAAGTTTATTTATAAATACTTTTAGTGACAAACTCAAATAAAAAGAGCAATTAAATTGCATTCAAAATGAAACAAAATACAGTAGATTTTAAACAACAAGGATTCCTTGAAAAGGGATCGCTTTATTTAATCAAAAATATGTGTAATTATTATGCATTTAATTTTAAATGAAAATCAAACTCAAACCAAAATTACAGAAAGATTTATTGTTTCCATAGATTATAACAGATGTAGAGTTGTCTTTATGCAATTTCCTACTCCTTAGAACAGTTTACAGAAAGAGTAGAGATGCTCAAAAACCATCCTGCCTGCATAGATACCACGTCTTGATTTTATACCGGCCATGTAAAATGTCAAAAAACCAAACAAAGAGACAATTCTCAGTGAAAAAAAAACGACAAACGAGACTGCGGTCAGTGGAGATAAAAGAAACGACAAATGCAAAACAACGCGGATATTTTGCCTGTTTCCAAACAAGGCGTCTTCAGCACGAGAGAAACAGAAGAGGAACAAGATAAAAAAAAAAAAAACAAGCTAAAACTAAAAAACCAATAGAACCACCACCACCAAAAAAAATATATATACAATTAGCGCAAACTGATCCACATAGGGAAAAGATGCTATTATAGAGCAATTTTTTTCTCTATAATAGTATCTTTTCCCTACGTGGATCAGTTTGCGCCAATTGTATATATATATATATATATATATATATATATATATATATATATATATATATATATATATATATATATATATATATATATATATATATATATATATATATATATATATATATATATATATATATATATATATATATATATATATATATATATATATATATATATATATATGTATTTTTGGTGGTGGTGGTTTTATTGCTTTTTAGTTTTAGCTTGTTTTTTTTTATCTTGTTTTTTTTTCAGAAGAAGTATCGTCGATGCATGTTTGTTTGTTTTGCTTTTTTCCCAGGGGTGATTGTTTCAAAGTGAATGTCCAAGACAATAGGGAGGGAGCTCATTCAAACGTAAATTGAAAGCTCTTTATTAAATGATCATACACGTTGGGCCAGAGGAAAATCTAGTTTTCTGCCATTTTATGCCACCAAACTACGACTTTACTCCAAAGAGGACGAATTTGCAATCAATTTAAAATAATGAGAAGTTAATTGATTTAGAAGTACCAATAACTATATTTCATACTTCCCAGTTGCAAAAGAACTAATGCCAAACGGTGGAAGTACTGGCTTCAACCCGGTTGTTTCACTTTATTAGTAAGAACATTAGGATATGGTTCGGGATCTGTGCTTGCTAATCAGCTGCAATGAGGGGGAGGGGTGAGTAATTATTTCGGCGGGGATAGGCTGGATTGCTTAAAAAGTACATATTAATGGACACACTGCTTACTCTTCATGAGGCTTCAGATAAACGTTAAAAGAGGTAGAGAGGAGTCGGAATTAATTAAAATGTTTCTCTTTACTGCTAAAATATTTAATTCCCGTATCTACTAGCACAGAGGGGGTAAAAGCAAGGCAGGCCATCTTCAACCTCGCCGATAATCTCCTTTGGGGTGACAAATACTGCTAGGAACTTAGTTTTCAGCAATTTCAAATGGTATTATTTTTCTTGTTCTATTTATATGAATTACTTCGATGTATTTAAACAAATGAATGCAATGTACTTATCGATAGGAACATCCTAGTGCAGAGCGTGTGATGGTTTCAGTTATGTAAAAGATCAAAAGTCTGTCTCATTCTTAACTCCTTACTCTTTACTGTGAAGTTTTGATTTTGTTCAAATTTTTAAAGAAAATTTGCAATTGGAAAAAAAAAAGTTTTTTCAAAGCACTAAAAAACTTTCGTTTAATGAGCAGGGCGTTGAAAAGGGGGCAGTTCCTCTAATATACGAAGTAATTTCAATTTGTTTTGAGTTTTAAACTTGCTCCTTACTTAAGTTGAAAAATCTTTTCTATTTGTTTAATTGCATTTCACGAGATTGAGGTGACTTATGACTGCAATACTTTTGGTAACGCAGAAAAAAGATCAATATTTCAATGATCTCTGTTTGGATTTTGATGTTAATCAAATAGTTCATGATAACTGACAAGTAAGTAAGGAGAAATTATAACGTATATGAGGGGAGTTGCCCCCTCCTCAACACCTTGCTCCTTTAATTTTTTCCCAATTCTTTAAAAACCACGTCTGGAACACAAAGGTCGTTTAATTAGAGCCATACATAACTTTTTTTAAAGTGCCGAAAAACTTTAGCGTGAAGATTGAGGTGGTGAAGAGGGGGTAACCCTATTCATAGAGGCCTACATAATAATTTCTGTTCGTTTTAAGTTTTAATGTTGCTCCATGCTGTCAGTTAAAAAATCTTGTTTTTTTTTTTTTAATTTAATGATGCTTAGAGACAAATATTTTTCTAAAGGCAAGGGAAAAAGTATATCAATTAAAGTAAAAGTATATAAAAATGAAAAAAGTAAGTAATTACAAAACAATAGACAAAAAAATAGCCTACTTACAAAAGCTAAGATGTAAACTCCCATATGTCTGTTCTGTTGAGCAATGTCGAAGCGTTGGACGGATATTTTTTAACAATATCAACAGTTTTGAATTTGGTTATCAAACACCAAAATATATAATACCTTTAGACTACTCAGTGTTTATAAAAAGTAAAGCATTATCTAAGTAGATTGGTCAAAGTAAAACGCTAAAACTAACATTAAGAAAATCAAATAAAAATTTTTATTAGATCTTGTCGATTTAATTTTGAATACCAAAAACCAATATATTTGACACCTTTATACTTCATAACCGTAGAAAATTAAATCATTTTCAAAGTGACAATTAGGTAAATACAATCACTCTTGGAAAAGACCAAAAAACGTGTCCGCTCAGGGACAAAAATTCCCAGCATTCCGTTTAGGGGAAACATTTCTGATTATGGTGGCTTCATATATCAGCTCATGGGTACTTCAGCATGGTCGAAAATATGATAACTATGTCTTTTAGGATGACTAAATCCCCCGAAGTTCCCGGGGGGAGGGCTGAAAGTTATGAACTTTACCCAATGTTAACATATAGTATTGGTTATTGGGAAGTATACAGATTTTTACAAAAGTGGGATTTTTTCTGGTAGGTGGGGGGGGGGGGGTCGGGGGTTATATGGGAGGATATTTCAATGAAGGAAGCTTTCATAGGGGAAGGAACATTGCTATAAAGGGGGCGCTTAATGATGCGGATTTCCCAGCATTATTAAAGAAAAAGATCAGAAACTAAATAAAAAAAACAAGTTTTTCAACTGAAAGTAAGGAGCAGTTCTGTGAGAATTTTGATCTTCTACATTACTAAAGCCATCACAACCTCTAAAATAAGATTTTCTTATCGGTAAATACATTACATAGATTTTTTACAATAGCCTATATTGAAGTACTTCATAGAACTAGAAAAAGAAAATAACACCATTTAAAATTGCTGTAAAAAAGTTCCTTGCAGTATTTGCCACTCCAAAGAAATTTCCTGGCGGGGCTGATGATTACCTGCCCTGCTATCCACCTCTCTGCTGGTAGAAATTAGAATGTAACATTTTTTCTGTATAGCGAAACAATTTAAATAATTCCTACTCCCCCTACCTATTTCAAAATTTATCGGAAACCTCGTGAAGAGTAAGCAGTTTGTCTATTAAAATTCACTTTTTAGGAATCTACCCTAACCACACCTAAACAATGACTGACCCCCCCTCATTATAGCTGATCCGCAATTACAGATCGCTAAATATACCCTAATGTCATAAGAAATAGAGCAAATCAACTTGGTTGAATCTTGTACCGCTACCGTGTGAGATTGCTTCTTTTACGGCTGGAAAACCTAAAGTATAGTTATTCATACTTTTAAATCAATTAGCTTCTCAGAAATTGAATTTTCTCTGATATGATGTACCTAATGAAGAGCTTTTCAATAAGATCGCTTGCTTTTTTTTGGGGGGGGGGGGGGCTCCTTTTTTCAAAAATAAGGCCAATTTACTCAGATTTTTGGTTTTGGGTGGGTAAAAGTAAACTGACGGAATTCTAAATATTTAGAATTAGCGTTAAAAGGCAATACTGCCGGTGTAGCAATTGTCACGAGAATTAAATTTTTAGTTTTGGTGAATATTGGTCCAAGTCACTCTTTACTTCCAGTTTTTTTTTCATAAAATATTTGAAAAGATTCTCTTGTGATGAACATGTTTTTGAACTTGTTAATTTTTTTATTTGAATAGATCAATAAAAAGAAAGAAGGTCAATTTGATAGCTGCATAGTAGGTTTAAATTTTGTTTTTCGTTCGCTATTATATTTTTTGTTTCTTGATATATGAATATATAACGAATTTAAGTTCGAGGGGAAGAATTGTCATGTTATGAAAGAGGTATATCTCACACGGCCGTTATAAAGTCAAAACGTGGTATCTGTGCTGGCAAGTCTTTCGTATAATATACGAAAGCAATCTTTCTGTAATTTTAGTTTGAATTTGAATTTCTTTTAAAATTAAATGCATAATAACTGAATATAGGCCTATTATTGATTAAACGAATTGATTCAATTGCCAGGAGTCCTTGAGGTGTCAAATTTACTGTATTTTGTTTTAGTTTGCAGGCAATTTAGTTGGTCCTTTTATTTGAGCGTCCTTTTCTATAAGTATTTAAAAATAAACTTATTCCCACGAAAAAAAAAATCCTGAAATATATTCCATGTCACCCAACCACCACTAATATTTTGGCGTTTGCCCCCCCCCCCCGGAAAATTTTCTGCCGGCGGCCTTGTATTTCAAAAAGCACTTTTGTGAACTAACTAGGCCAAGTTATTCTTTATTTGCCATTTTCTTCTTTCAAAATCTTGGACTGCAACCTAATTTGACGGAGCATTCCTATTTTCATAATATGTAGAAAAATTCACTTATCATTCCAGCCGATTGAAACCCTGACAAGTTGAAACTCTATCCGTTTATAACCCGAAAACCGGTGGTTATGCCCGCTTATTGAAATTGAAAATGCAACTGTTCAGGAGTTTCCAATGTAAAACTAATGGTAACAAATTTTAGTAGAAACAAATAAACTTATGAAAATATCTGTTTTGAATTAATTATGAAAAAAAAAAATTAAAAGTCAAGTTGTTCCTTTCAAAATCCTCTACAAGTCTATGTTAATTTTATTAAACTTGTATGTAACGTTCTTTTAGACAAGTTGAAATGGAATTTGCACGAAAAAGCCTAATTTAGAAAGCCCGGAAAAAAAAAATTGCAAACTCAGATTATGTTGCTAGATCAGGGGAACAGATAGAAACCAAAACTGATGCCTTTTTGCGTCTGTTGTCACCAGACAAGTTAAAAATATTTAACATGGAAGAGACAGCTGGGAATTTTTCCATCCCTTTTCCCCTTAATGGAGTTCTTTACTTTTCTTTGAAAAACTTGTTTTGTGGAAAAAAGTTTTTTTAGTTAATTTTAATCAAGATCATACTCGTTTCCGGGGGAAGTTCTTTCTTATTACTGAAATTGGGCAAGTTATCGTATGCTAATAGCCATCGTGAGCAGCTTTAAAGCTAATACATTTGGTACATAAAGATTTTGCATAAATAATAGATCTTGTTCTCGCACATATTCTACAAATTCGCTCCTTAGGGTTGCGGTTTCTATTGAAAAAGGTCGCTATTTACTTCCATTTTGTTATTACGAACTGTTTGATCCAAATATCTCTTGAATGTGAGGGAAATCTTGTTTCAACCCTTGTTTCTTAATTCAAGTTTAATATCTGTATAAAAATGCTTTGAAAACGATATTCATTCCTGGGAAGACGCGCCACCCGAAATATTAATTAGGAGAGGGTCTGAAACAAGGCCGTATCAAGGGGGGGGGGGTACCCGGTTTGAACCCCCCCCCTCCGAAATATTTGTTTGACTCGTGAAAACGTAACAAAAATGGACATAAACAAATTTTGTATGCGTTTTTTGAGTTTTTTTATACCCCCCCCCCCCTAAAAGAATTAGTAACCCCCCCCCCCCCTCCGAACAAAAATCCTGGATGTGCATCTGGTCTGAAATATTTAAATTTAGTTATAAACTCGTTATTTCCAGGGTTTTCAAGCAGACTATCAACTGTTTTGGATTTTTCTCCAATTAGCCATGGATTGATGGCAACTTGATTTTAATTCTATCTGCAAGGTTAAAATGACATCATTCTTACACATTCCTGAAAAAGGCTTATGTCAACCGTGCCTCTCACTCAGACTGTCAACTGTCTTGGCTTTTTCTCCAATTAGCCATGGATTGACGGCAACTTGATTTTAATTCAAAAATATACGAATGAACCTTTTTCTTAGGGATGGTTCCCGTGAGAAAATGAGAAATACCCCCGTTGAAATCTCGCTGGAAAAAAAGCTCCTGGTTATATTGCCCCGCCGGGAAATTTCCAGGTGGTACTCATGATGCGCCCTTCCCCTCTTTTGTGCCGGTAAGTATATGAATGCAAACTTTTGTACTACCCAGAATAAAAAATCTATAATAAGAAGGAAGGTATCATCCCTCAGCACTCAAATTACGGATTCTGTCCAAAAAATATTATCGATAATGAAAGGGTATTAGAGACTAATTAATAACCCACGAAAGTAACTACTATGTTTATGGGGAATTAGAAAATTTGGGATTAAAAGCTTTTTTGAGGCTTCAAGCCGCCTCCTCCTATCTACAAAAAGGGCCACTGGCCCTCCTCCGTAATTATTTATCCCAATTATACGCCACTATACATTATTTTATCCGGCCTCAACTTAATCAAATGCGTTTATCAAACAGTTCGTGGTAACGAACTGTAAGTAAGGAGCGACCCGGCTTAATGGTAACCGAAACTCTAAATAATGGAATTTTGATACCAATAGATACATCAAAAGAATAAGATTTTAATTCTGATTTCAAATATATAAGTTTCATCAAGTTTAATTTTACCCATCAAAAGTTACGCGCCTGAGAAAATTTGGCTGATTTTCGAAAAAAGAGGAAAAGACCCCCTAAAAGTTATAGAACCTTAATGAAAATCACACCATCATATTCAGCGTACCATAGAACCTTACTGTAGAGGTTTCAAGCTCCTATCTACAAAAATGTGGAATTTTCCATTTTTTGCCAGAAGAAAGATCACGGATGCGTGTTTATTTGTTTTTTTTTCCCAGGGGTAATCGTATTGACCCAGTCGTCCTAGAATATCGTAGGAGGGCTCATTGGAAAGGAAATTAAAAGCTCTAGTACCCTTTTTAAGTGACCGAAAAAAATGGAGGGCAACTAGGCCCCCTCCCACGCTCTTTTTTTTCTCAAAGTCACCCAATTAAAATTTTGAGATGACCATTTTGTTCAGCATTGTCAAAAATCAAATAAATATGTCTTTTAGGATGACTTAATCCCCCACAGTTCCCAGTGGAAGGGCAGTTATGAACTTTGCCCATTGCTTACATATTGTATTGGTTATTGGGAAGTATACAGACATTTTCAGGAAGGATTTTTTTCTCGTGGGGGGGGGGGGACTGGAGGAGGGGGTTACTCGGTAGAATCTTTCTGTGGAGGATGTTTCTTTGGGGTAAGGGACATTTCTATGAAAGGGGCGCCGGATTTCCAAGCATTATTTAAAAAACGATCAGAAATTAAATTTAAAAAAAAACAAGTTCTTTCAACTGAAAGTAAAAAGAAACATCAAAACTGAAAATAAACATAAAATATTATGTATATGAGGAGGGTCAACTTCAAGGCAATACCTCGCTCTTTACGCTACAGGTTTTTTTTTTAGTACTTTCAAAAGAGCTATCTATTCTAATTTAACGGCCTTTGGAATTCAGGGGTATGTGAATTAAAATTTTTTAACTTTTAACGTAAAGAGCGTGGTATTGACTAAGGGGAGAACCCCCTCATATACGTAATAACGTATGCGTAATAAAAAAAAAGAAAAAAAAAACAAGCGATACGGCTCAATAGTAATCGAAACTTTTAGAAACGGAATTTTGATGTCAATAAATGTATCAAAAGAATGGGCTTATAATGCTGATTCTAAATATATAAATTTTATTAAGTTTAGTATTACTCATCAAAGGCTACGAGCCTGAGAAAATTTACCTGATTTTTTCAGAAAACTCTATTACATAGGTTTCAAGCTCATATCTGCCAAAATCTGCAACTTTGTATTTTTTGCCAGAAGAAAAATATATGAATATAGAAGTTCGTTACGTAAGTTAATTTGTAAATTACATCAGAACCATATTTTGAGACAGCCATTTAGAAAAAGAAAAGTAAATTTTTTATGCAAATTTTGTTTACTTATTCAATGACGGTGAGCCAAAATAAAAGCTGCATTAACTAAAAACGATCAGAAATTAAATAAAAAAACAAGTTTTTTAAACTGAAAGTAAGGAGCGACATTAAAAGTTAAAACGAACAGAAATTATTCCGTATATGAAAGGGGCTTTCCCCTCCTCAACGCCTCGCTCTTTACGCTAAAGTTTGACTCTGTCACACAACTTTATTTTTTAAAACAATAAAAAACTTTAGCGTAAAGAGCGAGGCGTTGAGGAGGGGACAGCCCCTTTCATATACGGAATAATTTCTGTTAGTTTTAAGTTTTAATGTCGCTCCTTACTTTCAGTTTAAAGAACTTGTTTTTTTTATTTAATCTTTAGAAAAGGACATGTAGCCGTGCAGCTAAATTGCGTCTGAAGCTTATCTTAAAACTCTTAGATGATTTTAAATCGATTTTGTATTTCTGGAGTTTCACTCGATAGCATCTTTGGCATTCTTTTAGCCGAAGTTGTTTTTTTTGTGCCACACAATGGAAGGAAACACAGCTTTGCTGTAGCACAATCCATTTTGCTACTTTAAAAGGGCACTAAAACTTATGGTCTCCACTCAAGTAATCCTTCTTCTGACATTCTAGAAATCATTGGTTTGATAAGATAAACCCTAAAAAAAAAAAAAAAAAACTAACAATAACCAAAAACAAGGAAACTGCGCATCTAAGACCTCCTTTTTGAAAAAACAAAATAAAAAACATCATACTTTTGTATAGAGACTTGAAACCTCTTTAAGAGAGTGGTCTCACATCTTGAATTTAATTGGATAGTATTCATCAAGATTTCTCCCTCTTTTCGACAGTTTCCCCCTGTTTCGAAAACTGTGCGAGTTAGGCTCGTAGGCTCGAGCTCAGACTCGTATTTTTGGCGGGTTACTTTAAACTTGATTAATTTTCTATATCGTATAAACATAAATGGTTAATTCGTTGGATGTATTTATTGTTGCCAAAACTCCTTTTAGATTACTAGTTACTATTAGCCAAGTTGTACCTTAATTACAGTTTGTTAGAACGAAGTTTTTGATTTAATTTCCGGCATAAAATTTTTCCTTTGTCAAAACACGTGTTTTGGCAGAGAACTTAGATTCAAAGAGGCCTGATAATGGCACGCTGTAGGAACGGTCCGAATATTGCTTAATTTAGCAATTAATACTCGACAATCTCTAGCACTGGTACACAAAGAAAATAATTATGGGGGGGGGAGGGCTGACCCAGAATCCCTGGGCCAGCCAACGGAAAACTTTAAGAATTCCTTAGAAAAACCGGTATTTTAAATTAAAAAACCGGTTTTTTTTATTTTTTCTTGACTGTGGAGGGGGGGGGGGCTACAGTCTCTTTAGTCTCCCCTCCCCCCGTGTGTGTCTGGCTGATATATAGCTACAGGTTAGCTCAAACACATTCTTCCTATCATGCCAAAGTTTAGACTTACCTAAGAAGTTATACTAATACTCTTATTATTAATTTGAATATAATGTCCATTCTAAATTTAAACCACTGGGAATAAATTGAACTCAATTTTGGCAATAAATATCAAACTGTTGGCTCTAAAAGATTGTTGCTTTTTATAAATTAGTGCTAAAGTTTAAAAACTATGTATAAATGTCAAATACCCTTTTGACCCTTTTTACCCCGTTAACCCTTTGTGTCAAAATTAAATAAAAAATCAAGTTTTTTAACTGAAAGTAAGGAGCAACATTAAAACTTAAAACGAACAGAAATTATTCCATATATGAAAGGGGCTGTCCCCTCCTCAACGCCTCGCTCTTTACGCTAAAGTTTGACTCATATATTTTTAATACGTATATTAGGGGGTTCGCCCCCTAGTCAGTACCTCTCTCTTTACGCTAACGTTCGAATTTTGTTCCGATTCTTTAAAAATGACCCCTTAATCACAAAGGCCGTTAATTAGAATAAATAGCTCTTATGAAAGTACTAACAAATCTTTGGCCCAAAGAGCGTGGTATTGACTAGGGGGCGAACACCATCATATACGTAATACTTTCTGTTCGTTTTAAGTTTTGATGTTGCTCCTTACTTTAGTTGAAAAACTTGCTTTTTTTATTTAATTTCTGGTCGTTTTTTTAAATAATGCTTGGAAATCCAGCGCCCCCTTCATAGCAATGTCCCTTCCCCCATGAAAAAATCCTCCATGGAAAGATCCTCCCACATAATACCTGACCCCCTCCCCCGCTACCAGAAACATCCCCCTGAAAATGTCTGTATACTTCCCAATAACCAATACTATATGTAAACATTGGGTAAAGTTCATAACTTTCAGCAGCCCTCCCCCTAGGGATTTTGGGGATTAAGTCATCCTAAAAGACATATTTATTATATTTTCGACCATGCTTAACAAAATTGTTATCTCAAAATTTTGAACGGGTGATTTTGGTAAAAAATTGTGCCTGGTGGGAGGGGGCTAGTTGCCCTCCATTTTTTTGGTCACTTAAGAAGGGCACTAGAACTTTTAATTTCAGTTCGAATGAGCCCTCCCACGATATTTTAAGACCACTGGGTCAATACGATAACCTCTGGGGAAAAAAAAACAACAAATAAACACGCATCCGTGATATTTCTTCTGGCAAAAAATACAAATTTCCACATTTTTGCAGATAGGACCTTGAAACCTCTACTGTAGGGTTTTCTAATACGCTGAATCTCATGGTGTGATTTTCATTAAGGTTCTATAATTGTTAGGGGATATTTCCTCCTTTTTCGAAAATCAGGCAAATTTTCTCAGGCGCGTAACTTTTGATAAGTAAGACTAAACTTGATGAAATTTATGTATTTGAAATCAGCATAAAAATCTTATTCTTTTGATGTATCTATTGGTATCAAAATCCCGTTTTTTTAGTTTCGGTTACTATTGAGCCGGGTCGCTCCTTACTTACGCTTGGTTACCACGGACTGTTTGACAAAACTATTTATGTAGTTGATTAATTATCCTCCTTTTTCCAAATAAACTAACTTAGTAGAATTCTAATCTTTTTTTTTTATTTCAAAATTTGAATGCATCCAAATTTTGATACGACTGAGTATTTTTTTTTAGAAAACAACCTTTAAGAAAACTGTCTTTGTTTTCTAGATTTTAAACACGCAGCTTTTCATTCAGATTGTTGTTATAATTTTAAGATCACCCGAATGATAGCTGTTGAGAGGAGGTGTAACCATAAAATTCACCAAGGCCGTGTCAAGTATTATTTTCAGGAGGAAAATTTGGGAAATATGGGACTGTCAAACCCATTCAACCATCTACTGATATTAACCCCACCTAAATTTTACCATCTTTGACATTATTTTCGGAAGGGGAGGGGGTCACAAAATAGTTTTTTCATGGGGGGGGGGGGCTTAAAAAAAGAACTTTATAAAGCGCACAAAATAATTTTTTATTCATTTCTGTTACGTTTTCAAGAGTCGGGCAAACATTTCGAGGGTTCAAACCTCCTGACCGCCACTGGATACGGCCTTGAAATTCATGCTAGCTTCTTTTCTTCTGTGGCTTGTAAACATCTATCTTAAAAAGGTCAGTGTTAAATGTTTTTTGCTTTTATAAGATATTTAGCAGTAACAAAATGTTAATTAAAAAAAAAAACATCATGTGAGTGTCCCTAAAGTAGCCACATTTCAGAGTATTGTTTTGTATTTTCTTGCTAATAAGGTTCGACTTATCTATATATCATTTTTATTAGCGTACGGAAGCCAAATCACGGGGAAATGTAAGATATTCACTAATGGAAATCTCGTTTTTCGTAAAAGAAGCTGCAAATACATTGTTTTCGAAATTATTGTTCCACTTAATATTTTAGAATCATTTTATATAGAAAAAGAACCAAGATAAATTAAAAAGCATTGTAAATTAAAAAGCAGAAGCTAAAAAGTACCTTTTTAAAAGTAACTTTAGTAAAATCTGCCTAAATTCTTACATAAAATTTACTTAAAAGAAAATATAAATCTCCCAAAATGCAGAAAAACGAAGAACTGGTTCAAGATACCAAAATTTCTACTTTTTCAGAAGATTTTTGAGGAAAGGCTATTATTTCTTTTATATCTACTTTTGTCTGCTTTCAGTTTCATACTAATGATTCCTGGTATTAATCTCTAAAAAAAGCCATAGCAGTAGTCGTAGTGGTTTTACATATAACCTTCCGCACATGCTAGAACTGTCTGTTTAGATCAATTATATATCGTTAATAAGCTTAAGTCTAAAAATGGATCTATGTGTCCATGCTTTTTGGCTTTGTTCTCTTTACTACTTCTGTAACAATGTAAAAAAAAATTGTTTTAGCCTTGTAGCATCAAATTAATACAAAACGTTTTTTGTTGCAGTGCATTTTCTAAATAAATTCCCTAAAAAAATAAATTCTAGATTACATCAATGTAACTACATTTGGATTCGTTAAAAGTAATTAAGTAAGATCAGACCGGTTAGCATCCCTTAATTGATGTAGCTGTGGTTGACTTGCCTCCAATTATCACGTACAAGTTAACTAAATCAGTTCAGGAAAAACATTTCGTGACAATTACACATGTTTTTAAATTGAAAATTTGAGATCAGAATTTTAGGTAAATTCCCGTTTCCTTCCTTACGAATTTGTCAAGTAAAACGAAAGCATACAGGCTTAGCTCTTTCCTCTCCCAGAATTTTTGGATACGTCAAAAGCTATAAGGGCATGAAGCTTATGGCAATTGCCCCGCACTTTAGTAGTCGTTTCAGCAGTTTTTCAACGTGGTGAACCATATTGGCACTATTCGAATTTATGCTTACTTTTCTTCCAATAATTTCCATTAAGTTCCCCGCCATAGCCAAGAATATTTTAACGCATCATTGTTTTTTTTTTTTTTTTTTTTTTTTTTTTTGAAGAATTTATCTTCCTGGTGGGATCTACAAGGAATCAAGAGGATATTTTACCTTTCAGGAGGGGTCAAAGTTCTATAAATTGCTGATACACTTTCCTCCTTCAGTTGTATACCAATTTTTGGGTGAACATGGCATTTTTACCATACAGCACAAGAAGAAATAATAAAAAAATATCACTAAGTAATATATTATTTCTTGTATTTGTCTCTTAAATGCCTTTTATAGACGAGCAAATTCCCTTGAAAATTATTGAGAAATTCCCTTGAAATATATTGTGCTGAAAAGGGTATAAATTTATAGGAAACCGTAATTGAGAACTGTCATTTTGCTTTTATTTGCTGACAAATTTTCTTGGCTTAATGTGCCAACAAAACAGCTCGGGGAAGGGGAGGGGGGGGGGGGGCAATTGGTCCCTTTCCACCTAGTTAAGCATCTGAGGTTAATGAAGTTAGACATTTGGGTGGATGCACAATTTTCGAAATGGCAGGTTACTGGAAGATGCTTTTAGTTTTTTTTAAAATCGCAAAATCAAGCTTTGTTGTAAGAAAAGCATGCCATCATCTTCTGATGACGATGTTGTTACTCCAAGCAAAACTAGAACGTATTTCTTTGGGTTACCTACGGAAAAAAAAGTATCAGGTGCAACTTCTGTATAGTACCTCTAAAGACTAAGGGAGCTTCTACCATGACATTGATATATCGTCTTAAAAGGAAGCATACAATTGATATGCACAAAGATAAAATATCTGCCGCTGGTTCAGCAAACAACAAACACAAACCCATTCAAAAAATACATCTAGTCAGGCTGCTTCCCTAAAGAAAGCTCCAGATAGCAAAGCAAGTGACACAGAGGCCAATGGATTAGTGAAATCTTGCACCGTGAGTAATATGTGATATATTTAAAATACAAAAAAATAAAATTCCTTCTTTCTAAAGATAATTCCGACATAAATTAGACTTCCCCTAATTAAGTTCAAATCCCGTTTCCAAGAGTGTAAATTCTTAATCAGCAAAAAGAGAAACTGCGTTTTGGCCTCAGCCTAACAACGACGCTAGATAATTGGTAATAAAAAAAAAATGATAGATACAAAGTTTCTCAGGAAGTTAAGTTATAAGAGCAGTGTCAATGTTTAAGTCATCGAAATATTTAAAACAAATCATTGGATAGATAGTTCGCATAATGAAGTGAGTTTGCGAACATAATTACAAGGCAGCGGCCCCCTCCACAGAACTTGGGCCAATCGTGAAAAAGCTAGTAGAGCGCAGAAGCTATATTTGTGTGATATAGTGAAAAAAACTGTTTTTCGTTTCAATAATTATGGATTGTCTCTATTGCCATCATCATTTTTTTTTAGAGCCAATTTAATCCTTGCCTCTGTCGTTGTCAGTTGAAGTCAAGCACTGTTGTACACCTAAATGTAAGTTTCAATAAAACTATTGCTTTTCTATTTGTATTTGTTTTATTTATATGTCTGTATCCAACCGCACAACAGGTAACTAGTTCGTATGTCTCCATTGGGAACGCTCCCAGGAATCTGATTTCTACTTAACATTAGAGGTAATCGACACGGTGATAACCCGAGGAAGCGAGGTTGCGCTCCCAAATTGATAGTTGGAGAATTTCTAACCTACTATAGCCACGCATTTTGTTTTCTCGCTTTCAACGAGTGGCACGATCGGTACACCGCTTTTAATCATAGTATTACATTTGCGGCCCCAGACTTCATTGCCACATTTGGCTCATCTTAATCGCCACAGCTTTAAAATCATAATATTACGTATGGCACAGTCTTTAGCGCTATAAGTGGCGCTATCGGAGAACTTATAAGGTGTAAGTTCACAGCTTTAAAGCATAATAATACATTTGACGCGGTCAATCTTTATTACCACAATTAACACCAGTCTATTTTTTTTATCGCTACAATCTGGAACAAGAAGAGCAGGCTTGCGATCATTCTTTATTTCCAATTGATCAAAACAAGCTGCTCTGCCGAAGCTCTGCTGTAAAACACTGTTTAAGGGCAATTGTCACTTTCTGTGTTTGTTAAGCCGGATATGAAACAGCTTATTTAAAAAAAAACAAAGACAATGAAGTACCATCCTGAGGAACCATCCATCCTCACGTTGCTGCCAGAAACAAAAAAGTTAAGCTGAAAGCTGCTTTAAGGTCTGCCAATCAGGCTAGCTTGACTTTTAACTGCTGGTCTGCAAAAGGATCTGACTTTATATGTATCATTGCCTGTTACCCCAGGAAGATGAAAAATGAGCAGAAGTTGCACCACTATGTTTCACGCTTCAAAAGGATTAAGAATTATCATACAGCTATTAACATTCTTTAAGAAATCAAAGTTGCAATCAGGAAGTTTTTGCTGACAGATAAGATTTTCCAAGTTGTGACTGATTTTGGTAACAACGTCTGCAAAGTCTGTGAGCTAGAAGCACTCACATGAACTTTATGTTCTGCACATTGTCTTTATTTGTCTGCTACGCACGCTCTTGGATTTTGATCTACTCAAAACTTAGCTAATGACATCCCTGAAAAGGGTTGCTTGGAATCCTCTGATGATGTCAAAGATGTCGAAGCAACTGGTGAAAATGATTCAGACGGCCTTTCTGAGTCTGAAGACTCCAGAAGTGAAGATAAATTTACTGAATAATTTGATGAAACTTATAAAGTGTTTGCGGAAGTGGGTGGCAAAATAAAAAGTGTGGGGAGATAAACAATTTTTTTCAACTGAAAATAAGGATAAAATTAAACATTAAAACGACCAGTAATTATTACTCATATGAGGGCCCTGGTCAGTGCCTCGCTTTTTACACTAAATTTCGAATTTTATAGAAGTTTTCGCTGACAGATAAGATTTTCCAAGTTGTGACTGATTTTGGTAACAACGTCTGCAAAGTCTGTGAGCTAGAAGCACTCACATGAACTTTATGTTCTGCACATTGTCTTTATTTGTCTGCTACGCACGCTCTTGGATTTTGATCTACTCAAAACTTAGCTAATGACATCCCTGAAAAGGGTTGCTTGGAATCCTCTGATGATGTCAAAGATGTCGAAGCAACTGGTGAAAATGATTCAGACGGCCTTTCTGAGTCTGAAGACTCCAGAAGTGAAGATAAATTTACTGAATAATTTGATTAAACTTATAAAGTGTTTGCGGATGTGGGTGGCAAAATAAAAAGTGGGGGGAGATAAACATTTTTTTTCAACTTAAAATAAGGATACAATTAAAACTTAAAACGACCAGTAATTATTACTCATATGAGGGCCCGTGTCAGTGCCTCGCTTTTTACACTAAATTTCGAATTTTATACCAATTCTCTAAGAATGACTCCTGAATCATATTAAATAAAAAAAATACTTTCTTTGCTTCCGTTAGAAATACTTTTCTTTTCAAAATTAATCATATAAAGGACGAGTATCGATAATATGCAAAAACCACAAGTTTTTCAATATCTGATAAAAATCTGAAGTTTTTCTTGCAATGAAATAAAAAAAGTTTTTTTTCAACTGAAAGTATGGAGTAACATTAAAACTTAAAATGAACAGAAATTATTACGCATATGAAGAGGGTTACCCCCTCCTCAACACCTCCCTCTTTACGCTAAAGTTTTTTAATACTTTAAAAAATGCTTCTTATTGTTCTAATTAAATTAACCTTGTCTTTCAGGAATCGTTCTTAAGAAATTGGGACAAAATTCAAACTAGTGTAAAGAGCAAGGTGCTGAGGAGGAGGCAAACCCCTTTATATACGTTATAATTTCTGCTTGTTTTAAGTTTTAATGTTGCTCCTTACGTTCAGTTGAAAAAAAACTTGTTTTTTTATATTTAATTTTTGATCTTTTTTTTAAATAATGTCAGGAAATCTGGCCCCACCTCTATAGAGAAATCCCTCTCCCCATGGAAGTATCCTCTGGGCAATTCAGTCCCGGTCAAAATTTACTCCCGTCAATTAAAAAGAGAAAGACGAAAAAATTAAAGACGAAAAAGAGAAAGTGAAGACATAAAATAATTTTGTATAGGAATTCTGACAAATTCCCCTAATGTAAACTTCCCTTGATAAAGTTATCCATAGAAAATTTTCCTCCCAATGGAGAATTTCTCCGGGAAAAACTCCAGCAGAAAATTCTTTCTCTCGCCCAAAAATGTATGTACACTTTCCTAGAACAAATACTATGCGTAAACAATGGGTAAACTTTTTAACTTAAAGACCTTTCCCCTGGGGCTGTGGGGGAGTCATGTTATATCGAAAGGCATAGTCAATAGACCTTTCAAATATGATGAACAAAATGGTTATCTCAAAATGTTGATCAGACGATTTTGGGAGAAAAGGTCTCTGATATTTGAGCCCTCTCCCAATATTCTAGGATCACTGGGTCGGTACTATCATCCCTGAAAAAAGCAAAAACAAAACAAACAAATAAACATGCATTCCGTGACCTTTCTTCCGGCAGAAAATAGAAAATTCCATATTTTTGTAGATAGGAGGTTGAAACCTCTGAAATAAGGTTCTCTTATGCGCTGAATCTGATGTTATGATTTTCAGGTGATTCTCCAACTTTTCGGAGGTGTTTTTCCCCTTGTTTGAAAATGAAGCAAATTTGCACAGGCTCTTAGCCTTTGATATGTAACACTAAACTTAATGACACTTACATATTTGGAATCAACGTTATAAGACGATTCTTTTGATATATCTATCGGTATAAAAATACCGTTTCTTTGAGTTTCGGTTACTTTTCAGCCGCGTCACTGTTTACTTACAGTTCGTTACCATGAACTGTTTGAAAGGCCATTTAATTAGAATAAATAGCTTGTTTAAAAGTACTGAAAAAACCTTTAGTGTAAAAATTGAGGTATTGACGAGGGGGCGACCCCCCCCAATATACGTAATAATTTCTGTTCATGTTAAGTTTTAACGTTGCTCCTTAATTTCAGTTGAAAATAATTTTTTTTATTTAATTTCTGATCGTTTTTTAATTAATAGTAGAGATGCCCTAATATCTCCTGTCTCCTGTTTTTTTGCACACCAAATTTGGGCATAGAGTCCCTAGGGCAGATGGATTTCTGAGAAATTGATTGCGTAATCAAAGTGTGTCAATGACATGGAACACCTGTGCTGTCAGTCATTAATCAAATTGTTTCCGGGCAAAGTTTAATAGTGTCTGACAGATGACGTCAAGTTAATTAATGTCTTTGATGTATTTCCAAAGAGAATGTTTCCGAGGCACAGTTTAGATCATACATGACAGATGATGTCATGATTGATTGACATGAAAGGGGAATTAATTTGTTGTTTCTAAAGAGAATTGATTTGACACGAAAGGGAATTAATTTGTTGTTTCTAAAGAGAACTGTCTCCGAGCGAATGTTTAGATCTTAGCGATGAAGAGATTGATTCACGAAAGGGTTTCCAAATAATTTGAAATGTGACAGCGCAGAGATGCCAAACAAAAGGAACACGCTGGAATTACGTTTAGGGATTATTTGGGCGAAGCCGTTTTAGTCATTTTATGGAATTATTTCGGCGAAACAGTTAGAGACATTTTGAAAGATGATTTAAAAGATGATTTTAGAAGAGAATTTAAGGGTGAAACTCTGTGGTCGTTATAATACACAAGTTCCATTTGAACAGTGTTGTGAGGTCCTCTACCCCAACCCCAAAGGGTTCCGATCCCCCTACCCCAACCCCAAAGGGTTCCAATCCCCCTACCCCAACCCCGAAGGAAGCCCCCGGTACTCAAAGGTCCCCAGAGCTCCCAAAGGGCCCCCGGACCCCCAAAGGCCCTCCCCCGGTACTCAAAGGTCCCCCAAGCTCCCAAAGGGCCCCCAGACCCCCAAAGGCCCTCCCCAGACCCCCAAAAGCCCTCGTCGGGCCCCCAAAGGCCCACCGGGCTCCCAAAAGACCACCGAGCTCCCAAAGGCCCTCCCCAGACCCCCTAAGGCCCTCCCCCTGTCCCCAAAGGTCCACCGGGCTCCCAAAGGGCCAATCGGCCCTCAAGTGCCCCCCCGACTCCCAAAGGCCCTCCCCAGACCCCCAAAGGCCCTCCCCGGACCCCCAAAGGCCCTCCCCCAGTCCCCAAAGGTCCACAGGGCTCCCAAAGGGCCACCCGACCCTAAAGGGCCCCCCAGACCCCCAAAGGACCCCCGGCGCCCCAAAGGCCCCTGAGCCCCACATTTTTTAATACTTTTTATGGCTTTATTATATCTTTTCAGAACAAGTTATTTTCTTAATGTCCATCCTAAACCCATTTTACAAGTTGAAGTACCCATCCTTTTCACCCACAACTTTACTATACGGATTTTTGAATGCTCCAACACCAAGCAATACTTTTCAATGGCATTTCAGAACAAGTTCTTTTCTTAATGTCCCTCCTAAACCCATTTTACAAATTGAAGTACCCATAGTTTACACCCCAACTTTACTTTACAGCTTTTTGAATGCTGTAACCAAGCAATACTTTTCAAAGGGCATTTCAGAACAAGTTCTTTTCATAATGTCCATCCTAAACCCATTTTACAAGTTGAAGTTCCTATCCTTTTCACCCACAAGTTTACTTTACAGCTTTTTGAATGCTCAACACCAAGCAATACTTTTCAAAAGGCATTTCAGAACAAGGTCTTTTCTTAGTGACCGTTCTAAACCCATTTTACAAATTGAAATACCCGTCCTTTTCACCCACAACTTAGATATAGGTAAGAGTTTGAAGTTTCACCTTAGAGACTTAGCTTAGATTTTTAGTCTGGTTTAGTTTTAGATAAAAGTTTAGAGGTTTTTTTTTTAACTGATACTCTTTTCTTGGAGTTTTTGTTAGAGTTTTAGTTTAGTTTAGTTTTAGTTAATAGTTTATAGTTTTTATATTATAGTATTATCTTAAAGTTTTAGTTCGGTTTAGTTTTATTTAAAAGTTTAGAGTTTTTTTTAGCTTAGAGTCTTAGCTTAGAGTTTTTGTTAGAGTTCTAGTTTACTTTAGTTTTAGTTATGAGTTTAGAGTTTTTAGCTTAGAGTCGTAGCTTAGAGTTTTATTCAGAGTTCTAATTTAGTTTAGTTTAGTTACAGTTCAGAATTTAGAATTTTAGCTTAGAGTCATAGCTTATAATTTTACTTAAAGTTGTAGTTTGGTCAAGTTTTAGTTAAGAGTTTCGAGTTTTAGCTTAGAATATTAGATTAGAGTTTTTATTAGAGTTGTAGTTTAGTTTAATTTTTGTTAAGAATTTGATGTTTTACCTTTGAGTTTCAGTTAGAGTTCTAGTTTAGTTTACTTTTAGTTAAGATTTTAGAGTTTTTAGATTAGAGTCTTAGCTTAAAGTTTTTGTTTGGTTTTGTTTTAGTTAAAAGTTTAGAGTTTTTTTTTAGCTTAGAGTCTTAGCTTAGAGTTTTTGTTAGAGTTCTAGTTTAGTTTAGTTTTAATTAAGAGTTTAGAGTTTTACCATATAATCTTAGCTTAAAGTTTTAGTTAGAGTTGAAGTTTAGTTTAGTTATAGTTAAGAGCTTAGAGTTTTAGCTTAGAGTCTTAGCTTAGAGTTTTACTTAAAGTTTTAGTTTAGCTAAGTTTTAGTTAAGAGTTTCGAGTTTTAGCTTAGAGTCTTAGCTTAGAGTTTTTTGTTAGAGTTCTAGTTTAGTTTAATTTTAGTTAAGAGTTTGATGTTTTACCTTTGAGTTTCAGTTAGAGTTCTAGTTTAGTTTTAGTTAAGAGTTTGGTGTTTTACGTTAGAGTCTTAGCTTAGAGTTATAGTTTAGTTTAGTTTTAATTAAGATTTTAGAGTTTTAGCTTAGAGTCTAAGCTTAGAGTTTTTATTAGAGTTCTAGTTTATTTTATTTTTAGTTAAGAGTTTAGTGTTTTTAGCTTAGAGTTTTAGCTTAGAGTTTATGTTGAAGTTCTAGTATAGTTTATTTTTAGTTTATAGTTTTAGCGTAGAGTTTTAGCTTAGAGTTATTGTTAGAGTTGAAGTTTAGTTTATTTTTAGTTAATAGTTTAGATTTTTTTGTTAGAGTTATAGTTTAGTTTAATTTTATTTAATAGTTTTATTTTTTAACTTTGAGTTTCAGTTTTAGTTCTATTTTAGTTTAGTTTTAGTTAAGAGTTTATAGTTTACCATAGAGTCTTAGCTTAGAGTTTTAGTTAGAGTTATAGTTTAGTTTAGTTTTAGTTAATAGTTTAGAGTTTAACATATAGTCTTAGCTTAGAGTTTTATTTATAGTTCTAGTTTATTTTAGTTTTAGTTAAATTTAAGAATTTAGAGTTTTAGCTTAGAGTAATATCTTAGAGTTTTAATTAAAGTTATAGTTTGGTTAAGTTTTAGTTAAGAGTTTAGAGTTTTTAGCTTAGAGTTTTTGTTGAAGTTCTAGTTTAGTTTAGTTTTATTTAATAGTTTAGAGTTTTAGCTTAGAGTCTTAGCTTAGAGTTTTTGTTAGAGTTGAAGTTTAGTTTAATTTTAGTTAAGAATTTGATGTTTTACCGTTGAGTTTCAGTTAGAGTTCTAGTCTAGTTTACTTTTAGTTTTGAGTTTACAGTTTTTTAGCTTAGAGTCTTAGCTTAGAGTTTTTGTTAGAGTTCTAGTTTAGTTTAGTTTTAGTTAAGAGTTTAGAATTTTAGCTTAGAGTTTTTGTTAGAGTTCTAGTTTATTTTAGTTTTGAGTTCTAGTTTAGTTTAAGTATAGTTAAGAGTTTGGAGTTTTACCTTAGAGACTTAGCATAGAGTTTTAGTTTAGTTTAGTTTTAGTTAAGAGTTTAGAGTTTTTGAGCTTAGAGTCTTAGCTTAGAGTTTTTTTTAGAGTTCTAGTTTAGTTGAGTTTTAGTTAAGAGTTTAGAGTTTTTAGCTTAGAGCCTTAGTTTAGAGTTTTATTTAGAGTTATAGTGTAGTTTAGTTTTAGTAAATAGTTTAGAGTTTTAGCTTAGAGTCTTAGCTTATAGTTTTTGTTAGAGTTCTAGTTTATTTTAGTTTTAGTTAAGAGTTTAGAGTTTTAGCTTAGAGTCTTAGCTTAGAGTTTTTGTTGAAGTTTTAGTTTAGTTTATTTTTAGTAAATAGTTTAGAGTTTTAGCTTAGAGTCTTAGCTTATAGTTTTTGTTAGAGTTGAAGTTTAGTTTAGTAATAGTTTGGAGTTTAGAGTTTTAGCTTATAGTCTTACCTTAGAGTTTTTGTTAGAGTTCTAGTTTAGTTTAGATATAGTTAAGAGTTTGGAGTTTTACCTTAGAGACTTAGCTTAGAGTTTTAGTTTAGTTTAGTTTTAGTTAAGAGTTTGGATTTTTTAGCTTAGAGTCTTAGCTTAGAGTTTTTGTTAGAGTT
The DNA here is from genome assembly GCF_049724085.1 of Artemia sp. Qi Xiang Cuo. Lineage (NCBI taxonomy): Eukaryota > Metazoa > Arthropoda > Branchiopoda > Anostraca > Artemiidae > Artemia > Artemia sp. Qi Xiang Cuo. The sequence goes on along the minus strand of NC_142800.1, from coordinate 29,621,680 downwards.
CTAGTTTAGTTTAGTTTTAGTTAAGAGTTTGGTGTTTTACCTTTGAGTCATAGCTTAGACATTTAGTTAGAGTTCTAGTTTAGTTTAGTTTTAGTTATGAGTTTAGAGTTTTAGCTTAGAGTCTTAGCTTAGAGTTTTTGTTAGAGTTCTAGTTTAGTTTAGTTTTAGTTAAGAGTTTAGAGTTTTTAGCTTAGAGTCTTAGCATAGTTTTTTTCGAAGTTCTAGTTTATTTTAGTAATATTTAAAAGTTTAGAGTTTTAGCTTAGAGTCTTAGCTTAGAGTTTTTGTTAAATTTGAAGTTTATTTTAGTAATAGTTAAAAGTTTGTATTTCGATATGATAGTATTTTCTTATTTTTTTTTTAACAGTTTTAGTGCATTATGTTAATAGTGAAGATCTTTAATTTATATTCTTGATTCATGTATCAGTTGTAGTTTAGTTTAGTTTTATTTGATAGTGTGTAGTTTTTATATTAGAGTATCGTAATAGAGTGGTTTTTATAGTTCTAGTTTAGTTTAGTTATATTTAAGAGTTTGGAGTTTTTTAGCTTAGATTCTTATATTACAGTTTTAGTTTATTTCAATTTTTTTAAGAGTTTAGAGATTTACAATAGAGTCTTATATTAGGGTTTTTTTATTGTTATAGTTTAGTTTAGTTTCAGTTAATAGTTTAGAGTTTTTAGCTTAGAGTCTTAGTTTAGAGTTTTTTGTTGCAGTTCTAGTTTAGTTTAGAGTTTTAGTCTTAGTTTAGTTTTAGTTAAGAGTTTAGAGTTTTAGCTTAGAGTCTTAGCTTAGAGTTTTTGTTAGAGTCCTAATTAAGTTTAGTTATAGTTAAGAGTTTGAAGTTTTACCTTAGAGACTTAGCTTAGAGTTTTAGTTAAGTTTAGTTTTACTTAAGAGTATAGAATTTTAGCTTAGAGTCTCAGCTTAGAGTTTTTGTTTGAGTTCTAGTTTAGTTTTAGTTAAGAGTTAAGTGTTTTTAGCTTAGAGTCTTAGTTTAGAGTTTTTGTTGAATTTATAGTTTAGTTTATTTTTAGTTTAGAGTTTTATCTTAGACATAGAGTTTTAATTAGAGTACTAGTTTATTTTAGTTTTAGTTAAGAGTTTAGAGTTTTTAGCTTAGAGTCTTAGCTTAGTTTTATTTAGAGTTCTAGTTTAATTTAGTTTTAGTTAAGAGTTTAGAGTTTTTCCATAGAGTCTTAGCTTAGAGTTTTAGTTAGAGTTAAAGTTTAGTTTAGTTACAGTTAAGAATTTAGATTTTTAGCTTAGAGTCATAGCTTAGAGTTTTACTTAAAGCTATAGCTTGGTTAAGATTTAGTTCAGAGTTTCGAGTTTTAGCTGAGTCTTAGCTTACAGTTTTTGTTATAGTTCTAGTTTAGCTTAGTTTTACTTAAGAGTTTTTGAGTTTTACCTTAGAGTCTTAGCTTAGAGTTTTTGTTAGAGTTCTAGTTTAGTTTAACTTTAGTTAAGAATTTGATGTTTCACCTTTGAGTTTCAGTTAGAGTTCTAGTTTAGTTTACTTTTATCTAAGAGTTTAGTGTTTTACCTTATAGTCTTAGCATAGAGTTTTAGTTAGAGTTCTAGTTTAGTTTAGTTTTAGTTAAGAGTTTAGAATTTTAGCTTAGAGTCTTAGCTTAGAGTTTTTTTGTTAGAGTTCTAGTTTAGTTCAATTTATTTAAAAGTCTGATTTTTTACCTTTTGAGTGTCAGTTAGAGTTCTCGTTTAGTTTAGTTTTAGTTAAGAGTTTAGAGTTTTAGCTTATAATATTAGCTTGGAGTTTTTGTTAGAGTTCTAGTTTAGTTTAGTTTTAGTTAATAATTCAGAGTTTTTAGATTAGAGTCTTTTGCTTAGAGTTTTTGTTAAAGTTCTAGTTTATTTTCGTTACACTTAAGAGTTGATATTCCTTGCTTAGAGTCGTTCATTATAGTTTTGCGTGAGTTCCAATTAATTTCAGATAATGTTCAGCGTAAGGATTTATTACATCTAGACTTAGATGGGGTTGGGAGGTTAGTGCAACTTTAGTCCAGAGTTTATAGTTTTAGCTTAGAGTCTTATCCTATAGTTATAGTTAGAGTTGAAGTTTAGTTTAGTTATAGTTAAGATTTTGGAGTTTGTAGCCTAGAGTCGTAGTTTAGAGTCTTTGTTGGAGTTCTAGTTTATTTTACTTAAGAGTTTAGATTTTTATAATAGAATAATATCTTAGAGTTTTTGTTGAAGTTTTAGTTTAGTTTAGTTTTAGTTAAGAGTTTAGAGTTTTTTGCTTAGAGTCCTAGCTTAGAGTTTTTGTTAGAGTTCTAGTTTTGTCGACTTTTAGTTAAGGGTTCGCTTTTTTACCTTAGAGTTATAAATTATAGTTTTATTTGGAGTTCTAGTTTAGTTTAGTTTTAGTTAATAGTTTATCGCTTTGTATTTTAGGCTTATATTAGAGGTTTTGTTATTGTTCTAGTTTTTATTATTGATAGTTAATATTTTATAATTTTATCTTAGAGTCTTAGCTTAGAGTTTTTGTTTAAGATCTAGTTTAGTTTATTTTTAGTTAAGAGTTTATAGTTTTAGCTTAGAGTCTTAGCTTAGAGTTTTTGTTAGAGTTTTAGTTTAGTTTTAGTTAAGAGTTTTGAGTTTTACCTTAAAGTCTTTGATTAGAGTTTTAGTTAGGGTTGAAGTTTCGTTTAGTTTAGTTATAGTTAAGAGTTTACAGTTTTAGCTTAGATTCTTAGCTTAGAGTTTTAGTTAGAGTTATTGTTTATTTTAGTTTTACTTAAGAGTTATAGCTTAGAGGTTTAGCCTAGAGTCTTAGCTTAGAGATTTAGTTAGAGTTTAAGTTTAGTCCAAACTAGCATAACCACAAAATTACACAATATTGCATAGAAATACCAAAACCATAGGTTAGATTAGGTTAGGTTAGAGTTTAGGTTTCTCCTCGTTTAAGTTAGGATAGATTAGGTTAGCTTATCATGTGCGGTCATGATAAGCTAACCTAATCTAACCTAACTTAAACGTGGAGAAACCTAACCTCTAACCTAACCTAATCTAACCTATGTTTTTGGTATTTCTATGCAATATTGTGTAATTTTGTGGTTATGCTAGTTTGGACTAAACTTCAACTCTAACTAAATCTCTAAGCTAAGATTCTAGGCTAAACCTCTAAGCTATAGCCCTTAAGTAAAACTAAAATAAACAATAACTCTAACTAAAACTCTAAGCTAAGACTCTAAGATAAAACTTTAAACTCTTAACTATAAACTAAACGAAACTTCAACTATAACTAAAACTCTAATCTAAGACTTTAAGGTAAAACTCAAAACTCTTAAATAAAAATAAACTAAACTAGAACTATAACAAAAACTCTAAGATAAGACTATAATCTAAAACAATAAACTCTTAACTAAAACTAAACTAAACTAGAGCTTCAACAAAAACTCTAAGCTAAGTCTCTAAGCTAAAAACTCTAAACTCTTAACTAAAACTAAACTAAACTAGAACTCTAACAAAAACTCTAAGCTAAAATTCTAAACTCTTAACTAAAACTAAACAAAACTATAACTCTAACTAAAACTCTAAGCTATAACTCTAAGTTAAAACACCAAACTCTTAACTAAAAGCTAAAAAACTCTAAACTCTTAAATAAAACTAAACTAAACTAAAACTTCAACAAAAACTCTAAGCTATGATTCTATGATAAAACTCTAAACTCTTAAGTAAACTAAACTAGAACTCTAACAAAGACTCTAAACTACGACTCTAAGCTAAAAACTCTAAACTCTTAACTATAACTAAACTAAACTTCAACTCTAACTATAACTCTAAGCTAAGACTCTAAGCTAAAACTCTAAACTCTTAACTAAAACTAAACTAAACTAAAACTCTAAGCTAAGTCTCTAAGGTAAAACTCCAGACGCTTAACTATATCTAAACTAAACTAGAACTCTAACAAAAACTCTAAGCTACGACTCTAAGCTAAAACTCTAAACTATTAACTAAACCTAAACTAAACTAGAACTTCAAAAAAAACTCTAAGCAAAAGACTCTAAGCCAAAATCTCTAAACTATTATCTAAAACTAATATAAACCACAACTCTAAAAAAAACTCTAAGCTAAGACTATAAGATAAAATTCTAAACTCTTAACTAAAACTGAACTAAACTAGAACTCTAACTAAAACTCTAAGCTATAACTCTAAGTTAAAACACAAAACTCTTAACTAAAAATAAACTAAACTATAACTCTAACAAAAACTCTAATCTATGACTATAAGAAAAAAAACTCTAAACTTTTAAATAAAAATAAACTAAAATAAAACTTCAACAAAAACTCTAAGCTATGATTCCATGATAAAACTCTAAACTATTGATTAAACTAAACTAGAACTCTAAAAAAAACTCTAAACAACGACTCTAAGCTAAAAAATATAAAATCTTAACTATAAATAAACTAAACTTCAACTCTAACTATAACTCTAAGATAAGACTCTAATATAAAACTCTAAACTCTTAAATAAAACTAAACTAAACTAAAACTCTAAGCTAAGTCTCGAAGGTAAAACTCCAGACGCTTAACTATATCTAAAATAAACTAGAACTCTAACAAAAACTCTAAGCTACGACTCTAAGCTAAAACTCTAAACTATTAACAAAAACTAAACTAAACTAGAACTTCAACAAAAACTCTAAGCAAAAGACTCTAAGCCAAAAACTCTAAACTCTTAACTAAAACTAAAATAAACCAGAACTCTAACAAAAACTCTAAGATAAGACTCTAAGCTAAAATTCCAAACTATTTCCAAAAACTAAACTAAACTAAAACTCTAACTAAAACTCTAAGCTAAGAATCTAAGGTAAAACACTAAACTCTTAACTAAAACTAAACTAAACTAGAACTATAACTGAAACTCTAAGGTAAAACATCAAATTCTTAACTAATTCGAAACTCTTATTAAAACTTATTAAATCTTATTAACTAAATTCAAAACTCTTAACTAAAACTTGATCAAACTACAACTTTAAGTAAAATTATAAGCTATGACTCTAAGCTAAAACTCTAAATTCTGAACTGTAACTAAACTAAACTAAATTAGAACTCTGAATAAAACTCTAATCTACTACTCTAATCTAAAAACTCTAAACTCTTAACTAAAAATAAAGTAAACTAGAACTATAACAAAAACTCTAAGCTAAGACTATAAGCTAAAAAAAACTATAAACTTTTAACTAAAACTAAACCAAACTAAAACTTTAAGCTAAAACTCTAAGATAAAACTATAAACTCTTAACTAAAACTAAACTAAACTAGAGCTTCAACAAAAACTCTAAGCTAAGACTCTAAGCTAATACTCTAAACTCTTAACTAAAACTAAGCTAAACTACAACTCTAACAAAAACTGTAAGCTAAGACTCTAAGCTAAAATTCTAAACTCTTAACTAAAACTAAACTAAACTAAAACTCTAAGCTATAACTCTAAGGTAAAACACCAAACTCTTAACTAAAACTAAACTAAACTAGAACTCTAACAAAAACTCTAAGCTAGGACTCTAAGCTAAAAAACTCTAAACTCTTAACTAAAACTAAACTAAACTAAAACTTCAACAAAAACTCTAAGCTATGATTCTAAGCTAAAATTCTAAACTCTTAACTAAAACTAAACTAGAACTCTAACTAAAACTCTAAGCTATAACTCTAAGGTAAAACACCAAACTCTTAACTAAAACTAAACTAAACTAGAACTCTAACAAAAACTCTAAGCTAGGACTCTAAGCTAAAAAACTCTAAACTCTTAACTAAAACTAAGCTAAACTAGAACTCTAACAAAAACTCTAAGCTAAGACTCTAAGCTAAAATTCTAAACTCTTAACTAAAACTAAAATAAAACTATAACAAAAACTCTAAGCTAAGACTCTAATCTAAAAAAAACTCTAAACTTTTAAATAAAACTAAACCAAACTAAAACTTTAAGCTAAGACTCTAAGCTAAAACTATAAACTCTTAACTAAAAGTAAACTAAACTAGAGCTTCAACAAAAACTCTAAGCTAAGACTCTAAGCTAAAACTCTAAACTCTTAACTAAAACTAAGCTAAACTAGAACTCTAACAAAAACTCTAAGATAAGAATCTAAGCTAAAATTCTAAACTCTTAACTAGAACTAAAGTAAACTAAAACTCTAAGCTATAACTCTAAGTTAAACCACAAAACTCTTAACTAAAACTACACTAAACTAGAACTCTCACAAAAACTCTAAGCTATGACTCTAAGATAAAAAACTCTAAACTCTTAACTAAAACTAAACTAAACTAAAACTTCAACAAAAACTCTAATCTAAGATTCTAAGCTAAAATTCTAAACTCTTAACTAAAACTAAACTAGAACTCTAACTAAAACTCTAAGCTATAACTCTAAGGTAAAACACCAAACTCTTAACTAAAACTAAACTAAACTAGAACTCTAACAAAAACTCTAAGCTAGGACTCTAAGCTAAAAAACTCTAAACTCTTAACTAAAACTAAGCTAAACTAGAACTCTAACAAAAACTCTAAGCTAAGACTCTAAGCTAAAATTCTAAACTCTTAACTAAAACTAAACTAGAACTCTAACTAAAAATCTAAGCTATAACTCTAAGCTAAAACATCAAACTCTTAACTAAAACTAAACTAAACTAGAACTCTAACAAAAACTCTAAGCTAAGACTCTAAGCTAAAAAAAACTCTAAACTCTTAACTAAAACTAAACTAAACTAAAACTTCAACAAAAACTCTAAGCTATGATTCTATGATAAAACTCTAAACTATTAAGTAAACTAAACTAGAACTATAACAATGACTCTAAACTACGACTCTAAACTAAAACTCTAAACTCTTACCTATAAATAAACTAAACTTCAACTCCAACTATAACTCTAATCTAAGACTCTAAGCTAAAACTCTAAACTCTTAACTAAAACTAAACTAAACTAAAACTCTAAGGTAAGTCTCGAAGGTATAACTCAAGACGCTTAACTATATCTAAACTAAACTAGAACTATAGCAAAAACTCCAGACTACGACTCTAAGCTAAAACTCTAAACTATTAACTAAACCTAAACTTAACTAGAACTTCAACAAAAACTCTAAGCAAAAGACTCTAAGCCAAAAACTCTAAACTATTAACTAAAACTAAAATAAACTAGAACTCTAACAAAAACTCTAAGCTAAGACTCTAAGCTAAAATTCTAAATTCTTAACTAAAACTAAACTAAACGAGAACTCTAACTAAAACTCTAAGCTAAGACTCTAAGGTTAAACACTAAACTCTTAACTAAAAGTAAACTAAACGAGAACTCTAACTAAAACTCTAAGGTAAAACATCAAATTCTTATATAAAATTAAACTAAACTAGAACTCTAACAAAAACTCTAAGCTTAGACTCTAAGCTAAAATTCTACTCTTAACTAAAAATAAACTAAACTAGAACTTTAACTAAAACTCTATGCTAAGACTCTAAGGTAAAACACTAAACTCTTAGCTAAAAGTAAACTAAACTAGAACTCTAACTGAAACTCAAAGTTGAAACATCAAATTCTTAACTAAAGTTAAACTAAACTAGAACTCTAACAAAAACTCTAAGCTAAGACTCTAAGGTAAAACTCTAAACTCTTAAGTAAAACTAAGCTAAACTAGAACTCTAACAAAAACTGTAAGCTAAGACTCAGCTAAAACTCGAAACTCTTAACTAAATCTTAACCAAGCTATAACTTTAAGTAAAACTCTAAGCTATGACTCTAAGCTAAAAATCTAAATTCTTAACTGTAACTAAACTAAACTTTAACTCTAACTAAAACTCTAAGCTAAGACTCTATTGAAAAACTCTAAACTCTTAACTAAAACTAAATTAAACTGGAACTCTAAATAAAACTAAGCTAAGACTCTAAGCTAAACACTAAAACTTAACCAAACTTAACTAAAACTTAACCAAACTACAACTTTCAGTAAAATTATAAGCTATGACTCTAAGCTAAAACTCTAAATTCTGAACTGTAACTAAACTAAACTAAACTAGAACTCTGAATAAAACTCTAAGCTAAGACTCTAAGCTAAAAACTCTAAACTCTTAAATAAAACTAAAATAAACTATAACTATAACAAAAACTCTAAGCTAATACTCTAAGAAAAAAAAAAATATAAAAATTTAAATAAAAAAAAAACAAACTAAAACTTTAAGCTAAGACTCTAAGCTAAAAACTCTAAACTCTTAACTAAAAGTAAGCTAAACTAGAACTCTAACTGAAACTCAAAGGTAAAACATCAAATTCTTAACTAAAATTAAACTAAACTTCAACTCTAACAAAAACTCTAAGCTAATATTCTAAGCTAAAACTCGAAACTCTTAACTAAAACTTGACCAAACTACAACTTTAAGTAAAATTATAAGCTATGACTCTAAGCTAAAACTCTAAATTCTGAACTGTAACTAAACTAAACTAAATTAGAACTCTGAATAAAACTCTAAGCTACGACTCTAAGCTAAAAACTCTAAACTCTTAACTAAAACTAAAGTAAACTAGAACTCTAACAAAAACTATAAGCTAAGACTCTAAGATAAAAAAAACTCTAAACTTTTAAATAAAAAAAAACCAAAATAAAACTTTAAGATAAGACTCTAAGCTAAAACTATAAACTCTTAACTAAAACTAAACTAAACTAGAGCTTCAACAAAAACTCTAAGCTAAGACTCTAAGCTAAAACTCTAAACTCTTAACTAAAACTAAACTAAACTAGGACTCTAACAAAAACTCTAAGCTAAGACTCTAAGCTAAAATTCTAAACTATTAACTAAAACTAAACTAAACTAGAACTCTAACTAAAACTCTAAGCTATAACTCTAAGTTAAAACACCAAACTATTAACTAAAACTAAACTAAACTAGAAATCTAACAAAAACTCTAAGCTATTAATCTAAGCTAAAAAACTCTAAACTCTTAACTAAAAATAAACTAAACTAAAACTTCAACAAAAACTATAAGCCATGATTCTATCATAAAACTCTAAACTCTTAAGTAAACTAAACTAGAACTCTAAAAAAGACTCTAAACTACAACTCTAAACTAAAAACTCTAAACTCTTAACTATAACTAAACTAAACTTCAACTCTAACTATAACTCTAAGCTAAGACTCTAAGCTAAAACTCTAAACTCTTAACTAAAACCTAACTAAACTAAAACTTTAAGCTAAGTCTCGAATGTAAAACTCCAGACGCTTAACTATATCTAAACTAAACTAGAACTCTAACAAAAACTATAAGCTACGACTCTAAGCTAAAACTCTAAACTATTAACTAAACCTAAACTAAACTAGAACTTCAACAAAAACTCTAAGCAAAAGACTCTAACAAAAACTCTAAGCTAAGACTCTAAGCTAAAATTCTAAACTCTTAACTAAAACTAAACTAAACAAGAACTCTAACTAAAAATCTAAGATATTACTATAGGATAAAACCCTAAACTCTTAACTAAAAGTAAACTAAACTAGAACTCTAACTGAAACTCAAAAGTAAAACATCAAACTTTTAACTAAAATTAAACTAAACTAGAACTCTCACAAAAATTCTAAGCTAAGACTCTAAGCTAAAATTCTAAACTCTTAACTAAAACTAAACTAAACTAGAACTCTAACTAAAATTCTAAGCTAAGACTCTAAGGTAAAACACTAAACTCTTAACTAAAAGTAAACTAAATTAGAACTCTAACTGAAACTCAAAGGTAAAACATCAAATTCTTAACTAAAATTAAACTAAACTAGAACTCTAACAAAAACTCTAAGCTAAGACTCTAAGCTAAAAAACTCTAAACTCTTAACTAAAACTAAACTAAACTAAAAATTCAACAAAAACTCTAAGCTATGATTCTATGATAAAACTCTAAACTTTTAAGTAAACTAAATTAAAAATCTAACAATGACTCTAAACTACTACTCTAAACTAAAAACTATAAACTCTTACCTATAAATAAACTAAACTACAACTCCAACTATAACTCTAAGCTAAGACTGTAAGCTAAAACTCTAAACTCATAAATAAAACTAAACTAAACTAAAACTCTATGCTAAGACTCGAAGGTAAAACTCAAGACGCTTAACTTTATCTAAAATAAACTAGAACTCTAACAAAAACTCTAAGCTACTACTCTAAGCTAAAACTCTAAACTATTAACAAAACCTAAACTAAACTAGAACTTCAACAAAAACTCTAAGCAAAAGACTCTAAGCAAAAAACTCTAAACTCTGAACTAAAACTAAAATAAACCAGAACTCTAACAAAAACTCTAAGCTAAGACTCTAAGCTAAAATTCTAAATTCATAACTTAAACTAAACTAAACTATAACTCTGAATAAAACTCTAAGTTAAGACTCTAAGTTAAAACACTAAACTCTTAACTAAAAGTAAACTAAACTAGAACTCTAACTGAAACTCAAAGGTAAAACATCAAATTCTTATCTAAAATTAAACTAAACTAGAACTCTAACAAAAACTCTAAGCTAAGACTCTAAGCTAAAATTCTAAACTCTTAACTAAAACTAAACTAAACTAGAACTTTAACTAAAACTCTATGCTAAGACTCTAAGGTAAAACACTAAACTCTTAGCTAAAAGTAAACTAAACTAGAACTCTAACTGAAACTCAAAGGTGAAACATCAAATTCTTAACTAAAGTTAAACTAAACTAGAACTCTAACAAAAACTCTAAGCTAAGACTCTAAGGTAAAACTCTAAGCTCTTAAGTAAAACTAAGCTAAACTAGAACTATAACAAAAACTGTAAGCTAAGACTCAGCTAAAACTCGAAACTCTTAACTAAATCTTAACCAAGCTATAACTTTAAGTAAAACTCTAAGCTACGACTCTAAGCTAAAAATCTAAATTCTTAACTATAACTAAACTAAACTTTAACTCTAACTAAAACTCTAAGCTAAGACTCTATGGTAAAACTCTAAACTCTTAACTAAAACTAAATTAAACTGGAACTCTAAATAAAACTAAGCTAAGACTCTAAGCTAAAAACTAAAACTTAACCAAACTTAACTAAAACTTAACCAAACTACAACTTTAAGTAAAATTATAAGCTATGACTCTAAGCTAAAACTCTAAATTCTGAACTGTAACTAAACTGAACTAAACTAGAACTCTGAATAAAACTCTAAGCTAAGACTCTAAGCTAAAAACTCTAAACTCTTAAATAAAACTAAAATAAACTAGAACTATAACAAAAAATCTAAGCTAAGACTCTAAGAAAAAAAAAATATAAAATTTTAAATAAAAAAAAACCAAAATAAAACTTTAAGCTAATACTCTAAGCTAAAAACTCTAAACTCTTAACTAAAAGTAAACTAAACTAGAACTCTAACTGAAACTCAAAGGTAAAACATCAAATTCTTAACTAAAATTAAACTAAACTTCAACTCTAACAAAAACTCTAAGCTAAGACTCTAAGCTAAAACTCGAAACTCTTAACTAAAACTTGACCAAACTACAACTTTAAGTAAAATTATAAGCTATGACTCTAAGCTAAAATTCTAAATTCTGAACTGTAACTAAACTAAACTAAATTAGAACTCTGAATAAAACTATAAGCTACTAATATAAGATAAAAACTATAAACTATTAAATAAAAATAAAGTAAACTAGAAATATAACAAAAACTATAAGATAATACTCTAAGCTAAAAAAAACTCTAAACTTTCAACTAAAACTAAACCAAACTAAAACTTTAAGCTAAGACTCTAAGCTAAAACTATAAACTCTTAACTAAAACTAAACTAAACTAGAGCTTCAACAAAAACTCTAAGCTAAGACTCTAAGCTAATACTCTAAACTCTTAACTAAAACTAATCTAAACTAGAACTCTAACAAAAACTCTAAGCTAAGAATATAAGATAAAATTCTAAACTCTTAACTAAAACTAAACTAAAATAAAACTATAACTAAAACTCTAAGATATAACTCTAAGTTAAAACACCAAACTCTTAAATAAAACTAAACTAAACTAGAACTCTAAAAAAAAATCTAATATAGTACTATAAGATAAAAAAACTCTAAAATAAAAAATAAAAATAAACTAAACTAAAACTTCAAAGAAAACTCTCATCTATTTGGACATGATAAGACTCTAAAATCCTGAGTAAACCAAAATAAAACCCTAACGATGACTCTAAACTACGAATTTAAACTAAAACTCCGAACTCTTACATATAAAGAAACTAAACTTCAACTCTAACTAAAACTCTAAGCTAAGACTCTAAGCTCAAACTCCAAACTCTTAACTAAAACCTAACTAAACTAAAACTTTAAGCTAATTCTCTAATGTAAAACTACAGACTATTAAATATATATAAAATAAAATATAAATCTAACAAAAACTATAATCTACGAATATAATATAAAACTATAAAATATTAAATAAACATAAACTAAACTAGAACTTCAACAAAAACTCTAAGCAAAAGACTCTAATCCAAAAACTATAAACTCTTAACTAAAACTAAAATAAACCAGAACACTAACAAAAACTCTAAGCTAAGACTCTAAGCTAAAATTCAAAACTATTACCAAAAACTAAACTAAACGAGAACTCTAACTAAAACTCTAAGCTAAAACTCTAAGGTAAAACACTAAACTATTAAATAAAAGTAAACTAAACTAGAACTCTAACTGAAACTCAAAGGTAAAACATCAAATTCTTAACTAAAATTAAACTAAACTAGAACTCTAACAAAAACTCTAATATAAGACTCTAAGCTAAAATTCTAAACTCTTAACTAAAACTAAACTAAACTAGAACTTTAACTAAAACTCTATTATAAGAATATAAGGTAAAACACTAAACTCTTAACTAAAAGTAAACTAAACTAGAACTCTAACTGAAACTCAAAGGTAAAACATCAAATTCTTAACTAAAGTTAAACTAAACTAGAACTCTAACAAAAACTCTAAGCTAAGCCTCTAACGTAAAACTCTAAACTCTTAAGTAAAACTAAGCTAAACTAGAACTATAACAAAAACTGTAAGCTAAGACTCAGCTAAAACTCGAAACTCTTAACTAAATCTTAACCAAACTATAACTTTAAGTAAAACTCTAAGTTGTGACTCTAAGCTAAAAATCTAAATTCTTAACTGTAACTAAACTAAACTTTAACTCTAACTAAAACTCTAAGCTAAGACTCTATGGTAAAACTCTTAACTAAAACTAAATTAAACTAGAACTCTAAATAAAACTAAGCTAAGACTCTAAGCTAAACACTAAAACTTAACCAAACTTAACTAAAACTTAACCAAACTACAACTTTAAGTAAAATTATAAGCTATGACTCTAAGCTAAAACTCTAAATTCTGAACTGTAACTAAACTAAACTAAACTAGAACTCTGAATAAAACTCTAAGCTAAGACTCTAAGCTAAAAACTATAAACTCTTAACTAAAACTAAACTAGAACTCTAACAAAAACTCTAATCTAAGACTCTAAGTAAAAAAAAACTCTAAACTTTTAACTAAAACAAAACCAAACTGAAACTTTAAGCTAAGACTCTAAGCTAAAAACTCTAAACTCTTAACTAAAAGTAAACTAAACTACAACTCTAACTGAAACTCAAAGGTAAAACATCAAATTCTTAACAAAAATTAAACTAAACTTCAACTCTAATAAAAACTCTAAGCTAATATTCTAAGCTAAAACTCGAAACTCTTAACTAAAACTTGACCAAACTACAACTTTAAGTAAAATTATAAGCTATGACTCTAAGCTAAAACTCTAAATTCGGAACTGTAACTAAACTAAACTAAATTAGAACTCTGAATAAAACTCTAAGCTACGACTCTAAGCTAAAAACTCTAAACTATTAACTAAAACTAAAGTAAAATAGAAATCTAACAAAAACTCTAAGCTAAGACTCTAAGCTAAAAAAAACTCTAAACTTTTAACAAAAAACTAAACCAAACTAAAACTTTAAGCTAAGACTCTAAGCTAAAACTATAAACTCTTAACTAAAACTAAACTAAACTAGAGCTTCAACAAAAACTCTAAGCTAAGACTCTAAGCTAAAACTCTAAACTCTTAACTAAAACTAATCTAAAATAGAACTCTAACAAAAACTCTAAGCTAAGACTCTAAGCTAAAATTATAAACTCTTAAATAAAACTAAACTAAACTAGAACTCTAACTAAAACTCTAAGCTATAACTATAAGGTAAAACACAAAACTCTAAACTAAAACTAAACTAAACTAGAACTCTAACAAAAACTCTAAGCTAGGACTCTAACATAAAAAAATCTAAACTTATAAATAAAACGAAACTAAACTAAAACTTCAACAAAAACTCTAAGCCATGATTCTATGATAAAACTCTAAACTATTAAGTAAACTAAACTAGAACTCTAACAATGACTCTAAACTACGACTATAAGATAAAAACTCTAAACTCTTAACTATAACTAAACTAAACTTCAACTCTAACTATAACTCTAAGCTAAGACTCTAAGCTAAAACTCTAAACTCTTAACTAAAACTAAACTAAACTAAAACTCTAAGCTAAGTCTCGAAGGTAAAACTCCAGACGCTTAACTATATCTAAAATAAACTAGAACTCTAACAAAAACTCTAGGCTACGACTCTAAGCTAAAACTCTAAACTATTAACTAAACATAAAATAAACTAGAAATTCAACAAAACCTCTAACAAAAAGAATCTAATCCAAAAACTATAAACTCTTAACTAAAACTAAAATAAACTAGAACTCTAACTAAAACTCTAAGCTAAGACTCTAAGGTAAAAGTATAAACTCTTAACTAAAACTAAACTAAACAAGAACTCTAACTAAAACTCTAAGCTAAAACTCTAAGGTAAAACTCCAAACTCTTAACTAAAACTAAACTAAACTTGAACTCTAACAGAAACTCAAAGGTAAAAAATCAAATTCTTAACTAAAATTAAACTAAACTAGAACTCTAACAAAAACTCCTTAGCTAAGACTCTATTATAAAAAACTCTAAACTCTTAACTAAAATTAAACTAAACTAAAACTTCAACAAAAACTCTAAGCTATAATTCTATGATAAAACTCTAAACTGTTAAGTAAACTAATCTAAAACTCTAACAAAAACTCTTAACTACGACTCTAAGCTAAAAACTCTAAATTCCTAACTATAACTAAACTAAACTTCAACTATAACTATAACTCTAAGCTAAGACTCTAAGGTAAAACTCTAAACTCTTAACTAAAACTAAACTAAACTAAAACTCTAAGATAAGTCTCGAAGGTAAAACTCAAGATGCTTAACTATATCTAAAATAAACTATAACTTTAACAAAAACTCTAAGCTACGACTCTAAGCTAAAACTCTAAACTATTAACAAAACCCAAACTAAACTAGAACTTCAACAAAAACTCTAATCAAAAGACTCTAAGCCAAAAACTATAAACTCTTAACTAAAATTAAAATAAACCAGAACACTAACAAAAACTCTCAGCTAAGACTATAAGCTAAAAGTCCAAACTATTACCAAAAAATAAAATAAACGAGAACTCTAACAAAAACTCTAAGCTAAAACTCTAATGTAAAACAATAAAATATTAAAAAAAAGTAAAATAAAAGATAGATATATCAAAAACAGTACGGTAAAAAAAAAATCAATTAGAAAAAATAAAACTGAGCGAGAGCTATACCAAAAAATTTAAACATAGATACTAAGCTAAAATTCTAAACTCTTAACTAAAACTAGTGCAAACTATAACTTTAACCGAAAATCTAGTCTAGTACAAAAAGTTAAAAAACTAAAATCTTAGCTAAAAGTAAACTAAACTAGAACTCTAACTGAAACTCAAAGGTGAAACATCAAATTCTTAACTAAAGTTAAACTAAACTAGAACTCTAACAAAAACTCTAAGCTAAGACTCTAAGGTAAAACTCTAAACTCTTAAGTAAAACTAAGCTAAACTAGAACTATAACAAAAACTGTAAGCTAAGACTCATCTAAAACTCGAAACTCTTAACTAAATCTTAACCAATCTATAACTATAAGTAAGACTCTAACATATGACTCTAAGCTAAAAATCTAAATTCTTTACTGCAACTAAACTAAACTTTAACTCTAACTAAAACTCTAAGCTAAGACTCCATGGAAAAACTCTAAACTCTTAACTAAAACTAAATTAAACTGGAACTCTAAATAAAACTAAGCTAAGACTCTAAGCTAAAAACTAAAACTTAACCAAACTTAACTAAAACTTAACCAAACTACAACTTTAAGTAAAATTATAAGCTATGACTCTAAGCTAAAACTCTAAATTCTGAACTGTAACTAAACTAAACTAAACTAGAACTCTGAATAAAACTCTAAGCTAAGACTCTAAGCTAAAAACTCTAAACTCTTAACTAAAACTAAACTAAACTAGAACTATAACAAAAACTCTAAGATAAGACTATAAGCTAAAAAAAAACTATAAAAATTTAACTAAAACAAAAACAAAATAAAACTTTAAGATAAGACTCTAAGCTAAAAACTCCAAACTCTTAACTAAAAGTAAACTAAACTAGAACTCTAACTGAAACTCAAAGGTAAAACATCAAATTCTTAACAAAAATTAAACTAAACTTCAACTCTAATAAAAACTCTAATCTAATATTCTAAGCTAAAACTCGAAACTCTTAACTAAAACTTGACCAAACTACAACTTTAAGTAACATTATAAGCTATGACTCTAAGATAAAATTCTAAATTCGGAACTGTAACTAATCTAAACTAAATTAGAACTCTTAATAAAACTCTAAGCCACGACTATAAGCTAAAACCTCTAAACTCTTAACTAAAACTAAAGTAAACTAGAACTCTAACAAAAACTCTAAGATAAGACTCTAAGCTAAAAAAAACTCTAAACTTTTAACTAAAACTAAACCAAACTAAAACTTTAAGATAAGACTCTAAGCTAAAACTATAAACTCTTAACTAAAAGTAAACTAAAATATAGCTTCAACAAAAACTATAAGATAAGACTCTAAGATAATACTATAAACTCTTAACTAAAACTAAACTAAACTAGGACTCTAACAAAAACTCTAAGCTAAGACTCTAAGCTAAAATTCTAAACTCTTAACTAAAACTAAACTAAACTAGAACTCTAACTAAAACTAAAATAAACTAGAACTCTAACAAAAACTCTAAGCTAGGACTCTAAGATAAAAAACTATAAAATATTAAATAAAAATAAAATAAAATAAAAATAAAAAAAAAAATATAATATATTATTATTTGATAACAATATAAACTATTAATTAAAATAAAAAATATATATAAAAATTACTATAAACTAATAATCCAAGCTAAAAACTCTAAACTCTTAACTATATCTAAACTAAACTTCAACTCCAACTATAACTCTAAGCTAAGACTCTAAGCTAAAACTCTAAACTCTTAACTAAAACTAAACTAAATTAAAACTCTAAGCTAAGTCTTGAAGGTATAACTCCAGACGCTTAAATATATCTAAACTAAACTAGAACTCTAACAAAAACTCTAAGCTACGACTCTAAGCTAAAACTCTAAACTATTAACTAAACCTAAACTAAACTAGAACTTCAACAAAAACACTAAGCAAAAGACTCTAATCCAAAAACTCTAAACTCTTAACTAAAACTAAAATAAACTAGAACTCTAACAAAAACTCTAAGCTAAGACTCTAAGCTAAAATTCTAAACTCTTAACTAAAACTAAACTAAACAAGAACTCTAACTAAAACTCTAAGCTAAGACTCTAAGATAAAACACTAAACTCTTAACTAAAAGTAAACTAAACTAGGACTCTAACTGAAACTCAAAGGTAAAACATCAAATTCTTAACTAAAATTAAACTAAACTAGAACTCTAGCAAAAACTCTAAGCTACGACTCTAAGCTAAAATTCTAAACTCTTAACTAAAACTAAACTAAACTAGAACTTTAACTAAAACTCTAAGCTAAGACTCTAAGGTAAAACACTAAACTCTTAACTAAAAGTAAACTAAACTAGAACTCTAACTGAAACTCAAAGGTGAAACATCAAATTCTTAACTAAAGTTAAACTAAACTAGAACTCTAACAAAAACTCTAAGCTAAGACTCTAAGGTAAAACTCTAAACTCTTAAGTAAAACTAAGCTAAACTAGAACTATAACAAAAACTGTAAGCTAAGACTCAGCTAAAACTCGAAACTCTTAACTAAATCTTAACCAAGCTATAACTTTAAGTAAAACTCTAAGCTATGACTCTAAGCTAAAAATCTAAATTCTTAACTGTAAATAAACTAAACTTTAACTCTAACTAAAACTCTAAGCTAAGACTCTATGTAAAAACTCTAAACTCTTAACTAAAACTAAATTAAACTAGAACTCTAAATAAAACTAAGCTAAGACTCTAAGCTAAAAACTCTAAACTCTTAACTAAAACTAAACTAAACTAGAACTCTAATGAAAACTCTAAGTCTAAGCTAAAACTCTAAACTAAAACTAAACTAAACTAGAACTTTAAAAAAAACTCTAAACTAAGACTCTAAGCTAAAAACACTTAACTCTTAACTAAAACTAAACTAGAACTCTAACAAACACTCTAAGCTGAGACTCTAAGCTAAAATTCTATACTCTTAAGTAAAACTAAACTTAACTAAAACTCTAAGCTAAGGCTCTAAGGTAAAACTTCAAACTCTTAACTATAACTAAACTTAATTAGGACTCTAACAAAAACTCTAAGCTTTTACTCTAAGCTAAAACTCTAAACTCTTAACTAAAACTAAACTAAGACTAAAACTCTAACAAAAACTCTAAGCTAAGACTCTAAGCTATAACTCTAAACTATTAACTAAAACTAAACTAAACTAGAACTCTAATTAAAACTCCAATTCTAAGCTAAAAATCTAAACTAAACTATAACTTCAACACAAAACTATAAACAAAGACTCTAAGATAAAAACTATAAACTCTTAACTGAATCAAAACTAAAATACAACTCTAAAAAAAACCTTAAGATAATACTATGGTAAAATTCTAAACTCTTAAATAAAATTTAACTAAACTAAAACTCTAATCTAAGAATATAAGCTAAAAACTCTAAACTCTTAACTAACAATAAACTAAACTAGAAATCTTAACAAAAACTCTAAGCTAAGACTCTATGCTAAAAAACTCTAAACTCTTAACTAAAACTAAACTAAACTAAAACTCTAAGCTAAGACTCTAAGCTAAAACTCTAAACTCTTAACTATTACTAAACTAAACTTCAACTTTAACAAAAACTCTGAGCTAAGACTCTAAACTAGAACTCTAAACTCTTAACCATTACTAAACTAAACTTCAACTTTAACAAAAACTCTAAGCTAAGACTCTAAGCTAAAACTCTAAACTCTTAACTATTACTAAACTAAACTAGAACTTCGACGAAAATTATGCTAAGACTCTAGGCTAAAAACTCTAAACTCTTAACTAAAACTAAACTAAACTAGAACTCTAACAAAAACTCTAAGCTAAGACTCTAAGCTAAAATTCGAAACTCTTAACTAAAACTTGACCAAACTACAACTTTAAGTAAAATTATAAGCTATGACTCTAAGCTAAAACTCTAAATTCTGAACTGTAACTAATCTAAACTAAATTAGAACTCTGAATAAAACTCTAAGCCACGACTCTAAGCTAAAAACTCTAAACTCTTAACTAAAACTAAAGTAAACTAGAACTCTAACAAAAACTCTAAGCTAAGACTCTAAGCTAAAAAAAAAACTCTAAACTTTTAAACTAAAACTAAACCAAACTAAAACTTTAAGCTAAGACTCTAAGCTAAAACTATAAACTCTTAACTAAAACTAAACTAAACTAGAGCTTCAACAAAAACTCTAAGCTAATACTCTAAGATAAAATTCTAAACTCTTAACTAAAATTAAACTAAACTTGGACTCTAACAAAAACTCTAAGCTAAGACTCTAGGCTAAAACTCTAAACTCTTAACTAAAAATAAACTAAACTAGAACTCTAACTAAAACTAAACTAGAACTCTAACAAAAACTCTAAGCTAAGACTCTAAGCTAAAAAACTCTAAACTCTTAAATAAAACTAAACTAAAGTAAAACTTAAACAATAACTCTAAGCTATGATTATTTGATAAGACTCTAAACTCTTAAGTAAACTAAACTAGAACTCCAACAAAGACTCTAAACTATGATTCTAAGCTAAAACTCTAAATTCTTAACTATATCTAAACTAAACTTCAACTCTAACTATAACTCTAAGCTAAGACTCTAAGCTAAAACTCTAAACTCTTAACTAAAACTAAACTAAACTAAAACTCTAAGCTAAGTCTCGAAGGTAAAACTCTAGACGCTTAACTATATCTAAAATAAACTAGAACTCTAACAAAAACTCCAAGCTACGACTCTAAGCTAAAACTCTAAACTATTAACAAAACCTAAACTAAACTAGAACTTCAACAAAAACTCTAAGCAAAAGACTCTAAGCGAAAAACTCTAAACTCTTAACTAAAACTAAAATAAACTAGAACTCTAACAAAAACTCTAAGATAAGACTATAAGCTAAAATTATAAATTCTTAACTTAAACTAAACTAAACAAGAACTCTAGAAAAAACTCTACGATAAGACTCCAAGCTAAAACACCAAACTCTTAACTAAATGTAAAATAAACTAGACCTCTAGCTCAAACTCAAAGGTAAAACATCAAATTCTTAACTAAAACTAAACTAAACTAGAACTCTAGCAAAAACTCTAAGCTACGACTCTAAGCTAAAATTCTAAACTCTTAACTAAAACTAAACTAAACTAGAACTCTAACTAAAACTCTATGCTAAGACTCTAAGGTAAAACACTAAACTCTTAGCTAAAAGTAAACTAAACTAGAACTCTAACTGAAACTCAAAGGTAAAACATCAAATTCTTAACTAAAGTTAAACTAAACTAGAACTCTAACAAAAACTCTAAGCTAAGACTCTAAGGTAAAACTCTAAACTCTTAAGTAAAACTAAGCTAAACTAGAACTATAACAAAAACTGTAAGCTAAGACTCAGCTAAAACTCGAAACTCTTAACTAAATCTTAACCAAGATATAACTTTAAGTAAGACTCTAAGCTATGACTCTAAGCTAAAAATCTAAATTCTTAACTGTAACTAAACTAAACTTTAACTCTAACTAAAAATCTAAGCTAAGACTCTATGGAAAAACTCAAAACTCTAAACAAAAACTAAATTAAAATACAACTATAAATAAAAAGACTCTAACAATATAAGCTAAAAAATACCAACCATCAACCAAAAATAAACTAAACTTGAACTCTAACTAAAAACCCAAGTGTAAGCTAAAACTCTAGAATAAAACTAAACTAAACTAGAACTCTAAGGAAAAAACTGAACTGAGAATCTAAGATAAAAACACTCAACTCTTAACTAAAAATAAACTAAACTAGAACTCTAACAAAAACTCTAAGCTGAGACTCTAAGCTAAAATTCTATACTCTTAAGTAAAACTAAACTTAACTAAAACTCTAAGCTAAGTCTCTAAGGTAAAACTCAAAACTATTAACTATAAATAAACTAAAATATAACTCTAACAAAAACTCTAAGCTAAGAATATATGATAAAACTATAAACTATTAAATAAAAATAAACTAAACTATAACTCTAACAAAAACTCTAAGATAAGACTCTAAGCTAAAACTCTAAACTCTTAACTAAAACTAAACTAAACTAGAACTCTAACTAAAACTCCAAGTCTAAGATAAAACTCTAAACTAAACTATAACTTCAAAAAAAAACTATAAACTTAGACTATAATATAAAAACTCTAAACTATTAACTAAAACTAAATTAAACTAGAACTCTAAAAAAAAACACTAAGATAAGACTATGGTAAAAATCTAAACTCTTAAATAAAATTAAACTAAACTAAAACTCTAATCTAAGAATCTAAGCTAAAAACT